>NC_084557.2:44980691-45050691 GCF_033978685.3 Nerophis lumbriciformis
TAACTATAACATATAGAACATGCTATACGTTTACCAAACAATCTGTCACTCCTAATCGCTAAATCCCATGAAATCTTATACGTCTAGTCTCTTACGTGAATGAGATAAATAATATTATTTGATACTTTACGGTAATGTGTTTATAATTTCACACATAAGTCGCTCCTGAGTATAAGTCGAAACTATGAAAAAAACTGCGACTTATAGTCGGAAAAATACTGTACATTAGTTTTTACTAAAGTTGTACAGTATACTGATATTAGTATAGTACCGCAATACTAATGAATCATATTCGGTACTATACCGCCTCTAAAAAGTACCGGTATCCTGTAACTACTTGGTATTGGATTGATACCCAAATTTCATCCAAAACTAATGTAAAGTATCAAAGAAGAGAAGAATAAGTGATTATTACATTTGAACAGAAGTGTAGATAGAACATGTCAAAAGAGAAAGTAACAGTATTAACCAGAGGTGTGGACTCGAGTCACATGACTTGGACTCGAGTCATGAATTTGATGACTTTAGACTCGACTTGACAAAATGTAAAAAGACTTGCAACTCGACTTAGACTTTAACATCAATGACTTGTGACTTCACTTGGACTTGAGCCTTTTGAATTGACATGACTTGACATGACTTGCTACTTTCCCCAAAACCCAAAGATGAAAAAGTTATTCGGGAGCGCTCCGTATTTTTCATTGTGTACTTGTCTATCAGCGTTGCGTGTGTCAGCTGGTGTGGTCTCAGTACAACAGCCAATCAAATTAGATCTACTGTGTTTTCATCACACAGCATTCATCCAATCAAATTGCAGGACAACCAAGGAAGAAGACATGTCCAAACCACACGCCAGTGAACAAAAAATGATACCTAAAATAATTTCGTTTGGGTATAAAAATTACGAGGTGGTCAACACAAAACGGTTTGCAGTATGCAACACATGCGGTTCGAAAATTACTGATGGAGAGGCAACAACTTCCAACTTCGTCCGGCATTTGAAGTTGCACAAAGAACGGTAAGTTTTGAATGTAAGATAACGTTTATTGGCTAAGTAACGTGACTTTTATTTGCTGTGTAGTTAAATCAGTGAGGCTGTAAACTCACTGCTAACGTTATAACGTTATTGCAAACACGGGAATCTGTTGCAGTTCACTACCTTATTCATACTTTTTGTTCAGTGATTTTATTTAATCAGGGTTACGTTAGTCAATATATCACACGTAACGTTAGACGGCGGTCAGCAGCACCGCGTATTTTAGCCACCTAAAAAAAGACAAAAATAGTAAAATAAAGGTCAGTTAAAATGTATACTATATTATGAATATGTGTACCGTTTTAGCTAGCTTTCTGACATACTGTTGGTTGTTTACCTCAGTGGTCCCCAACCACCGGGCCGCGGCCCGGTACTGGTCCGTGGATCGATTGGTATCGGGCCGCACAAGAAATATGTATATATATTTTTTTTTTTTCTTTTTTTAATTAAATCAACATTAAAAACACAAGATACACTTACAAGTAGTGCACCAACCCAAAAAAACTCTCTCCCCCCTTTTGTTCTGGGCATTGAACATGAAGACTCTTCCTTCACTGTTCCGAGTGGCCATGAGAGTCTTGGCAGTGCCTGCCTCCAGTGCTCCAGTGGAGCGAGTTTTCAGCCATGGTGGCATCATACTACGCCCCCATCGTGCACAAATGACTGACAGACTCTTGGCTAATTTGGTCTTTTGCAAATGCAATGCAGCATAGGGCCCTGACATATAAAAAGTACAACTTTTTTGTTATGTTCACGTATATGTCATGTTTTTTCAATGTTAACACTTTTGTACAAATAAGTACATTTGCACTTTATTTTTCAATGTGTTTGTTCTGTAAAGGAATGAGTTAATGTTTAAAATGACTGGTTAATAGTGCTATTATGAAGTGCAATGTCAGCACAATTTTCTTTCCTTCCCATCCATCCATCCATTTTCTACCGCTTATTCCCTTTGGGGTCGCGGGGGGCGCTGGAGCCTATCTCAGCTACAATCGGGCGGAAGGCGGGGTACACCCTGGACAAGTCGCCACCTCATTTCTTTCCTGCAATTTAAAATGCACTTGTTTTAATAAATAAATACAGCGTTTGAAAAGCATACACAATCTGTGTTAATATATTAGTCTGTGGTTAAAAGGACTTGAAAGGACTCGAAACTCAAAATGCAGGACTTAGGACTTGATTTGAGACTTTCCAGTCTTGACTTTGGACTTGACTCGGGGCTTGCCTGTCTTGACTCGGGACTTGACTCGGACTTGAGGGCAAAGACTTGAGACTTACTTGTGACTTGCAAAACAATGACTTGGTCCCACCTCTGGTATTAACAGTAAATGAACAAGTAGATTAGTACCGCATTTTTTGGAGTATAAGTCGCACCTGCCGAAAATGCCCAAATTTCATTCAAAACTAATGTAAAGTATCAAAGAAGAGAAGAATAAGTGATTATTACATTTTAACAAAAGTGTAGATAGAACATGTTAAAACAGAAAGTAACAGTATTAACAGTAAATGAACAAGTAGATTAATACCGTATTTTTCGGAGTATAAGTCGCACCTGCCGAAAATGCATAATAAAGAAGGGAAAAAACATAAATAAGTCGCACTGGAGCCCGGCCAAACTATGAAAAAAACTGCGACTTATAGTCCGAAAAATACGGTAATTCATTTTCAACCACTTGTCCTTAATAATGTTGTCAAAATAATAGGTGTATAAATGACACAATATGTTACTGCATACGTCAGCAGACTAATTAGGAGTCTTTGTTTGTTTACTTACTACTAAAAGACAAGTTGTCTAGTATGTTCACTATTTTATTTAAGTACTAAATTGCAATAATAAACATATGTTTCATGTATTTTTTTGTTAAAATGAAGCCAATAATGACATTTTTGTGGTCCCCTTTATTTATATCACAGTATCGAAATACATTTTGGTACCGGTACCGACATATTGATATCGGGACAACACTAGTTTTTACAACAATATATTGTAAATGGAAAAACAGTTTTTTTTATTCTGGCAACTTAGCTGCCAGTTTTTGTACCGTAAAAACAAATGTCCATCCATCCATCCATCCATCCATCTTCTTCCGCTTATCCGAGGTCGGGTCGCGGGGGCAGCAGCCTAAGCAGGGAAGCCCAGACTTCCCTCTCCCCAGCCACTTCGTCCAGCTCCTCCCGGGGGATCCCGAGGCGTTCCCAGGCCAGCCGGGAGACATAGTCTTCCCAACGTGTCCTGGGTCTTCCCCGTGGCCTCCTACCGGTCGGACGTGCCCTAAACACCTCCCGAGGGAGGCGTTCGGGTGGCATCCTGACCAGATGCCCGAACCACCTCATCTGGCTCCTCTCCATGTGGAGGAGCAGCGGCTTTACTTTGAGCTCCCCCCGGATGACAGAGCTTCTCACCCTATCTCTAAGGGAGAGCCCCGCCACCCGGCGGAGGAAACTCATTTTGGCCGCTTGTACCCGTGATCTTGTCCTTTCGGTCATAACCCAAAGCTCATGACCATAGGTGAGGATGGGAACGTAGATCGACCGGTAAATTGAGAGCTTTGACTTCCGGCTCAGCTCCTTCTTCACCACAACGGATCGATACAGCGTCCGCATTACTGAAGATGCCGCACCGATCCGCCTGTCGATCTCACGATCCACTCTTCCCTCACTCGTGAACAAGACTCCGAGGTACTTGAACTCCTCCACTTGGGGCAGGGTCTCCTCCCCAACCCGAAGATGGCACTCCACCCTTTTCCGGGCGAGAACCATGGACTCGGACTTGGAGGTGCTGATTCTCATCCCAGTCGCTTCACACTCGGCTGCGAACCGATCCAGCGAGAGCTGAAGATCCTGGCCAGATGAAGCCATCAGGACCACATCATCTGCAAAAAGCAGAGACCTAATCCTGCAGCCACCAAACCGGATCCCCTCAACGCCTTGACTGCGCCTAGAAATTCTGTCCATAAAAGTTATGAACAGAATCGGTGACAAAGGGCAGCCTTGGCGGAGTCCAACCCTCACTGGAAACATGTCCGACTTACTGCTGGCAATGCGGACCAAGCTCTGGCACTGATCATACAGGGAGCGGACCGCCTCAATCAGACAGTCCGATACCCCATACTCTCTGAGCACTCCCCACAGGACTTCCCAAGGGACACGGTCGAATTCCTTCTCCAAGTCCACAAAGCACATGTAGACTGGTTGGGCAAACTCCCATGCACCCTCAAGGACCCTGCCGAGAGTATAGAGCTGGTCCACAGTTCCACGACCAGGACGAAAACCAGTCTTTGTAGCATATTCAATTGAATATGGGTTGAAAATGATTTGCAAATCATTGTATTCCGTTTATATTTACATCTAACACAATTTCCCAACTCATATGGAAACGGGGTTTGTACGTTATCATACCAGGCACGTTCCAGTGACGTGCAGTCATCATGGAAAGAAAAAAAATGTAAAAAGAAAAAAAATAATTAAATTGTTATATGTATCCAGTGATTATACTATAAAGTTATTTTCCATTTAACTTCATCAGTTTTAGATTATTTTTATTCAAAATCGCTGAATTTTCACATTTGCCGTTCAAATACTGAGAAGAGACGGTGCGGTGAACAGCAGCCAGTTGAGGCACGTCACTCAGTGCCTCAATATGGATTCCGGACTCGGCTAACTGCTGGCCTGCTGTGCAGTGAGACCGTATTGCTATATGAATTATATTATACATTTCCATAGTTTAGTTAGCTGAGGTATATAATGTACAGTGTATTTTGTCAACAACTGTATGTGTGTAATGTATTTCTTGTGCTGAGCTATCATAAAACGGCTGCAAAAGACGCACTGGCTGAGGCTCGCAGTAATCCCGCCTCCTGCACCCCCGCCGTAGAATTGTTATATCAACTAAAGCCCACACTTAAACTTTCCACATGCAAGATTGAATCTATTTAAAAAAGTTATTTCATAAGAAGCCAAAAAGTGCAAAAACAATAATGTTCGTGTTGGAGGAGTTGTGAATCACTGCAGGGCCACAACATTAGGTACACCTGCAGACTGCAGGTGTATCTAATTCACAACTCCTCCAACACGAACATTATTGTTTTTGCACTTTTTGGCTTCTTATTAAACAACTTTTGTAACCTATTTTCATGGGCTTTCCTCTTTGTGATGTTAAGTTCCTGTTATGCGCTGTTGTACAGTATATGCCTTGAGCTCTTATTTTGAAGGCGCCAAGAGCGGAAGTGATGACATGTTGTAGTGGAGCGTAGGTTTTTGAAAGAAGGTAAATAAAGTGGTCCTCGTGTAAACTGGAGCCTCCGTGTTTGTTATTTTGTAGTTTCATACAGTATAGGCGACATTTATAAACCCTCGGTTACACTTTTTAAAATAGATTCAATCTTGCACGTGGAAAGTTGAAGTGAGGGCTTTAGTTGATATAACACACCCGTCAGGGGGTTCATTAATCCAGCACAACAGCGGCGAATGGACTTCATTTATAAGTAAAGGTAAGACCATAATAACGTTTTTTTTATTAAATGTGCTTTTTTGTGTGCTACAGTTTGTATGTGTAAAGTTAAAGTTAAGTTAAAGTACCAATGATTGTCACACACACACTAGGTGTAATGAAATGTGTCCTCTGCATTTGACCCATCCCCTTGATCACCCCCTGGGAGGTGATGGGTGCAGTGGGCAGCAGCGGCGCCGTGCCCGGGAATAATTTTTGGTGATTTAACCCCCAATTCCAACCCTTGATGCTGAGTGCCAAGCAGGGAAGAATGCTGGTATGAGCTTTTAAACATAACCCGTTAACTGCTGCCAATCAAATGGTGAATAAGATACTCTTTAGGGTTCATATGTTTGTAAATCTGACTGTGATGAAGTCAGTGCCTCACCAGTCATGAACCACACCGCACGTCACTGGCACGTTCTCAGTTGGTTATTTATCCCTCATATAACGTACACTTATTCAGCCTGTTGTTCACTATTCTTAATTTATCTTAAATTGCCTTTTAAATGTCTAATCTTGGTGTTGGCTTTCATCAAATAAATTTCCCCAAAAAATGCGACTTATACTCCAGTGCGACTTATATATGTTTTTTTCCTTCTTTATTATGCATTTTCGGCCGGTGCGACTTATACTCCGGAGCGACTTATACTCCGAAAAATACGGTACCTATATTTCTGTCTAAATGAAAAAAAATCAATTACATTTAGTGAGAAAATATGAAGTACTTTATTGACACATAACATTTCCAGGTGTTTGCGGCCGGGCCAGATAAAATGATGACCCCCGGGCTTAGAGTTTGACACCTCTGCTCTAAAACAAAGAGGACTTATACAGCAAAAGCCTCTGAAGTTTGATTTGTGACTGACAGAAAGCTCAGACGAGACCATTTCCATCTATATGGTAAGCATCAAAAAACAGAACATAAAGACATAAATTGTCTTCTTTGTGTCCCATTCTGCCAAACACAAGTGACTATTATGGATGCTGAAGACTGCATATCTGCACAATCCCCTTCCACTGAGGAAGACCAGGCATTGTTTCCAAAAACAAAGCTGCCCCAGGGGAGTACAAGCAGACCGCTCCAATCTTTAGGCCCGTCAACAGAAAACAAGCCTCTATGGACACACACCACTCTGCCTCCTCATTTGGCTTTCTGGGTGCAATCAGATACAAAAAAAGAAAGTGTGACGTGGTTGCTGGATGAGAAAAGTGAAATTGGTAGGAGAGGGGAAAAAAAACGTGAAAAGGTGCATTATATTGAAAAGGCGCACACAGATATTGTTCATTGATAAAAAATAAAAAAAGAGATTAATGGAAGTGGTAAAATGCTGAGAAGGAAAAGTAATAGCGAGATGAAGAATGAATTGTTCCAGGTGGAGGCTGTAATTCCTTTAGAAGCAATAAGAACACACACACACACACACACACACACACACACACACACATGCACACACACACACACACACACACACACACACACACACACACACACACACACGCACGCACACACTTTCTCTTTAGGACCTCCCTTTCTAGATATATAAAGATTTGTATTTACAACATTAATAATATATACATACCCCGTTTCCATATGAGTTGGGAAATTGTGTTAGATGTAAATATAAACGGAATACAATGATTTGCAAATACTTTTCAACCTATATTCAGTTGAATGCACTACAAAGACAACATATTTGATGTTCAAACTCATAAACTTTGGGTTTTTTTTGCAAATAATAATTAACTTAGAATTTCATGGCTGCAACACGTGCCAAAGAAGTTGGGAAAGGTCATGTTCACCACTGTGTTACATGGCCTTTCCTTTTAACAACACTCAGTAAACGTTTGGGAACTGAGGAGACACATTTTTGAAGCTTCTCATGTGGAATTCTTTCCCATTCTTGCTTGATGTACAGCTTAAGTTGTTCAACAGTCCGGGGGTCTCCGCTGTGGTATTTTAGGCTTCATAATGCGACACACATTTTCAATGGGAGACAGGTCTGGACTACAGGCAGGCCAGTCTAGTACCCGCACTCTTTTACTATGAAGCCACGTTGATGTAATAATAATAATAATAATAACTGGGATTTATATAGCGCTTTTCTAAGTACCCAAAGTCGCTTTACATGTAGAACCCATCAATCATTCACACCTGGTGGTGGTAAGCTACTTTCAATGTAACACGTGGCTTGGCATTGTCTTGCTGAAATAAGCAGGGGCGTCCTTGGTAACGATTCTTGGATGGCAACATATGTTGCTCCAAAACCTGTATGTACCTTTCAGCATTAATGGCGCCTTCACAGATGTGTAAGTTACCCATGTCTTGGGCACTAATACACCCCCATACCATCACACATGCTGGCTTTTACACTTTGCGCCTATAACAATCCGGATGGTTCTTTTCCTCTTTGGTCCGGAGGACACAACGTCCACAGATTCCAAAAACAATTTGAAATGTGGACTCGTCAGACCACAGAACACTTTTCCACTTTGTATCAGTCCATCTTAGATGAGCTCAGGCCCAGCGAAGCCGACGGCGTTTCAGGGTGTTGTTGATAAACGGTTTTCGCCTTGCATAGGAGAGTTTTAACTTGCACTTACAGATGTAGCGACCAACTGTAGTTACTGACAGTGGGTTTCTGAAGTGTTCCTGAGTCCATGTGGTGATATCCTTTACACACTGATGTCGCTTGTTGATGCAGTACAGCCTGAGGGATCGAAGGTCACGGGCTTAGCTGCTTACGTGCAGTGATTTCTCCAGATTCTCTGAACCCTTTGATGATATTACGGACCGTAGATGGTGAAATCCCTAAATTCCTTGCAATAGCTGGTTGAGAAAGGTTTTTCTTAAACTGTTCAAAAACTTGCTCACGCATTTGTGGACAAAGTGGTGACCCTCGCCCCATCCTTGTTTGTGAATGACTGAGCATTTCATGGAATCTACTTTTATACCCAATCATGGCACCCACCTGTTCCCAATTGGCCTGTTCACCTGTGGGATGTTCCAAATAAGTGTTTGATGAGCATTCCTCAACTTTATCAGTATTTATTGCCACCTTTCCCAACTTCTTTGTCACGTGTTGCTGGCATCAAATTCTAAAGTTAATGATTATTTGCCAAAAAAAAATGTTTATGAGTTTGAACATCAAATATGTTGTCTTTGTAGCATATTCAACTGAATATGGGTTGAAAATGATTTGCAAATCATTGTATTCCGTTTATATTTACATCTAACACAATTTCCCAACTCATATGGAAACGGGGTTTGTACATACTATGCACATATAAAAAAGCTTGTTGTAGAAAATGAGTAGGAATTTTACAAAAAAAAATTAATTTTGGCAGTAATATCATAAAAGTCGTAATTTTACTCAACGCACGTCAAAACATTTTACAAAAAAAATGGAACATTTGTGCAATATTATGATAAAAGTTGGAATTGTACTCAATAACAGTCGCAATTTTACAAGAAAAGTTTAAACGTTTGGCAATTTCATGAAAAGAGTCATAATTTTACTTGACAAAAGTCCACAATTTTATAAGAAAACTTTAAAATGTTGGCAATGTTATGTTCATAATCGGAATTTCACTTGGCAAAATGATGACAAAGGTCATAATTTTACTCCAAAAATGTCACCGTTTTACAAGAACAACAAAAAAAAATTGGCAATATTGTGAGAAAAGTCAGAATTTTATATGACAAATGTCATCATTTTGCATTAAAATGTAATAGTTTTCCATAAAAAAGTAATAATTTTACGAGAAAATGTTGCAATATTACAGAAACAGATATAATATGAGAAATTGTTCCCAATTTTATAAGAAAAAAGTCGACAAATTGTGAGAAAAAGACTGCTTTTATTTTATTTTTATTTTTTTGTTTGTAATTGGTTTTTAATCTTCATTATTTTTACTTAAGTTATTACAGTATGTCTCTATATACATATTTATTTTATTTGTTTTATTAATTGTGGCCAAAGGGGACACTTGTTATTTCATATGTTGACCAGAGGGGGAGCACTTTTAAAAGCGACACACAGTCAATTTGAAAAATCCCTCCTTTTTGGGATCACCCTCATTTTGATAAATATCACCACCAGGGGTGCAAATGAGACATTCTCTATTAAATGCAATGTTATTGGGACCATGATTTATGTCATCACTTGTTCACACCTCCTCATATGGAAGATACGTTTCCTTGTTGATGTCTCAAGAAGGGTAGAAATACAAGAACACACACAAACACACACATACACTCACACACATTCTTGTATTTGTAATAAATGCCTACCTATTTGGGACCAACCTTTCTAGATATATAGAGATTTGTGTTTACAACATTAATAATATATACATACTATGCACATATAAAAAAGCTTGTTGTGAAACATTTGTTGGAATTTCACAAGAAAAACTTAGAATTTTGGCAGTATTATCATAAAAGTCGTAATTTTACTCAACGCAAGTCAAAACATTTTACAAGAAAAACTGAACATTTGTGCAATATTATGATAAAAGTTGGAATTGTACTCAATAACAGTCGCAATTTTACAAGAAAAGCTTAAAATTTAGGCAGTTTTAGGAAAAGAGTCGTAATTTTACTCGACAAAAGTCACAAGTTTATAAGAAAACTTTAAAATGTTGGCAATGTTATGTTAATAATCGGAATTTCACTTGGCAAAATGATGACAAGAGTCATCATTTTACTCCAAAAATGTCACTGTTTTACAAGAACAACCAAAAAAATTGGCAATATTGTGAGAAAAGTCCAGATTTTATAAGACAAATGTCACCATTTTGCATTAAAAAGTAATAGTTTTACATAAAAAAGTAATAATTTTACGAGAAAATGTTGCAATATTACAGAAAAAGATATAATATGAGAAATTGTTCCCAATTTTATAAGAAAAAAGTCGACAAATTGTGAGAAAAAAACTGCTTTTATTTTATTTTTATTTTTTTGTTTGTAATTGGTTTTTAATCTTCAATATTTTTACTTAAGTTATTACAGTATGTCTCTATATACATATTTATTTTATTTGTTTTGTTAATTTTGGCCAAAGGGGACACTTGTTATTTCATATGTTGACCAGAGGGGGAGCACTTTAAAAAGCGACACACAGTCAATTTGAAAAATCCCTCCTTTTTGGGACCACCCTCATTTTGATAGATATCACCACCAGGGGTGCAAATGAGACATTCTCTATTAGATGCAATGTTATTGGGACCATGATTTATGTCATCACTTGTTCACACCTCCTCATATGGAAGCTACTTTTCCTTGTTGATGTCTCAAGAAGGGTAGAAATACAAGAACACACACGCACACACACACATTCTTGTTTTTGAAAAAAATGCCTATCTCTTTAGGACCACCCTTTCTAGATATATACAGATTTGTATTTACAACATTAATAATATATACATACTATGCACATATAAAAAAGCTTGTGAAACATTTGTTGGAATTTCACAAGAAAAACTTTGAATTTTGGCAGTATTATCATAAAAGTCGTAATTTTACTCAAAGCAAGTCAAAACATTTGACAAGAAAAACGGAACATTTGTGCAATATTATGATAAAAGTTGGAATTTTACTCAATAACAGTCGCAATTTTACAAGAAAAGCTTAAAATGTAGGCAGTTTTATGAAAAGAGTTGTAATTTTACTCGACAAAAGTCACAAGTTTATAAGAAAACTTTAAAATGTTGGCAATATTATGTTCATAATCGGAGTTTCACTTGGCAAAATGATGACAAAAGTCATAATTTTACTCCAAAAATGTCACTGTTTTACAAGAACAACAAAAAAATTGGCAATATTGTAGGAAAAGTCCGGATTTTATATGACAAATGTCACCATTTTGCATTAAAAAGTAATAATTTTCCATAAAAAAGTAATAATTTCATGAGAAAATGTTGCAATATTACAGAAACAGATATAATATGAGAAATTGTTCCCAATTTTATAAGAAAAAAGTCGACACATTGTGAGAAAAAGACTGATTTTATTTTATTTATTTTTATTTTTTTTGTGTGTAATTGGTTTTTAATCTTCATTATTTACTTAAGTTATTACAGTATGTCTCTACATACATATGTATTTTATTTGTTTTGTTCATTTTGGCCAAAGGGAACACTTGTTATTTCATATGTTGACCAGAGGGGGAGCACTTTTAAAAGCGACACACAGTCAATTTGAAAAATCCCTCCTTTTTGGGACCACCCTCATTTTGATAGATATCACCACCAGGGGTGCAAATGAGACATTCTCTATTAGATGCAATGGTTTTCTGTATTAAGACCATGATTTATGTCATCACTTGTTCACACCTCCTCATATGGAAGATACTTTTCCTTGTTGATGTCTCAAGAAGGGTAGAAATACAAGAACACACACACACACACACACACACAAAAATGCCTACCTTTTTATGACCTCCTTTCTAGATATATAAAGATTTGTATTTACAACATTAATAATATATACATACTATGCATATATAAAAAAGCTTGTTGTGAAAAATAAGTTAGAATTTTACAAGAAAAACTTAGAATTTTGGCAGTATTATCATAAAAGTCGTAATTTTACTCAATGCAAGTCAAAACATTTTTACAGGAAATACGGAACATTTGTGCAATATTATGATAAAAGTTGGAATTTTACTCAATAACAGTCGCAGTTTTACAAGAAAAGCTTAAAATGTAGGCAGTTTTATGAAAAGAGTCGTAATTTTACTCGACAAAAGTCACAAGTTTATAAGAAAACTTAAAAATGTTGGCAATCTTATGTTAATAATCGGAATTTCACTTGGCAAAATGATGACAAAAGTCATAATTTTACTCCAAATATGTCACTATTTTACAAGAACAACAACAAAAATTGGCAATATTGTGAGAAAAGTCCAAATTTTATACGACAAATGTCACTATTTTACATTAAAGAGTATTAATTTTCCATAAAAAGTAAAATTTTTCGAGAAAATGTTGCAATATTACAGAAACAGAAATAATATGAGAAATTGTTCCCAATTTTATAAGAAAAAAGTCGACACATTGTGAGAAAAAGATTGATTTTATTTGTATTTATTTTTTATTTTTTTAATTGGTTTTTAATCTTCATTATTTACTTCACGTTATTACAGTATGTCTCTATATACATATATTTTTTAATTTTTTTAATTAATTTTAACCAAAGGGGACACTTGTTATTTCATATGTTGACCAGAGGGGGAGCACTTTTAAAAGCGACACACAGTCAATTTGAAAAATCCCTCCTTTTTGGGACCACCTTCATTTTGATAGATATCACCACCAGGGGTGAAAATGAGACATTCTCTATTAGATGCAATGGTTTTCTGTATTAAGACCATGATTTATGTCATCACTTGTTCACACCTCCTCATATGGAAGCTACTTTTCCTTGTTGATGTCTCAAGAAGGGTAGAAATACAAGAACACACACACACACACACACACACACACACACTATAAGGAGGGGATCAGCAACTTGCGGCTCTTTAGCACCGCCCTAGTGGCTCCTCTGAGCTTTTTCAAAAATGGAAAAAGATGGGAGGAAAATGTATTTGTTGTTTTGACAGTATTTGGCGAGCGCCGTTTTTGTCCTACTAATTTCAGCGGTCCTTGAACTCACCATAGTTTTACATGTACAACTTTCTCGGACGCTGCCACAGAAATACGTGTTTTATGCCACTCCTTCTTTGATTCATGTCGTCCACCAAACGTTTTATGCTGTGCATGAATACACAAAGGTGAGCTTTGTTGATGTTATTGACTTGCGTGGCGTGCTAATAACCCATGCTAAAATGCTACTTAGGCTAGCTGCGTGTACATATTGCATCATTACGGCTCGATTGTAGGTATATTTGAGTTCATTTAATTTCCTTGACTGTGCATTTAATTTATATTTGCATTATCTGTATGTATGATCGGCTGCATTTCTGATTGTGTGCCATGTTGTTCCAGACCACAGCAAACGTTACCCAGCTTGCCAAAGATTGTAATACATCCATTAGAATAAGACAGTCTGTCTTTTCCTTTTACTTGGGCAATAACCCTACCTTTTGCAGTTTTAAGCCAGTAATTTCCAGGACAATTACTTAATGTGTTGCCTTCATTACAACACTTACATAAGGCTTTTAACTTTTTGCGGCTCCAGACAGATTTGTTTTTTGTATTTTTGGTCCAATATGGCTCCTTCAACATTTTGGGTTGCTATGTGTCATACTTGATCATTTCGCGATATTGCCATATTTTTGCTGAAAGGACTTAGTAGAGAAGATCGACGATAAAGTTCGCAACTTTTGGTCGCCGATAAAAAAGCCTTGCCTGTATCGGAAGTAGCAGACGAGTAGCGTGACGTCACAGGTTGTGGAGCTCCTCACATCTGCACATTGTTTACAATCATGGCCACCAGCAGCGAGAGCGATTCGGACCGAGAAAGCGACGATTTCCCCATTAATTTGAGCGAGGATGAAAGATTTGTGGATGAGGAAAGTGAGAGTGAAGGACTAGAGGGCAGATAGGGAAGATGCTGTGAGAGGCGGGTGGGACCTGATATTCAGCTGGGAATGACTAAAACAGTAAATAAACTCAACTCTATTAGCCACAACACAACCAGGCTTATATTTAATATGCCACAAATTAATCCCGCATAACAAACCCCTCCCCCCTCCCGTCCATATAACCCGCCAATACAACTCAAACACCTGCACAACACACTCAATCCCACAGCTCAAAGTACCGTTCACCTCCCCAAAGTTCATACAGCACATATATTTCCCCAAAGTCCCCAAAGTTACGTACGTGACATTAAAGTTAAGTAAAAAGTTAAAGTACCAATGATTGTCACACACACACTAGGTGTGGCGAAATTATTCTCTGCATTTGACCCATCACCCTTGATCACCCCCTGGGAGGTGAGGGGAGCAGTGGGCAGCAGCGGTGGCTGCGCCCGAGAATCATTTTGGTGATTTAACCCCCAATTCCAACCCTTGATGCTGAGTGCCAAGCAGGGAGGTAATGGGTCCCATTTTTATAGTCTTTGGTATGACTCGGCCGGGATTTGAACTCCCAACCTACCGATCTCAGGACGGACACTCTAACCACTAGGCCACTGAGTAGGTGCGCATAGCGGCACGCACGTACGGGCAAGCGATCAAATGTTTGGAAGCCGCAGCTGCATGCGTACTCACGGTACCGCGTCTGCGTATCCAACTCAAAGTCCTCCTGGTAAGAGTCTCTGTTGTCCCAGTTCTCCACAGGCCAATGGTAAAGCTTGACTGGCATCTTCCGGGAATGTAAACAATGAAACACCGGCTGTGTTATCCGGCACAACAGTCAGGGGGTGCATTCTACGGCGGGGGTGCGTTATCCGGCACAACACCCGCCGCAATACACCGCTTCCCACCTACAGCTTTCTTCTTTGCCGTCTCCATTGTTCATTGAACAAATTGCAAAAGATTCACCAACGCAGATGTCCGGAATACTGTGGAATTTTGCGATGAAAACAGACGACTTAATAGCTGTCCCAAAATGTCCTCTACAATCCGTGACGTCACGCGCAGACGTCATCATACCGAGACGTTTTCAGCAGGATATTTCGCGCGAAATTTAAAATTGCACTTTAGTAAGCTAACCCGGCCGTATTGGCATGTGTTGCAATGTTAAGATTTCATCATTGATATATAAACTATCAGACTGTGTGGTCGGTAGTAGTGGGTTTCAGTAGGCCTTTAACTTCATGTGAGTGATTATGATTGACGACACCTGTTGACTTCTCTGAGCACATTTAAGTCGGGCTCATGTGATGCAGTCATTGGACTCGGCTACAAACTTCACAATGGGAAAGTCAAAGGAACTCAGCAAAGATCTGAAAAAAAAAATGAATCATTGACTTGAACAAGTCAGGAAAGTCACTTGGAGCCATTTCAAAGCAGTTCAAGGTCCCAAGAGCAACTGTGCAGACAATTGTTGGTAAGTATAAAGTGCATGGCACAGTTTTGTAACTGCCACGATCAGGATCAAAACGCAAGCTATCACCTGCTGCTGAGAGAAAATTGGTCAGGATGATCAAGAGTCAACCAAGGACCACCAACAAGCAGGGAAGCTGCTGGAACACAGGTGTCAGTGTCCACAGTCAAGCGTGTTTCGCATCGCCATGGACTGAGAGGCTATCATGCAAGAAGGAAGTCCTTACTCCAGAAGCCACACCTTAGGGCTCGTCTAAAGTTTGTTGCTGATCACATGGACAGAGATAAGACCTTCTGGAGGAAAGTTCTGTGGTCAGATGAAACAAACATTGAGTTGTTTGGCCACAATACCCAGCAATATGTTTGGAGGAGAAAAGGTGAGGCCTTTAATCCCAGGAACACTATGCCTACCGTCAAGCATGGTGGTGGTAGTATTATGCTCTGGGGCTGTTTTTGCTGCCAATGGAACTGCTGCTTCACAGAGAGTAAATGGGACAATGAAAAAGGAGGATTACCTCCAAATTCTTCAGGACAAGCTAAAATCATAAGTTAATAATACTAACACAGACACTTTGTAAACGTGTTAGCATATGCGCTAACCACGCTAGTTTGATTACATTACGAAAGCATGCACAAATATGCTTGGAAACACATTTTGGTGAGTTTACGAAACTAAAACAATAGAAAAAGAATGCCATTGTGATTTAATAATACTAACACAGACACTTTGTAAACGTGTTAGCATATGCGCTAACCACGCTAGTTTGATTACATTACGAAAGCATGCACAAATATGCTTGGAAACACATTTTGGTGGGTTTACGAAACTAAAACAATAGAAAAAGAATGCCATTGTAATTTAATAATACTAACACAGACACTTTGTAAACGTGTTAGCATATGCGCTAACCACACTAGTTTGAATACATTACGATAGCACGCACAAATAGGCTTAAAAACACATTTTGGTGAGTTTACGAAAGTAAAACAATAGAAAAAGAATGCCATTGTAATTTAATAATACTAACACAGACACTTTGTAAACGTGTTAGCATATGCGCTAACCACGCTAGTTTGAATACATTACGATAGCACGCACAAATATGCTTGAAAACACATTTTGGTGGGTTTATGAAATCATGACATGATGTTCTTTACAAGTGTATGTAAACTTTTGACCAGGACTGTGTATATAAAATGCAAAGATCCATTGCAGTTGACCAAATAGAGCAGCAGACCTTTTATTAAAGGCCTGCTTCAAGGTGGCCAGGAGAAATCCATACTTCATTACAAGTCATCCATCTTTCTGGACCGCTTGTGTGTGTCACACAAATTGTGGCGCACGTCTTCATGTGTGCGTTTCAGTCCCAAGCGCACAAACCTTTTCCCTTGTCTCCCTCGCCAAAGTCCTAGTTTTCTGGACTATACAGCGCAACCACTACATTTGAGAAGAAATACATATTTTTACCATATATTATCTAAAAGCTGCAGATATATACATTGTGAAATGAGATATTTGTACGCATATAGTCGAACCTCGGATTCAGGAGGAACAGTGTGGTTTTCGTCCTAGTCGTGGAACTGTGGACCAGCTCTATACTCTCGGCAGGGTCCTTGAGGGTGCATGGGAGTTTGCCCAACCAGTCTACATGTGCTTTGTGGACTTGGAGAAGGCATTCGACCGTGTCCCTCGGGAAGTCCTGTGGGGAGTGCTCAGAGAGTATGGGGTATCGGACTGTCTTATTGTGGCGGTTCGCTCCCTGTACGATCAGTGTCAGAGCTTGGTCCGCATTGCCGGTAGTAAGTCGGACACGTTTCCAGTGAGGGTTGGACTCCGCCAAGGCTGCCCTTTGTCACCGATTCTGTTCATAACCTTTATGGACAGAATTTCTAGGCGCAGTCAGGGCGTTGAGGGTATCTGGTTTGGTGGCTGCAGGATTAGGTCTCTGCTTTTTGCAGATGATGTGGTCCTGATGGCTTCATCTGGCCAAGATCTTCAGCTCTCACTGGAATCGGTTCGCAGCCGAGTGTGAAGCGACTGGGATGAGAATCAGCACCTCCAAGTCCTAGTCCATGGTTCTCGCCCGGAAAAGGGTGGAGTGCCAACTCCGGGTTGGGGAGGAGATCTTGCCCCAAGTGGAGGAGTTCAAGTACCTCGGAGTCTTGTTCACGAGTGAGGGAAGAGTAGATCGTGAGATCGACAGGCGGATCGGTGCGGCATTTTCAGTAATGCGGACGCTGTATCGATCCGTTGTGGTGAAGAAGGAGCTGAGCCGGAAGGCAAAGCTCTCGATTTACCGGTCGATCTAAGTTCCCATCCTCACCTATGGTCATGAGCTTTGGGTCATGACCGAAAGGACAAGATCACGGGTACAAGCGGCCGAAATGAGTTTCCTCCGCCGGGTGGCGGGGCTCTCCCTTAGAGATAGGGTGAGGAGCTATGTCATCTGGGGGGAGCTCAAAGTAAAGCCGCTGCTCCTCCACATGGAGAGGAGCCAGATGAGGTGGTTCGGGCATCTGGTCAGGATGCCACCCGAACGCTTCCCTAGGGAGGGGTTTCGGGCACGTCCGACCGGTAGGAGGCCACGGGGAAGACCCAGGACACGTTGGGAAGACTATGTCTCCCAGCTGGCCTGGGAACGCCTCGGGATCCCCCGGGAGGAGCTGGACGAAGTGGCTGGGGAGAGGGAAGTCTGGGCTTCCCTACTTAGGCTGCTGCCCCTGCGACCCGACCTCGGATAAGCGGAAGAAGATGGATGGATGTTTATTTACATGCCTTAATTGTTTCCAAACAGTGACTGTACCGCAGCAGTAAAACAGCTGATCAAACAAAACAGAAGTCATCGTCATGGACCAATCAGCTAAACCAGGGGTTCTCAAACTCAATTTATATGGGGGCCACTGGATGCAGAAACTGGGTGAGGCTGGGCCGCAAGAAAAGATTTCTTGAAAAAAATCTAACATGCGCTTTTTAATGAATTCACCTTCTTTGATTGGCTTTCCCGCCCTAGCAACATCCTTGCAAACCCTCCCGATTTTTCCGGGAGACTCCCGAATTTCAGTGCCCCTCCCGACAATCTCCCGGGGCAACCATTCTCCCGATTTTCACCCAAACAACAATATTAAGGGCGTGCCGTGATGGCACTGTCTTTTTACGTACCTTACAACCTTTCGTCACGTCTGTTTTTTCACCATACAAACAGCGTGCCGGTCCAGTCACTCATATGGAAACGGGGTTTGTACATTTGTTCTATTTTATGTTGTGCTTGAATCTAGCATGTTCACATTGGTTAAGTTTGTAGTCATGTTACCTTTAATTCGGCTATTATGGTGTCATTTCGGCAATTGTTTTGATTATAAACGTCATATTTGAATGATGATACATGAATGTGTTGTGGCAGTTGTGGATGTCACCAATGCGGTGGTTTGAGGAAACGCTCGGTTACTTTTCCCAAATTGTCTCTTATGGTGAACCGCCAACATGAGAATGCTGAACAGGAAGTGCTTGAAGGGTAATGGATTTGGAAATACGCTGAGATAAAGTCGGGGTTTGTTGTGTTCTTCATGGTGTTTTTGAAAATCAGAATTTTCAACTACCGTATTTTTCGGACTATAAGTTGCAGTTTTTTTCATAGTTTGGCCGGGCTCCAGTGTGACTTATATATGTTTTTTCCCTTCTTTATTATGCATTTTCGGCAGGTGCGACTTATACTCAGGTGCGACTTATACTCCGAAAAATACGGTAACTTGAAGTTTTTTGCCAAGAGGATCATTTGGAGTTTGGACATGTTCAGAATGTTGTTGTATTTTGGGCCAAAGTAAGACAAATAAATACATTTTGAAGTTGCTCCCAAGCATTCACGCCATTTTTCCACGTTCGATACATTTCCAGGAATTCATGTTTTTTTTAACCCTATGTCCATGTTTCATCCCATTTCAACTGTTCCACCGTCAAAACATTTTTCTTAGTCAGGACAAAAATTAACAAGTTGGTTTAGGAACTAGAAACATTGCCGGTTTTCCCGAAATTCCAGGAATTCCATTTCTCAATTCAAAAACTGTTACTACTTCAACATTTCTCGAGCGATTTAAACAATTCCAACATCAACCAATTCAGTTCATTCAGGACATCCGTGCTCATAATCATTTAAAAAAAAAAAACGCTTTCCCAAAATTCCCAAATTTCCAGGAAGTTCCCATTGAAATGAATGGGACATTTTTAACATGTTGCACAATTCCCACATTTTTCAACCTATTCAAACCATTCCAACATCAACACATTCCACTCATCCTGGACATTCAAACTTACACTTTCCCAAGTTTCAAACCAAATTCCGGTTTTCCTGGAAATTCCAACTCTTCAACATTCAAACTATTCTCACATGCATGCTACATTCTGTCAGCATTTCAGTTCAACTTCAGTATTGGAGCATTCACACACAATTACAAACCCCGTTTCCATATGAGTTGGGAAATTGTGCTAGATGTAAATATAAACGGAATACAATGATTTGCAAATCATTTTCAACCCATATTCAGTTGAATATGCTAGTTTGATGTTCAAACTCAAAAACTTTTTTTTTTTTTCTGCAAATAATAATTAACTTAGAATTTCATGGCTGCAACACGTGCCAAAGTAGTTGGGAAAGGGCATGTTCACCACTGTGTTACATCACCTTTTCTTTTAACAACACTCAATAAACGATTGGGAACTGAAGAAATTAATTGTTGAAGCTTTGAAAGTGGAATTCTTTACCATGGTTGTTTTATTTATAGCTTCAGTCGTTCAAAAGTCCGGGGTCTCTGCTGTCGTATTTTGCGCTTCATAATGCGCCACACATTTTCGATGGGAGACAGGTCTGGACTGCAGACGGGGCCAGGAAAGTACCCGCACTCTTTTTTTACGAAGCCACGCTGTTGTAACACGTGCTGAATGTGGCTTGGCATTGTCTTGCTGAAATAAGCAGGGGCGTCCATGAAAAAAACGGCGCGTAGATGGCAGCATATGTTGTTCCAAAACCTGTATGTACCTTTCAGCATTAATGGTGCTTTCACAGATGTGTAAGTTACCCATGCCTTGGGTACTAATGCACCCCCATACCATCACAGATGCTGGCTTTTGAACTTTGCGTCGATAACAGTCTGGATGGTTCGCTTCCCCTTTGGTCCGGATGACACGATGTCGAATATTTCCAAAAACAATTTGAAATGTGGACTCGTCAGACCACAGAACACTTTTCCACTTTGTATGAGTCCATCTTAGATGATCTCGGGCCCAGCGAAGCCGGCGGCGTTTCTGGGTGTTGTTGATAAATGGCTTTCGCTTTGCATAGTAGAGCTTTAACTTGCACTTACAGATGTAGGGACCAACTGTATTTAGTGACAGTGGTTTTCTGAAGTGTTCCTGAGCCCATGTGGTGATATCCTTTAGAGATTGATGTCGGTTTTTGATACAGTGCCGTCTGAGGGATCGAAGGTCACGGTCATTTAATGTTGGTTTCCGGCCATGCCGCTTACGTGGAGTGATTTCTCTAGATTCTCTGAACCTTTTGATGATATTATGGACCGTAGATGTTGAAATCCCTAAATTTCTTGCAATTGCACTTTGAGAAACGTTGTTCTTAAACTGTTCAACAATTTGCTCACGCAGTTGTGGACAAAGGGGTGTACCTCGCCCCATCCTTTCTTGTGAAAGACTGAGCATTTTTTAGGAAGCTGTTTTTATACCCAATCATGGCACCCACCTGTTCCCAATTAGCCTGCACACCTGTGGGATGTTCCAAATAAGTGTTTGATGAGCATTCCTCAACTTTTTCAGTATTTATTGCCACCTTTCCTAACTTCTTTGTCACGTGTTGCTGGCATCAAATTCTAAAGTTAATGATTATTTGAAAAAAAAAAATTGTTTATCAGTTTGAACATCAAATATGTTGTCTTTGTAGAATATTCAACTGAATTTGGGTTGAAAAGGATTTGCAAATCATTGTATTCCGTTTATATTTACATCTAACACAATTTCCCAACTCATACAGAAACGGGGTTTGTACAAAAAGTGACTAGACTTGAATTACGAACACTTACGTAAACAACATTGACGTAGTCATCGTCGGACAGCGTTTCCAGCATCTCGCTGACCGAGGTCCTGATCAGTTTGAGCGTCAAGCCAGACACGCTCCCACTCCTGCAGGGAAGGAGAAGAAGTAGTGAAGTGAAGTGAATTATCAATCAATCAATCAAAGTTTAGTTACATAGCCCTTAATCACAAGTGTCTCAAAGGGCTGCACAAGCCACAACAACGTTTTAATTATCATTATTTCAACTATAAACATTTTTTTGACTGTCATCATATTGCAGTCTACACGTATCTCTTATGTGTGACTGCCATCATAGTGCAATCTACACGTATCTCTTATGTGTGACTGCCATCATAGTGCAGTCTACACATATCTCTTATGTGTGACTGCCATCATAGTGCAGTCTAAACGTATCACTTATGTGTGACTGCCATCATTGTGCAGTAGACACGTATCTTTTATGTGTGACTGCCATCATAGTGCAGTCTACACATATCTCTTATGTGTGACTGCCATCATATTGCAGTGTACACTTATCTCTTATGTGTGACTGCCATCACATTGCAGTAGACACGTATCTCTTATGTGTGACTGCCATCATATTGCAGTCTACACGTATCTCATATGTGTGACTGCCATCATAGTGCAGTCTACACATATATCTTATGTGTGACTGCCATCATATTGCAGTTTATACGTATCTCTTATGTGTGACTGCCATCATATTGCAGTCTACACATATCTCTTATGTGTGACTGCCATCATATTGCAGTCTAAACGTATCTCTTTTGTGTGAGTGCCATCATAGTGCAATCTACACATATCTCTTATGTGTGACTGCCATCATAGTGCAGTCTACACGTATCTTTTATGTGTGACTGCCATCAAATTGCAGTGTACACATATCTCTTATGTGTGACTGCCATCATCATGCAGTCTACACATATCTCTTATGTGTGACTGCCATCATATTGCAGTAGACACGTATCTCTTATGTGTGACTGCCATCGTCATGCAGTCTACACATATTTCTTATGTGTGACTGCCATCATAGTGCAGTCTACACGTATCTCTTATGTGTGACTGCCATCATAGTGCAGTCTAGACGTATCTCTTATGTGTGACTGCCATCATAGTGCAGTCTACACGTATCTCTTATATGTGACTGCCATCATAGTGCAGTCTACACATATCTCTTATGTGTGACTACCAACATATTGCAGTCGAAACGTATCTCTTATGTGTGACTTCCATCATAGTGCAGTCTACACATATATCTTATGTGTGACTGCCATCATATTGCAGTCTACACATATCTCCTATGTGTGACTGCCATCATAGTGCAGTCTACGCATATCTCTTATGTGTGATTGTCATCATATTGCAGTCTACACGTATCTCTTATGTGTGACTGCCATCATATTGCAGTCTACACGTATCTCTTATATGTGACTGCCATCATAGTGCAGTCTACACATATCTCTTATGTGTGACTGCCATCATAGTGCAGTCTACACATATCTCCTATGTGTGACTGCCATCATAGTGTAGTCTACACAAATATCTTATGTGTGACTGCCATCATAGTACAGTCTACACATATCTTTTATGTGTGATTGCCATCATAGTGCAGTCTACACATATCTCTTATGTGTGACTGCCATCATAGTGCAGACTACATGTATCTTTTATGTGTGACTGCCATCATATTGCAGTAGACACATATCTCTTATGTGTGACTGCCATCATAGTGCAGTCTACACGTATCTCCTATGTGTGACTGCCATCATAGTGCAGTCTACACATATCTCTTATGTGTGACTTCCATCATAGTGCAGTCTACACATATATCTTATGTGTGACTGCCATCATATTGCAGTCTACACATATCTCTTATGTGTGACTGCCATCATAGTGCAGTCTACGCATATCTCTTATGTGTGACTGCCATCATATTGCAGTAGACACGTATCTCTTATGTGTGACTGCCATCATATTGCAGTCTACACGTATCTCTTATGTGTGTCTGCCATCATAGTGCAGTCTACACATAGCTCTTATGTGTGACTGCCATCATAGTGCAGTATACACGTATCTCTTATGTGTGACTGCCATCATCATGCAGTCTACACATATCTCTTATGTGTGACTGCCATCATAGTGCAGTCTACGCATATCTCTTATGTGTGACTGCCATCATAGTGCAGACTACATGTATCTCTTATGTGTGACTGCCATCATATTGCAGTAGACACATATCTCTTATGTGTGACTGCCATCATAGTGCAGTCTACACGTATCTCCTATGTGTGACTGCCATCATAGTGCAGTCTACACATATCTCTTATGTGTGACTTCCATCATAGTGCAGTCTACACATATATCTTATGTGTGACTGCCATCATATTGCAGTTTACAAATATCTCTTATGTGTGACTGCCATCATAGTGCAGTCCACGCATATCTCTTATGTGTGACTGCCATCATATTGCAGTAGACACGTATCTCTTATGTGTGACTGCCATCATATTGCAGTCTACACGTATCTCTTATGTGTGACTGCCATCATAGTGCAGTCTACACATAGCTCTTATGTGTGACTGCCATCATAGTGCAGTATACACGTATCTCTTATGTGTGACTGCCATCATATTGCAGTAGACACGTATCTCTTATGTGTGACTGCCATCATCATGCAGTCTACACATATCTCTTATGTGTGACTGCCATCATATTGCAGTGTACACGTATCTCTTATGTGTGACTGCCATCATAGTGCAGTCTACACATATCTCTTATGTGTGACTGCCATCATAGTGCAGTCTACACATATCTCTTATGTGTGACTGCTATCATATTGCAGTAGACACGTATCCCTTATGTGTGACTGCCATCATATTGCAGTAGACACATATCTCTTATGTTTGACTGCCATCATATTGCAGTGTACACGTATCTCTTATGTGTGACTGCCATCATCATGCAGTCGACACATATCTCTTATGTGTGACTGCCATCATAGTGCAGTCTACACATATCTCTTATGTGTGACTGCCATCATATTGCATTCGAAACGTATCTCTTATGTGTGACTGCCATCATAGTGCAGTTTACACATATCTCTTATGTGTGACTACCATCATAGTGCAGTCTAAACGTATCTCTTATGTGTGACTGCCATCATTGTGCAGTAGACACGTATCTTTTATGTGTGACTGCCATCATATTGCAGTGTACACTTATCTCTTATGTGTGACTGCCATCACATTGCAGTAGACACGTATCTCTTAAGTGTGACTGCCATCATATTGCAGTCTACACGTATCTCATATGTGTGACTGCCATCATAGTGCAGTCTACACATATATCTTATGTGTGACTGCCATCATATTGCAGTTTATACGTATCTCTTATGTGTGACTGCCATCATATTGCAGTCTACACATATCTCTTATGTGTGACTGCCATCATATTGCAGTCTAAACGTATCTCTTTTGTGTGACTGCCATCATAGTGCAATCTACACTTATCTCTTATGTGTGACTGCCATCATAGTGCAGTCTACACATATCTTTTATGTGTGACCGCCATCAAATTGCAGTGTACACTTATCTCTTATGTGTGACTGCCATCATCATGCAGTCTACACAGATCTCTTATGTGTGACTGCCATCATATTGCAGTAGACACGTATCTCTTATGTGTGACTGCCATCATCATGCAGTCTACACATTATCTCTGATGTGTGACTGCCATCATATTGCAGTGTTCACGCATCTCTTATGTGTGACTGCCATCATAGTGCAGTCTACACGTATCTCTTATGTGTGACTGCCATCATAGTGCAGTCTACACGTATCTCTTATGTGTGACTGCCATCATAGTGCAGTCTAGACGTATCTCTTATGTGTGACTGCCATCATAGTGCAGTCTACACATATCTCTTATGTGTGGTTGCCATCATATTGCAGTCTACACGTATCTCTTATGTGTGACTGCCATCATAGTGCAGTCTACACATATCTCTTATGTGTGACTACCAACATATTGCAGTCGAAACGTATCTCTTATGTGTGACTGCCATCATAGTGCAGTCTACACATATCTCTTATGTGTGGCTGCCATTATATTGCAGTCTACACGTATCTCTTATGTGTGACTGCCATCATCATGCAGTCTACACATATCTCTTATGTGTGACTACCAACATATTGCAGTCGAAACGTATCTCTTATGTGTGACTTCCATCATAGTGCAGTCTACACATATATCGTATGTGTGACTGCCATCATATTGCAGTCTACACATATCTCCTATGTGTGACTGCCATCATAGTGCAGTCTACGCATATCTCTTATGTGTGATTGTCATCATATTGCAGTCTACACGTATCTCTTATGTGTGACTGCCATCATATTGCAGTCTACACGTATCTCTTATATGTGACTGCCATCATAGTGCAGTCTACACGTATCTCTTATGTGTGACTGCCATCATAGTGCAGTCTACACATATCTCTTATGTGTGACTGCCATCATAGTGTAGTCTACACAAATATCTTATGTGTGACTGCCATCATAGTACAGTCTACACATATCTTTTATGTGTGATTGCCATCATAGTGCAGTCTACACATATCTCTTATGTGTGACTGCCATCATAGTGCAGACTACATGTATCTCTTATGTGTGACTGCCATCATATTGCAGTAGACACATATTTCTTATGTGTGACTGCCATCATAGTGCAGTCTACACGTATCTCCTATGTGTGACTGCCATCATAGTGCAGTCTACACATATCTCTTATGTGTGACTTCCATCATAGTGCAGTCTACACATATATCTTATGTGTGACTGCCATCATATTGCAGTCTATACATATCTCTTATGTGTGACTGCCATCATAGTGCAGTCTACGCATATCTCTTATGTCTGACTGCCATCATATTGCAGTAGACACGTATCTCTTATGTGTGACTGCCATCATATTGCAGTCTACACGTATCTCTTATGTGTGACTGCCATCATAGTGCAGTCTACACATAGCTCTTATGTGTGACTGCCATCATAGTGCAGTATACACGTATCTCTTATGTGTGACTGCCATCATCATGCAGTCTACACATATCTCTTATGTGTGACTGCCATCATATTGCAGTCTACACATATCTCTTATGTGTGACTGCCATCATATTGCAGTCTAAACGTATCTCTTTTGTGTGACTGCCATCATAGTGCAACCTACACATATCTCTTATGTGTGACTGCCATCATAGTGCAGTCTACACATATCTTTTATGTGTGACCGCCATCAAATTGCAGTGTACACTTATCTCTTATGTGTGACTGCCATCATCATGCAGTCTACACATATCTCTTATGTGTGACTGCCATCATATTGCAGTAGACACGTATCTCTTATGTGTGACTGCCATCATCATGCAGTCTACACATTATCTCTGATGTGTGACTGCCATCATATTGCAGTGTTCACGTATCTCTTATGTGTGACTGCCATCATAGTGCAGTCTACACGTATCTCTTATGTGTGACTGCCATCATAGTGCAGTCTACACGTATCTCTTATGTGTGACTGCCATCATAGTGCAGTCTAGACGTATCTCTTATGTGTGACTGCCATCATAGTGCAGTCTACACATATCTCTTATGTGTGGTTGCCATCATATTGCAGTCTACACGTATCTCTTATGTGTGACTGCCATCATAGTGCAGTCTACACATATCTCTTATGTGTGACTACCAACATATTGCAGTCGAAACGTATCTTTTATGTGTGACTGCCATCATATTGCAGTAGACACATATCTCTTATGTGTGACTGCCATCATAGTGCAGTCTACACGTATCTCCTATGTGTGACTGCCATCATAGTGCAGTCTACACATATCTCTTATGTGTGACTTCCATCATAGTGCAGTCTACACATATATCTTATGTGTGACTGCCATCATATTGCAGTCTACACATATCTCTTATGTGTGACTGCCATCATAGTGCAGTCTACGCATATCTCTTATGTGTGACTGCCATCATATTGCAGTAGACACGTATCTCTTATGTGTGACTGCCATCATATTGCAGTCTACACGTATCTCTTATGTGTGTCTGCCATCATAGTGCAGTCTACACATAGCTCTTATGTGTGACTGCCATCATAGTGCAGTATACACGTATCTCTTATGTGTGACTGCCATCATCATGCAGTCTACACATATCTCTTATGTGTGACTGCCATCATAGTGCAGTCTACGCATATCTCTTATGTGTGACTGCCATCATAGTGCAGACTACATGTATCTCTTATGTGTGACTGCCATCATATTGCAGTAGACACATATCTCTTATGTGTGACTGCCATCATAGTGCAGTCTACACGTATCTCCTATGTGTGACTGCCATCATAGTGCAGTCTACACATATCTCTTATGTGTGACTTCCATCATAGTGCAGTCTACACATATATCTTATGTGTGACTGCCATCATATTGCAGTTTACAAATATCTCTTATGTGTGACTGCCATCATAGTGCAGTCCACGCATATCTCTTATGTGTGACTGCCATCATATTGCAGTAGACACGTATCTCTTATGTGTGACTGCCATCATATTGCAGTCTACACGTATCTCTTATGTGTGACTGCCATCATAGTGCAGTCTACACATAGCTCTTATGTGTGACTGCCATCATAGTGCAGTATACACGTATCTCTTATGTGTGACTGCCATCATATTGCAGTAGACACGTATCTCTTATGTGTGACTGCCATCATCATGCAGTCTACACATATCTCTTATGTGTGACTGCCATCATATTGCAGTGTACACGTATCTCTTATGTGTGACTGCCATCATAGTGCAGTCTACACATATCTCTTATGTGTGACTGCCATCATAGTGCAGTCTACACATATCTCTTATGTGTGACTGCTATCATATTGCAGTAGACACGTATCCCTTATGTGTGACTGCCATCATATTGCAGTAGACACATATCTCTTATGTTTGACTGCCATCATATTGCAGTGTACACGTATCTCTTATGTGTGACTGCCATCATCATGCAGTCGACACATATCTCTTATGTGTGACTGCCATCATAGTGCAGTCTACACATATCTCTTATGTGTGACTGCCATCATATTGCATTCGAAACGTATCTCTTATGTGTGACTGCCATCATAGTGCAGTTTACACATATCTCTTATGTGTGACTACCATCATAGTGCAGTCTAAACGTATCTCTTATGTGTGACTGCCATCATTGTGCAGTAGACACGTATCTTTTATGTGTGACTGCCATCATATTGCAGTGTACACTTATCTCTTATGTGTGACTGCCATCACATTGCAGTAGACACGTATCTCTTAAGTGTGACTGCCATCATATTGCAGTCTACACGTATCTCATATGTGTGACTGCCATCATAGTGCAGTCTACACATATATCTTATGTGTGACTGCCATCATATTGCAGTTTATACGTATCTCTTATGTGTGACTGCCATCATATTGCAGTCTACACATATCTCTTATGTGTGACTGCCATCATATTGCAGTCTAAACGTATCTCTTTTGTGTGACTGCCATCATAGTGCAATCTACACTTATCTCTTATGTGTGACTGCCATCATAGTGCAGTCTACACAAATCTTTTATGTGTGACCGCCATCAAATTGCAGTGTACACTTATCTCTTATGTGTGACTGCCATCATCATGCAGTCTACACAGATCTCTTATGTGTGACTGCCATCATATTGCAGTAGACACGTATCTCTTATGTGTGACTGCCATCATCATGCAGTCTACACATTATCTCTGATGTGTGACTGCCATCATATTGCAGTGTTCACGCATCTCTTATGTGTGACTGCCATCATAGTGCAGTCTACACGTATCTCTTATGTGTGACTGCCATCATAGTGCAGTCTACACGTATCTCTTATGTGTGACTGCCATCATAGTGCAGTCTAGACGTATCTCTTATGTGTGACTGCCATCATAGTGCAGTCTACACATATCTCTTATGTGTGGTTGCCATCATATTGCAGTCTACACGTATCTCTTATGTGTGACTGCCATCATAGTGCAGTCTACACATATCTCTTATGTGTGACTACCAACATATTGCAGTCGAAACGTATCTCTTATGTGTGACTGCCATCATAGTGCAGTCTACACATATCTCTTATGTGTGGCTGCCATTATATTGCAGTCTACACGTATCTCTTATGTGTGACTGCCATCATCATGCAGTCTACACATATCTCTTATGTGTGACTACCAACATATTGCAGTCGAAACGTATCTCTTATGTGTGACTTCCATCATAGTGCAGTCTACACATATATCGTATGTGTGACTGCCATCATATTGCAGTCTACACATATCTCCTATGTGTGACTGCCATCATAGTGCAGTCTACGCATATCTCTTATGTGTGATTGTCATCATATTGCAGTCTACACGTTCTCTTATGTGTGACTGCCATCATATTGCAGTCTACACGTATCTCTTATATGTGACTGCCATCATAGTGCAGTCTACACGTATCTCTTATGTGTGACTGCCATCATAGTGCAGTCTACACATATCTCTTATGTGTGACTGCCATCATAGTGTAGTCTACACAAATATCTTATGTGTGACTGCCATCATAGTACAGTCTACACATATCTTTTATGTGTGATTGCCATCATAGTGCAGTCTACACATATCTCTTATGTGTGACTGCCATCATAGTGCAGACTACATGTATCTCTTATGTGTGACTGCCATCATATTGCAGTAGACACATATTTCTTATGTGTGACTGCCATCATAGTGCAGTCTACACGTATCTCCTATGTGTGACTGCCATCATAGTGCAGTCTACACATATCTCTTATGTGTGACTTCCATCATAGTGCAGTCTACACATATATCTTATGTGTGACTGCCATCATATTGCAGTCTATACATATCTCTTATGTGTGACTGCCATCATAGTGCAGTCTACGCATATCTCTTATGTCTGACTGCCATCATATTGCAGTAGACACGTATCTCTTATGTGTGACTGCCATCATATTGCAGTCTACACGTATCTCTTATGTGTGACTGCCATCATAGTGCAGTCTACACATAGCTCTTATGTGTGACTGCCATCATAGTGCAGTATACACGTATCTCTTATGTGTGACTGCCATCATCATGCAGTCTACACATATCTCTTATGTGTGACTGCCATCATATTGCAGTCTACACATATCTCTTATGTGTGACTGCCATCATATTGCAGTCTAAACGTATCTCTTTTGTGTGACTGCCATCATAGTGCAACCTACACATATCTCTTATGTGTGACTGCCATCATAGTGCAGTCTACACATATCTTTTATGTGTGACCGCCATCAAATTGCAGTGTACACTTATCTCTTATGTGTGACTGCCATCATCATGCAGTCTACACATATCTCTTATGTGTGACTGCCATCATATTGCAGTAGACACGTATCTCTTATGTGTGACTGCCATCATCATGCAGTCTACACATTATCTCTGATGTGTGACTGCCATCATATTGCAGTGTTCACGTATCTCTTATGTGTGACTGCCATCATAGTGCAGTCTACACGTATCTCTTATGTGTGACTGCCATCATAGTGCAGTCTACACGTATCTCTTATGTGTGACTGCCATCATAGTGCAGTCTAGACGTATCTCTTATGTGTGACTGCCATCATAGTGCAGTCTACACATATCTCTTATGTGTGGTTGCCATCATATTGCAGTCTACACGTATCTCTTATGTGTGACTGCCATCATAGTGCAGTCTACACATATCTCTTATGTGTGACTACCAACATATTGCAGTCGAAACGTATCTCTTATGTGTGACTGCCATCATAGTGCAGTCTACACATATCTCTTATGTGTGGCTGCCATTATATTGCAGTCTACACGTATCTCTTATGTGTGACTGCCATCATCATGCAGTCTACACATATCTCTTATGTGTGACTACCAACATATTGCAGTCGAAACGTATCTCTTATGTGTGACTTCCATCATAGTGCAGTCTACACATATATCGTATGTGTGACTGCCATCATATTGCAGTCTACACATATCTCCTATGTGTGACTGCCATCATAGTGCAGTCTACGCATATCTCTTATGTGTGATTGTCATCATATTGCAGTCTACACGTATCTCTTATGTGTGACTGCCATCATATTGCAGTCTACACGTATCTCTTATATGTGACTGCCATCATAGTGCAGTCTACACGTATCTCTTATGTGTGACTGCCATCATAGTGCAGTCTACACATATCTCTTATGTGTGACTGCCATCATAGTGTAGTCTACACAAATATCTTATGTGTGACTGCCATCATAGTACAGTCTACACATATCTTTTATGTGTGATTGCCATCATAGTGCAGTCTACACATATCTCTTATGTGTGACTGCCATCATAGTGCAGTCTACACATATATCTCATGTGTGACTGCCATCATATTGCAGTTTACACATATCTCTTATGTGTGACTGCCATCATAGTGCAGTCTACGCATATCTCTTATGTGTGACTGCCATCATATTGCAGTAGACACGTATCTCTTATGTGTGACTGCCATCATATTGCAGTCTACACGTATCTCTTATGTGTGACTGCCATCATAGTGCAGTCTACACATAGCTCTTATGTGTGACTGCCATCATAGTGCAGTATACATGTATCTCTTATGTGTGACTGCCATCATATTGCAGTAGACACTTATCTCTTATGTGTGACTGCCATCATCATGCAGTCTACACATATCTTTTATGTGTGACTGCCATCATATTGCAGTGTACACGTATCTCTTATGTGTGACTGCCATCATAGTGCAGTCTACACATATCTCTTATGTGTGACTGCCATCATATTGCAGTCTACACATATCTCTTATGTGTGACTGCCATCATATTGCAGTAGACACGTATCCCTTATGTGTGACTGCCATCATATTGCAGTAGACACATATCTCTTATGTGTGACTGCCATCATATTGCAGTTTACACGTATCTCTTATGTGTGACTGCCATCATCATGCAGTCGACACATATCTCTTATGTGTGACTGCCGTCATAGTGCAGTCTACACATATCTCTTATGTGTGACTGCCATCATATTGCAGTCGAAACGTATCTCTTATGTGTGACTGCCATCATAGTGCAGTTTACACATATCTCTTATGTGTGACTACCATCATATTGCAGTCTACACGTATCTCTTATGTGTGACGGCCATCATACTACAGCCTACACGTATCTCTTATGTGTGACTGCATCATAGTGCAGTCTACACATATATCTTATGTGTGACTGCCATCATATTGCAGTTTACACATATCTCTTATGTGTGACTGCCATCATAGTGCAGTCTAGACGTATCTCTTATGTGTGACGGCCATCATAGTGCAGTCTACACATATCTCTTATGTGTGACTGCCATCATAGTGCAGACTACATGTATCTCTTATGTGTGACTGCCATCATAGTGCAGTCTACACATATATCTTATGTGTTATTGCCATCATATTGCAGTTTACACATATCTCTTATGTGTGACTGCCATCATAGTGCAGTCTAAACATATCTCTTATGTGTGACTTCCATCATAGTGCAGTCTACACATATATGTATTATGTGTGACTGCCATCATATTGCAGTCTACACATATCTCTTATGTGTGACTGCCATCATAGTGCAGTCTACACATATATCTTATGTGTGACTGCATCATAGTGCAGTCTACGCATATCTCTTATGTGTGACTGCCATCATAGTGCAGTCTACACATATATCTTATGTGGGACTGCCATCATAGTGCAGTCTACATATATATATTATGTGTGACTGCCATCATATTGCAGTCTACACATATCTCGTATGTGTGACTGCCATCATAGTGCAGTCTACACATATCTCTTATGTGTGACTACCATCATATTGCAGTCTACACATATCTCTTATGTGTGACTGCCATCATAGTGCAGTCTACACATATCTCTTATGTGTGAATGCCATCATAGTGCAGTCTACACATATATCTTGTGTGACTGCCATCATAGTGCAGTCTATGCATATCTCTTATGTGTGACTGCCATCATAGTGCAGTCTACATATATATATGTGTGACTGCCATCATATTGCAGTCTACACATATCTCTTATGTGTGACTGCCATCATAGTGCAGTCTACACATATCTCTTATGTTTGACTACCATCATATTGCAGTCTACACATATCTCTTATGTGTGACTGCCATCATAGTGCAGTCTACACATATCTCTTATGTGTGACTACCATCATATTGCAGTCTACACATATCTCTTATGTGTGACTGCCATCATATTGCAGTAGACACGTATCTCTTATGTGTGACTGCCATCATCATGCAGTCTACACATATCTCTTATGTGTGACTGCCATCATATTGCAGTGTACACGTATCTCTTATGTGTGACTGCCATCATAGTGCAGTCTACACATATCTCTTATGTGTGACTGCCATCATATTGCAGTCTACACATATCTCTTATGTGTGACTGCCATCATATTGCAGTAGACACGTATCCCTTATGTGTGACTACCATCATATTGCAGTCTACACGTATCTCTTATGTGTGACTGCCATCATATTGCAGCCTATACGTATCTCTTATGTGTGACTGCATCATAGTGCAGTCTACACATATATCTTATGTGTGACTGCCATCATATTGCAGTTTACACATATCTCTTATGTGTGACTGCCATCATAGTGCAGTCTAGACGTATCTTTTATGTGTGACTGCCATCATAGTGCAGTCTACACATATCTCTTATGTGTGACTGCCATCATAGTGCAGACTACATGTATCTCTTATGTGTGACTGCCATCATAGTGCAGTCTACACATATATCTTATGTGTTATTGCCATCATATTGCAGTTTACATATATCTCTTATGTGTGACTGCCATCATAGTGCAGTCTAAACATATCTCTTATGTGTGACTTCCATCATAGTGCAGTCTACACATATATGTATTATGTGTGACTGCCATCATATTGCAGTCTACACATATCTCTTTTGTGTGACTGCCATCATAGTGCAGTCTACACATATCTCTTATGTGTGACTGCCATCATAGTGCAGTCTACAAGTATCTATTATGTGTGACTGCCATCATAGTGCAGTTTACACATATCTCTTATGTGTGACTGCCATCATATTGCAGTAGACACGTATCTCTTATGTGTGACTGCCATCATCATGCAGTCTACACATTATCTCTTATGTGTGACTGCCATCATATTGCAGTGTTCACGTATCTCTTATGTGTGACTGCCATCATAGTGCAGTCTACACGTATCTCTTATGTGTGACTGCCATCATAGTGCAGTCTACACGTATCTCTTATGTGTGACTGCCATCATAGTGCAGTCTAGACGTATCTCTTATGTGTGACTGCCATCATAGTGCAGTCTACACATATCTCTTATGTGTGGTTGCCATCATATTGCAGTCTACACGTATCTCTTATGTGTGACTGCCATCATAGTGCAGTCTACACATATCTCTTATGTGTGACTACCAACATATTGCAGTCGAAACGTATCTCTTATGTGTGACTGCCATCATAGTGCAGTCTACACATATCTCTTATGTGTGGCTGCCATTATATTGCAGTCTACACGTATCTCTTATGTGTGACTGCCATCATCATGCAGTCTACACATATCTCTTATGTGTGACTACCAACATATTGCAGTCGAAACGTATCTCTTATGTGTGACTTCCATCATAGTGCAGTCTACACATATATCGTATGTGTGACTGCCATCATATTGCAGTCTACACATATCTCCTATGTGTGACTGCCATCATAGTGCAGTCTACGCATATCTCTTATGTGTGATTGTCATCATATTGCAGTCTACACGTATCTCTTATGTGTGACTGCCATCATATTGCAGTCTACACGTATCTCTTATATGTGACTGCCATCATAGTGCAGTCTACACGTATCTCTTATGTGTGACTGCCATCATAGTGCAGTCTACACATATCTCTTATGTGTGACTGCCATCATAGTGTAGTCTACACAAATATCTTATGTGTGACTGCCATCATAGTACAGTCTACACATTTCTTTTATGTGTGATTGCCATCATAGTGCAGTCTACACATATCTCTTATGTGTGACTGCCATCATAGTGCAGTCTACACATATATCTCATGTGTGACTGCCATCATATTGCAGTTTACACATATCTCTTATGTGTGACTGCCATCATAGTGCAGTCTACGCATATCTCTTATGTGTGACTGCCATCATATTGCAGTAGACACGTATCTCTTATGTGTGACTGCCATCATATTGCAGTCTACACGTATCTCTTATGTGTGACTGCCATCATAGTGCAGTCTACACATAGCTCTTATGTGTGACTGCCATCATAGTGCAGTATACATTTATCTCTTATGTGTGACTGCCATCATATTGCAGTAGACACTTATCTCTTATGTGTGACTGCCATCATCATGCAGTCTACACATATCTTTTATGTGTGACTGCCATCATATTGCAGTGTACACGTATCTCTTATGTGTGACTGCCATCATAGTGCAGTCTACACATATCTCTTATGTGTGACTGCCATCATATTGCAGTCTACACATATCTCTTATGTGTGACTGCCATCATATTGCAGTCTACACATATCTCTTATGTGTGACTGCCATCATATTGCAGTAGACACGTATCCCTTATGTGTGACTGCCATCATATTGCAGTAGACACATATCTCTTATGTGTGACTGCCATCATATTGCAGTTTACACGTATCTCTTATGTGTGACTGCCATCATCATGCAGTCGACACATATCTCTTATGCGTGACTGCCATCATAGTGCAGTCTACACATATCTCTTATGTGTGACTGCCATCATATTGCAGTCGAAACGTATCTCTTATGTGTGACTGCCATCATAGTGCAGTTTACACATATCTCTTATGTGTGACTACCATCATATTGCAGTCTAAACGTATCTCTTATGTGTGACGGCCATCATATTACAGCCTACACGTATCTCTTATGTGTGACTGCATCATAGTGCAGTCTACACATATATCTTATGTGTGACTGCCATCATATTGCAGTTTACACATATCTCTTATGTGTGACTGCCATCATAGTGCAGTCTAGACGTATCTCTTATGTGTGACTGCCATCATAGTGCAGTCTACACATATCTCTTATGTGTGACTGCCATCATAGTGCAGACTACATGTATCTCTTATGTGTGACTGCCATCATAGTGCAGTCTACACATATATCTTATGTGTTATTGCCATCATATTGCAGTTTACACATATCTCTTATGTGTGACTGCCATCATAGTGCAGTCTAAACATATCTCTTATGTGTGACTTCCATCATAGTGCAGTCTACACATATATGTATTATGTGTGACTGCCATCATATTGCAGTCTACACATATCTCTTATGTGTGACTGCCATCATAGTGCAGTCTACACATATATCTTATGTGTGACTGCATCATAGTGCAGTCTACGCATATCTCTTATGTGTGACTGCCATCATAGTGCAGTCTACACATATATTTTATGTGGGACTGCCATCATAGTGCAGTCTACATATATATATTATGTGTGACTGCCATCATATTGCAGTCTACACATATCTCGTATGTGTGACTGCCATCATAGTGCAGTCTACACATATCTCTTATGTGTGACTACCATCATATTGCAGTCTACACATATCTCTTATGTGTGACTGCCATCATAGTGCAGTCTACACATATCTCTTATGTGTGAATGCCATCATAGTGCAGTCTACACATATATCTTGTGTGACTGCCATCATAGTGCAGTCTATGCATATCTCTTATGTGTGACTGCCATCATAGTGCAGTCTACATATATATATGTGTGACTGCCATCATATTGCAGTCTACACATATCTCTTATGTGTGACTGCCATCATAGTGCAGTCTACACATATCTCTTATGTTTGACTACCATCATATTGCAGTCTACACATATCTCTTATGTGTGACTGCCATCATAGTGCAGTCTACACATATCTCTTATGTGTGACTACCATCATATTGCAGTCTACACATATCTCTTATTTGTGACTGCCATCATATTGCAGTAGACACGTATCTCTTATGTGTGACTGCCATCATCATGCAGTCTACACATATCTCTTATGTGTGACTGCCATCATATTGCAGTGTACACGTATCTCTTATGTGTGACTGCCATCATAGTGCAGTCTACACATATCTCTTATGTGTGACTGCCATCATATTGCAGTCTACACATATCTCTTATGTGTGACTGCCATCATATTGCAGTAGACACGTATCCCTTATGTGTGACTACCATCATATTGCAGTCTACACGTATCTCTTATGTGTGACTGCCATCATATTGCAGCCTATACGTATCTCTTATGTGTGACTGCATCATAGTGCAGTCTACACATATATCTTATGTGTGACTGCCATCATATTGCAGTTTACACATATCTCTTATGTGTGACTGCCATCATAGTGCAGTCTAGACGTATCTCTTATGTGTGACTGCCATCATAGTGCAGTCTACACATATCTCTTATGTGTGACTGCCATCATAGTGCAGACTACATGTATCTCTTATGTGTGACTGCCATCATAGTGCAGTCTACACATATATCTTATGTGTTATTGCCATCATATTGCAGTTTACATATATCTCTTATGTGTGACTGCCATCATAGTGCAGTCTAAACATATCTCTTATGTGTGACTTCCATCATAGTGCAGTCTACACATATATGTATTATGTGTGACTGCCATCATATTGCAGTCTACACATATCTCTTATGTGTGACTGCCATCATAGTGCAGTCTACACATTTCTCTTATGTGTGACTGCCATCATAGTGCAGTCTACAAGTATCTCTTATGTGTGACTGCCATCATAGTGCAGTTTACACATAGCTCTTATGTGTGACTGCCATCATTTTGCAGTCTACACGTATCTCTTAAGTGTGACTGCCATCATAGTGCAGTCTACACATATCTCTTATGTGTGACTGCCATCATAGTGCAGTCTACACATATCTCTTATGTGTGACATTGCAATTATATTTATATAGCGCTTTTCTCTAGTGACTCAAAGCGCTTTACATAGTGAACCCCAATATCTAAGTTACATTTAAACCAGTGTGGGTGGCACTGGGAGCAGGTGGGTAAAGTGTCTTGCCCAAGGACACAACGGCAGTGACTAGGATGGCGGAAGCGGGGATCGAACCTAGAACCCTCAAGTTGCTGGCACGGCCACTCTACCAACCAGGCCATACCGCCCCAAGTAAGCGTGCTTCATTCTCGTCCTGTCACATAAGAGTGATGGGACTCAGACGCAGACCTCCATATTTCAAGATATGAAATATGTTACAATCAGGGGAAATCAGAAGTAGAGGGATCGATGAAAAGATGAGGTTCACTCACGCGTCCACCAGGATCAGCATGTCTTTGGGAGAAGCTGCGCCTTGGATGTACCTGCACACACACACACACACACAATGAATTAATGTCACTTTCTAGAGTAAATATTACTTTAATAATGATCCTTTCAAAGTTTCTACTTACAAAGGAGAAAAATCATTAGAAGTGAAAACTAAATATCGTTTTTGCAATATTCCGTATTTTTCGGACTATAAGGCGCACTTAAAATCCTTTAATTTTCTCAAAAATCGACAGTGGCCGAGTGGTTAGAGTGTCCGCCCTGAGCTGGGTAGGTCATGAGTTCAAACCCCGGCCGAGTCATACCAAAGACTATAAAAATAAGACCCATTGCCTACCTGTTTGGCACTCAGCATCAAGGGTTGGAATTGGGGGTTAAATCACCAAAAATTATTCCCGGGCGCTGCTGCCCACTGCTCCCCTCACCTCCCAGGGGGTGATCAAGGGTGATGGGTCAAATGCCAAGGGTCATTTCACCACACCTAGTGTGTGTGTGACAATCATTGGTACTTTAACTTTAACTTTAACTAATGTACAGAATAATTGTGGTTGTGCTTACCGACCTCGAAGCAATTTTATTTGGTGACGTGCACACTGTGGCTACACCAGCAGCACACCTGCCCCAAACCTGACTAAATAACAAGTTCAATCTCCATCCATCCATCCATTTTCTACCGCTTGTCCCTTTCGGAGTCGCGGAGGGGTGCTGGAGCCTATCTCAGCTGCATTCGGGCGGAAGGCGGCGTACACCCTGGACAAGTCCCCATCTCATCGCAGGGCCAACACAGATAGACAGACAACATTCTCTTATTATTATAATCAAATGACAGCAGTCATTTCCATTTCTAATATAAGTGTTTAGGCCCACTTACAATGACAATAACAAAAAATATTGTTTTTCATGAACTGTGTACTTGTATTGTTTGTCTGGGTGGAGGTCCTGCTTTGGAAATAATTTGTACCCCTTTCAGACATTGCATTTAGTTCCCATTAAAACATTCACATGTTGCACAATGAGATGTAAGCAGGGGATCATGTGTACATTCCTGCAACTTCCTGTTTGTAAAAAATATATTTTTATTAGTATTTATTTAATATACTAACAGCATTTCATGATTAATATTTATAAATTAAGATTCCTAATAAGTGACACTAGAATAAGCACACATTTGATTAGTAAATCATAGTGTAACGACCTGGAATGACACTTTATGTGTGGTGTTGGAGTTGTCCGACTTTTTGCGTGGCTGTAAACGCATCACTGGCTAATGTGTTGGTGCAAGTGAGAAAGAGCGAGCGACTGCTGTTGATATAACAAAGTTGCTTTTGGTCTGGTTTGTACTGCAGAAAATGACCACTTTTGCTAGATATAATTTTTTTACTAATGTTTTGGTGATGTGTTTATGGCCCGACAATAAAGAGTTTTGCTCAGTAAAGTGATGGATGGAATTCATGTCCTCAACGCATCTCGACAGACGTTACAATATTTGAACAATGATGACGAAAACTGTTTTCTCTGTCGTGTCCGTGTCGTGTCGAAAATTGCTATGTGCTTATTTTTTTATTTGATTTTGTGTCAAAATGTTTTAGTATGACTTTGAAGCCACACCGCTTGATGGATTGTCGGCCCATTACAACTACCGTAGTCAGATATACAAGTATTACTATGGTGTGTGTATAAGGACTGCAAAATAGGCACCCATTAGCAGACATGTTATCTGGCGTTTTGTTTCAAAATATTATGCAACACCAACTTTTCTTACTTTCTCGTACCTGCTGATGTGTATTTGGGATCTGCATAAGTCCTGAAAATTTGCGGAAGTCCGCCATTGTAGTCCGTGACCACTCCGTAGTCATAATCTTCTTCTTTTTCACTACCTTCTTGTTATGTGACATTCATCCTCCGCTGTTGCCATTTCTAATATAAAGTAGTGTAAAATTCTTACTTATATCTCACTATGGAAGCGTTAAAATATACCGGTATTGTGAGTTTACATTACCGTATTCACCCAAGGAACTTTAGTTATTAGAGAGTTCCGGTCGGACGGTTGTTGCACTAGTGAGCCACGGATGAGGAGATGCTGCTCCGTTATTGATTGAAGTAAAGTGTGAATGTCATTAAAACAGTTAGCTCCATCTTTTGACACTTCTTCCACTCCCGTCCTTGCACGCTACACAGGTACAACAAAGATGATGGGGAGAAGACGCCGTCGAAGTGGAGGCACGTAAATAAGAGCGCCCACAAAACGGCGCATCCTGAAAAGACTATGCATAACATATTGTATGCAACATTTTGAGCAAAGAACCACCATCACATGTTATGTACAAACCCCGTTTCCATATGAGTTGGGAAATTGTGTTAGATGTAAATATAAACGGAATACAATGATTTGCAAATCCTTGTCAACCCATATTCAATTGAATGCACTACAAAGACAACATATTTGATGTTCAAGCTCATAAACTTTATTTTTTTATAGCAAATAATAATTAACTTAGAATTTCATGGCTGCAACACGTGCCAAAGTAGTTGGGAAAGGGCATGTTCACCACTGTGTTACATGGCCTTTCCTTTTAACAACACTCAGTAAACGTTTGGGAACTGAGGAGACACATTTTTGAAGCTTCTCAGGTGGAATTCTTTCCCATTCTTGCTTGATGTACAGCTTAAGTTGTTCAACAGTCCGGGGGTCTCCGTTGTGCTATTTTAGGCTTCATAATGCGCCACACATTTTCAATGGGAGACAGGTCTGGACTACAGGCAGGCCAGTCTAGTACCCGCACTCTTTTACTATGAAGCCATGTTGATGTAACACGTGGCTTGGCATTGTCTTGCTGAAATAAGCAGGGGCGTCCATGGCAACGTTGCTTGGATGGCAACATATGTTGCTCCAAAACCTGTATGTACCTTTCAGCATTAATGGCGCCTTCACAGATGTGTAAGTTACCCATGTCTTGGGCACTAATACACCCCCATACCATCACACATGCTGGCTTTTCCACTTTGCGCCTATAACAATCCGGATGGTTCTTTTCCTCTTTGGTCCGGAGGACACGACGTCCACAGTTTCCAAAAACAATTTGAAATGTGGACTCGTCAGACCACAGAACACTTTTCCACTTTGTATCAGTCCATCTTAGATGAGCTCAGGCCCAGCGAAGCCGACGGCGTTTCTGGGTGTTGTTGATAAACGGTTTTCGCCTTGCATAGGAGAGTTTTAACTTGCACTTACAGATGTAGCGACCAACTGTAGTTACTGACAGTGGGTTTCTGAAGTGTTCCTGAGCCCATATGGTGATATCCTTTACACACTGATGTCGCTTGTTGATGCAGTACAGCCTGAGGGATCGAAGGTCACGGGCTTAGCTGCTTACGTGCAGTGATTTCTCCAGATTCTCTGAACCCTTTGATGATATTACGGACCGCAGATGGTGAAATCCCTAAATTCCTTGCAATAGCTGGTTGAGAAAGGTTTTTCTTAAACTGTTCAACAATTTGCTCACGCATTTGTTGACAAAGTGGTGACCCTCGCCCCATCCTTTTTTGTGAATGACTGAGCCTTTCATGGAATCTACTTTTATACCCAATCATGGCACCCACCTGTTCCCAATTAGCCTTTTCACCTGTGGGATGTTCCAAATAAGTGTTTGATGAGCATTCCTCAACTTTATCAGTATTTATTGCCACCTTTCCCAACTTCTTTGTCACGTGTTGCTGGCATCAAATTCTAAAGTTAATGATTATTTGCAAAAAAAAAAAATGTTTATCAGTTTGAACATCAAATATGTTGTCTTTGTAGCATATTCAACTGAATATGGGTTGAAAATGATTTGCAAATCATTGTATTCCGTTTATATTTACATCTAACACAATTTCCCAACTCATATGGAAACGGGGTTTGTAGACCACAAGGAAATATTTAACATTTAGAAAAAAATCATAATATGATTTCTTTAATGCGCCTTATAATCCGGTGCGCCTTTTGTGTGAAAAAAAAACCTGACTAGACCCGCCCATCGGCAGTGCGCCTTATAATCCGGTGCGCCCTATGGTCCGAAAAAATACGCTACACCCTGCCCCCGAACAATAATTGGGTGCATTGTCTCCTAGAATAATTACCACAACTCAACTACGCCGACATTTGTCTTGCAAAAATGTTAACAGGCGGCTTACTATAACTGATACTGGCGAGTCACACGACACATGTCTTTATCGCGACTATTCATTAGCAGCTGAATAGTTCAATACTGCCTCAGAAAGACCGAGGGACTGACCTACTAAAAGCTTGCCTCTATTAAAGCACGTGCAAACTTGATAGTGCATGAAAAGCTGATCGACTGCGATTGTGCATCTCTTAAAGGAGCAAAAATAGAGAGCATGTCCGTCTCAACGTGAGGGTTATCACAACACCCACAATACTAGGAGAAGGAGACGCAAATATAGTCTTTGAGTGCTGGTAGTGTGATTTATCAAGAACGTACCTGTTCCGCGGCCACTGTTTTGCCTCCTTCATACCGACAGCCATCAGGCTGTATAAAGCATATGTTGCTTTTTGACTGTACTTAAATGTATAATAGACTGTATTTATATTATTCACATGTGAATAATGCTGTAGAATACTGTATAATAGATCCACTATGGACTGGACTCTCACAATATTATGTTAGATCCACTATGGACTGGACTCTCACACTATTATGTTAGATCTACTATGGACTGGACTCTCACTATTATGCTAGATCCACTATGGACTGGACTCTCACACTATTATGTTAGATCCACTATGGACTGGACTCTCACTATTATGTTAAATCCACTATGGACTGGACTCTCACACTATTATGTTAGATCCACTATGGACTGGACTCTCACTATTATGTTAAATCAACTATGGACTGGACTCGCACACTATTATGTTAGATCCACTATGGACTGGACTCTCACACTATTATGTTAGATCTACTATGGACTGGACTCTCACTATTATGCTAGATCCACTATGGACTGGACTCTCACACTATTATGTTAGATCCACTATGGACTGGACTCTCACTATTATGTTAAATCCACTATGGACTGGACTCTCACACTATTATGTTAGATCCACTATGGACTGGACTCTCACTATTATGTTAAATCCACTATGGACTGGACTCTCACACTATTATGTTAAAACCACCATGGACTGGACTCTCACTATTATGTTAAATCCACTATGGACTGGACTCTCACACTATTATGTTAAATCCACTATGGACTGGACTCTCACACTATTATGTTAGATCCACTATGGACTGGACTCTCACTATTATGTTAAATCAACTATGGACTGGACTCGCACACTATTATGTTAGATCCACTATGGACTGGACTCTCACACTATTATGTTAGATCTACTATGGACTGGACTCTCACTATTATGCTAGATCCACTATGGACTGGACTCTCACACTATTATGTTAGATCCACTATGGACTGGACTCTCACTATTATGTTAAATCCACTATGGACTGGACTCTCGCACTATTATGTTAGATCCACTATGGACTGGACTCTCACTATTATGTTAAATCCACTATGGACTGGACTCTCACACTATTATGTTAAAACCACCATGGACTGGACTCTCACTATTATGTTAAATCCACTATGGACTGGACTCTCACACTATTATGTTAAATCCACTATGGACTGGACTCTCACACTATTATGTTAGATCCACTATGGACTGGACTCTCACTATTATGTTAAATCAACTATGGACTGGACTCGCACACTATTATGTTAGATCCACTATGGACTGGACTCTCACACTATTATGTTAGATCTACTATGGACTGGACTCTCACTATTATGCTAGATCCACTATGGACTGGACTCTCACACTATTATGTTAGATCCACTATGGACTGGACTCTCACTATTATGTTAAATCCACTATGGACTGGACTCTCACACTATTATGTTAGATCCACTATGGACTGGACTCTCACTATTATGTTAAATCCACTATGGACTGGACTCTCACACTATTATGTTAGATCCACCATGATCTGGACTCTCACACTATTATGTTAGATCCACTATGGACTGGAATCTCACACTATTATGTTAGATCCACTATGGACTGGACTCTCACTATTTTGTTAAATCCACTATGGACTGGACTCTCACACTATTATGTTAAATCCACTATGGACTGGACTCTCACACTATTATGTTAAATCCACTATGGACTGGACTCTCACACTATTATGTTAGATCCACTATGGACTGGACTCTCGCTATTATGTTAGATCCACTATGGACTGGACTTTCACTATTATGTTAAATCCACTATGGACTGGACTCTCACACTATTATGTTAAATCCACTATGGACTGGACTCTCACTATTATGTTAAATCCACTATGGACTGGACTCTCACACTTATTATGTTAGATCCACTATGGACTGGACTCTCACTATTATGTTAGATCCACTATGGACTGGACTCTCACGCTATTATGTTAGATCCACTTTGGACTGGACTCTCACTATTATGTTAAAACCAGTATGGACTGGACTCTCACTATTATGTTAAATCCACTATGGACTGGACTCTCACGCTGTTATGTTAGATCCACTATGGACTGGATTCTCACACTCTTATGTTAGATCCACTATGGACTGGACTCTCACACTATTATGTGAGATACACTATGGACTGGACTGTCACTATTATGTTAGATCCACTATAATAATAACTGGGATTTATATAGCGCTTTTCTAAGTACCCAAAGTCGCTTTACATGTAGAACCCATCATTCGTTCACACCTGGTGGTGGTAAGCTACTTTCATAGCCACAGCTGCCCTGGGGTAGACTGACGGAAGCGTGGCTGCAATTTGCGCCAACGGCCCCTCCGACCACCACCTATCATTCATCATTCAATTCACCGGTGTGAGTGGCACCGGGGGCAAAGGGTGAAGTGTCCCGCCCAAGGACACAACGGCAGCGATTTTTGGATGGTAAGAGGCGGGGAGCGAACCTGCAACCCTCAGGTTTCTGGCACGGTTGCTCTACCCACTACGCCATGCCGCCCCTATGGACTGGACTCTCACACGATTATGGTAGATCCACTATGGACTGGACTCTCACTATTATGTTAGGTCCACTATGGACTGGACTCTCACTATAATGTTAAATCCACTATGGACTGGACTCTCACTGTTATGTTAGATCAACTATGGACTGGACTCTCACACTATTATGTTAGATCCACTATGGACTGGACTCTCACTATAATGTTAAATCCACTATGGACTGGACTCTCACTATTATGTTAGATCAACTATGGACTGGACTCTCACACTATTATGTTAGATCCACTATGGACTGGACTCTCACTATTATGTTAAATCCACTATGGACTGGACTCTCACTATTATGCTAGATCCACTATGAACTGGACTCTCACTATTATGTTAGATCCACTATGGACTGGACTCTCACAATATTATGTTGGATCCACTATGGACTGGACTCTCACACTATTATGTTAGATCCACTATGGACTGGACTCTCGCTTTTATGCTAGATCCACTATGGACTGGACTCTCACAAAATACATGATATAATACAATATTGGTATCGGGTGTTGTGTCAGTATAAAATCATCGCCTGCGCATTCGAAGCAACAAGCAGAACCCTAAATACTCAAATGAGCTGTTTCCTGGTAGAAAGTACTGATGTGTTTGCTCGTCTTACCAAGGTCTCCTGCGTACATCGTACAGGTCAATTTTGCTGGGAGTCTTGCGAGCATCCATCCAGGGAGACGCTTTAGAGAAGGAGGAAAAGGCAGAAAAGTGTGTTGATTACACCTTTCCCACACAGGGCTAGACAATTAACCACTAATCGCTATTTCCTTCACTACACATCTTCCAGGGTCACCTCAGCACGGACCAAAACAAGAAGATCGGGCTGATATCATACACATGTTGGATTGATTTTCTCCAAAAACACTCAACATTTCATTTCATACCATCGCGAATATAATTCGTGGGAGTGACGGACAGACGCTGGCGGAATTTAATTGCTTGGAAATGAGTTTCTGTGTTGTTAGTGAGGACAGAAAGCAGAGCAGGCAGGAGATATGACTGCTCTTCACGCATGCTAAGTGTTTTGAAAAACAACAGCAAAAGACAGGGCTGATTCCTGAATATTGCACGTAAAGCTCTCAGGGTGAAGCCTCGTGAATTGAAAACACTCTGCGGCTTGAGCAGAGATGGCAGAAGGTTTCCTTTGTGCAATCTTCTGAAATCACAGCAAGGAATTGTGATTTTCTGGTAAGCTTCTGTGCACAGTTATGTGAAAATAATGCAAAAGTATTGACTGCATTTGTTATGATCCGCTGCCCGGATCATAGTCTAAGTTTTTCGAGTCACTTGTGTTTTCTGTTAGTTTTGGACTCCTTTAGTTCCTATTTATGCACCTCTGAGTTTGTTGCCATTCACTTCGACGCACAGCAAGGGCTCTGGAACCAGTTCTGCGATGGTGGGGGAAGATGCCGGACTGACCTGGCAGGCCCAAACGCATTCTGAGGGTCTGCTGGGAACATCTAGCAGAGTCTCCTGTCAGAGAGAGTTTCAATTCCCACCCCCGGAAGAACTTTGAACATGCCACGAGGGAGGTGCTGGACATTGAGTCCAAGTGGACCATGTTCCGCACCTCTATTGTCGAGGTGGCTGATTGGAGCTGTGGCCGCAAGGTGGTTGGTGCCTGTCGTGGCGGTAATGCTAGAACCCGCTGGTGGACACCGGCGGTGAGGGATGCCATCAAGCTGAAGAAAGAGTCCTATCGGGTTCTTTTAGCTCATAGGACTCCAGAGGCAGCGGACAGATACCGACACGCCAAGCGGTGTGTGACTACAGCGGTCACGGAGTTCGGGGAAGCCATGGAAAACGACTTCCGGATGGCTTCGAAGCGATTCTGGACCACCATCCGCCGCCTCAGGAATGGGAAGCAGTGCACTGTGAACACCGTGTATGGTGAGGATGGTGTTCTGCTGACCTCGACTGAGGATGTTGTGGATCGGTGGGGGGCATACTTCGAAGACCTCCTTAATCCCACCAACACGTCTTCCCATGCGGAAGCAGTTCCTGAGGAATCTGTGGTGGGCTCTCCTATTTCTGGGGCTGAGGTTGCTGAGGTAGTTAAAAAGTTCCTCGGTGGCAAGGGCCCGGGGGTGGATGAGATCCGCCCGGAGTTCCTTAAGGCTCTGGATGCAGTGGGGCTGTCTTGGTTGACAAGACTCTGCAACATTGTTTGGACATCGGGGGCGGGACCTCTGGATTGGCAGACCGGGGTGGTGGTTCCTCTCTTTAAGAAGGGGAAGCGGAGGGTGTGTTCCAACTATCGTGGGATCACACTCCTCAGCCTAAGGTCTATTCAGGTGTACTGGAGAGGAGGTTACGCCGGATAGTCGAACCTCGGATTCAGGAGGAACAGTGCGGTTTTCGTCCTGATCGTGGAACTGTGGACCAGCTCTATACTCTCGCGAGGGTCCTTGAGGGTGCATGGGAGTTTGCCCAACCAGTCTACATGTGCTTTGTGGACTTGGAGAAGGCATTCGACCGTGTCCCTCGGGAAGTCCTGTGGGGAGTGCTCAGAGAGTATGGGGTATCGGACTGTCTGATTGTTGCGGTCCGCTCCCTGTACGATCAGTGTCAGAGCTTGGTCCGCCTTGCCGGCAGTAAGTCGGACACGTTTCCAGTGAGGGTCACTGATTCTGTTCATAACTTGTATGGACAGAATTTCTAGGCGCAGTCAGGGCGTTGAGGGGATCCGGTTTGGTGGCTGCAGGATTAGGTCTCCGCTTTTTGCAGAAGATGTGGTCCTGATGGCTTCATCTGGCCACGATCTTCAGCTCTCACTGGATTGGTTCGCAGCCGAGTGTGACGCGACTGGGATGAGAATCAGCACCTTCAGGTCCGAGTCTATGGTTCTCCTGGAAAAGGGTGGAGTGCCATCTCCGGATTGGGGAGGAGACCCTGCCCCAAGTGGAGGAGTTCAAGTACCTCGGAGTCTTGTTCACGAGTGAGGGAAGAGTGGTTCGTGAGATCGACAGGCGGATCAGTGTGGCATCTTCAGTAATGCGGACGCTGTATCGATCCGTTGTGGTGAAGAAGGAGCTGAGCCGGAAGGCAAAGTTCTCAATTTACCGGTCGATCTATGTTCCCATCCTCACCTATGGTCATGAGCTTTGGGTTATGACCGAAAGGACAAGATCACGGGTACAAGCGGCCGAAATGAGTTTCCTCCGCCGGGTGGCGGGGCTCTCCCTTAGAGATAGGGTGAGAAGCTCTGTCATCCGGAGGGAGCTCAAAGTAAAGCCGCTGCTCCTCCACATCGAGAGGAGCCAGATGAGGTGGTTCGGGCATCTGGTCAGGATGCCACCCGAACGCCTCCCTAGGGATGTGTTTAGGGCACGTCCGACCGGTAGGAGGCCACGGGGAAGACCCAGGACACGTTGGGAAGACTATGTCTCCCGGCTCGCCTGGGAACGCCTCGGGATCCCCCGGGAAGAGCTGGACGAAGTGGCTGGGGAGAGGAAAGTCTGGGCTTCCCTGCTTAGGCTGCTGCCCCCGCGACCCGACCTCGGATAAGCGGAAGAAGATGGATGGATGGATATATATCCATCCTTGCTGAACATGCTAAAAATAGTACCCACCTTTTGATATTTGATATTTCTTTCATGCTCACCTGGATAATAGCGAGCCAGACCGGTCGCGCTGCCAAACACCTGCCAGAGAAGCGTGGGGTCATCCTCTCTGTTTCTTTTGAACACATCCTCCAGCGACTCGGTCCAGTTGAGCTCGTTCAGCACAATGGTAGCTAAAATGTCAGGCAGACAAAGAGAAGCAAAACGCACCGTTGAAAGACTTGCAAGAAAGAAAAAAAAACGTGTTCGCATTGTGATACCTTTGCAAAAATGGACCTGTTCACTTTTACTTTGAAAGACCTGATCACTTCCGTGCGGGCGCGTGTGATTGATGGTGTGTGTGGTGAGAGGCAACAGGCATTATGGATGCAATGACACAGCACTTTGACAGCCACCCAAGACTCGCCATGATGGATGGGGACGCAACACTCGCCGCCCCTAACTGGATCAGCTTCTCACTCCACTCTTCTTTTAGCCCTTGCAATGTTCCTCATTATTCAAACGCTTTTGCTGAAGCTACACTTGACTCTTCATCAGGTCTGATGCACAAGAAGTAATGTAAGAAGTTGAAGACAAATTCTACCTTTACATCCATCCATCCATTTTCTACCGCTTGTCCCTTTTGGGGTCGCAGGGGGTGCTTGAGCCTATCTCAGCCGCATTCGGGCGGAAGGCGGGGTACACCCTGGACAAGTCGCCACCTCATCACAGGGCCAACACACATAGACAAGACAACATTCACACTCACTTTACAGATACGCAAAAACATGCTTAAATTCGATTGGCATTATTTGGTAGTAAAGGGGCTGGGGTTGTCCGAATACCAATATTTTAGTACCGGTACCGGTACCAAAATGTATTTTAGTACTTTTCTGTACTTTTCTAAATAATGGCATTATTGGCTTTATTTTAACAAAAAAAAATTCAACTTGTCTTTTAGTAGTAAGTAAACAAACAAAGGCTCCTAATTAGTCTGCTGACGTATGCAGTAACATATTGTGTCATTTATACACCTATTATTTTGTACACATTATGAGGGACAAGCTGTAAAACATTGATTATTAATCTACTTGTTCATTTACTGTTAATATCTGCTTATTTTCTGTCTTAACATGTTCTATCTACACTTCTGTTCAAATATAATAATCACTTATTCTTCTCTTCTTTGATACTTTACATTAGTTTTGAATGATACCACACATTTAGGTATCGATCCGATACCAAGTAGTTCCAGGATCATACATTGGTCATATTCAAAGTCCTAATGTGCCTAGGGACGTTTTTCCTGAGTTAACAAACATAATATGAATTGTAATCATAGCAGTATCGACTAGATACGCTCCTGTACTTGGTATCATTACAGTGGATGTCAGGTGTAGATCCACCCATGGTGTTTGTTTTACAAACCCCGTTTCCATATGAGTTGGGATATTGTGTTAGATGTAAATATAAACGGAATACAATGATTTGCAAATCATTTTCAACCCATATTCAGTTGAATATGCTACAAAGACAACATATTTGATGTTCAAACTGATAAAGATTTTTTTTTTTGCAAATAATCATTAACTTTAGAATTTGATGCCAGCAACACGTGACAAAGAAGTTGGGAAAGGTGGCAATAAATACTGATAAAGTTGAGGAATGCTCATCAAACACTTATTTGGAACATCCCACAGGTGTGCAGGCTAATTGGGAACAGGTGGGTGTCATGATTGGGTATAAAAACAGCTTCCCAAAAAATGCTCAGTCTTTCACAAGAAAGGATGGGGCGAGGTACACCCCTTTGTCCACAACTGTGTGAGCAAATAGTCAAACAGTTTAAGAACAACGTTTCTCAAAGTGCAATTGCAAGAAATTTAGGGATTTCAACATCTACGGTCCATAATATCATCAAAAGGTTCAGAGAATCTGGAGAAATCACTCCACGTAAGCGGCATGGCCGGAAACCAACATTGAATGACCGTGACCTTCGATCCCTCAGACGGCACTGTATCAAAAACCGACATCAATCTCTAAAGGATATCACCACATGGGCTCAGGAACTCATCAGAAAACCACTGTCACTAAATACAGTTGGTCGCTACATCTGTAAGTGCAAGTTAAAGCTCTACGATGCAAAGCGAAAGCCATTTATCAACAACACCCAGAAACGCCGCCGGCTTCGCTGGGCCCGAGATCATCTAAGATGGACTCATGCAAAGTGGAAAAGTGTTCTGTGGTCTGACGAGTCCACATTTCAAATTGTTTTTGGAAATATTCGACATTGTGTCATCTGGACCAAAGGGGAAGCGAACCATCCAGACTGTTATCGACGCAAAGTTCAAAATCCAGCATCTGTGATGGTATGGGGGTGCATTAGTGCCCAAGACATGGGTATTTTACACATCTGTGAAGGCACCATTAATGCTAAAAGGTACATACAGGTTTTGGAACAACATATGCTGCCATCTAAGCGCCGTCTTTTTCATGGACGCCCCTGCTTATTTCAGCAAGATAATGCCAAGGCACATTCAGCACGTGTTACAACAGCGTGGCTTCGTAAAAAAAAGAGTGCAGGTACTCTCCTGGCCTGCCTGCAGTCCAGACCTGTCTCCCATCGAAAATGTGTGGCGCATTATGAAGCGTAAAATACGACTGAAGCTCTACATAAAAACAAAAATGGGAAAGAATTCCACTTTCAAAGCTTCAACAATTAGTTTCCTCAGTTCCCAATCGTTTATTGAGTGTTGTTAAAAGAAAAGGTGATGTAACACAGTGGTGAACATGCCCTTTCCCAACTACTTTGGCACGTGTTGCAGCCATGAAATTCTAAGTTAATTATTATTTGCAAAAAATAAAAATAAAGTTTATCAGTTTGAACATCAAATATGTTGTCTTTGTAGCATATTCAACTGAATATGGGTTGAAAATGATTTGCAAATCATTGTATTCCGTTTATATTTACATCTAACACAATTTCCCAACTCATATGGAAACGGGGTTTGTAATTGGTTTTTATCTCGTCTGCACTTTGTCTGAATTATTTCTATTATTATTATCAACTCATCTTTGCCTTATTCTATTGTTTATTTCCCTATTTTAATGATGTTGGATCTCTGTTGTTGTTGTTGTTGGGGGCAAGTGTTGTAAATTAGCTTTGGCTACAAACACTATGATGCATACATTGGATAACTGTCTCAGATGTCTATGTTTTTTAATTTGTTCCTATTTCAAATAAACCTCTATAATAATAATAATAATAATAACAATGACATGGTGGGCCAAATTAAATGATGTGATGGACGATCATTAAACGATGTGGCAGACCACTTTGAATGATATGGTGGGCCACATTAATGAGGTGAGGGACTACTTTTAATGACGTAGCGGGGCACATGTGGCCCCTGGGCCTTGAATTTGACACCTGTGGACTACCGCATTGTTCGGACTATAAGTCGCTCCGGAGTATAAGTTTCACCGGACGAAAATGCATAATAAAGAAGGAAAAAAACATATATAAGTCACATTTTTTGGGGAAATGTATTTGATGAAACCCAACACCAAGAATAGACATTTGAAAGGCAATTTAAAATAAATAAAGAATAGTGAACAACAGGCTGAATAAGTGTACGTTATATGAGGCATAAATAACCAACTCGTATGTTAACCTAACATATTATGGTAAGAGTCATTCAAATAATTATAACATATAGAACATGCTATACGTTTACCAAACAATCTGTCACTCCTAATCGCTAAATCCCATGAAATCTTATACGTCTAGTCTCTTACGTGAATGAGATAAATAATATTATTTGATATTTTACGCTAATGTGTTAATAATTTCACACATAAGTCGCTCCTGAGTATGAAACTATGAAAAAAACTGCGACTTATAGTCCGAAAAATACGGTAACAAAGCAACTAAGAAAGCCAACTCCGTCCTAAGCTGCCCACTACCAATGTCTGGTCCGCGTGGATGAGCCAGAATCCGTCCAGGAAGACTGACTCCAGTGTGGTCGAGAGCAAACACGACCATGGCCAAAAGGCTCCCCGGAGACGGATCCAAAAGTCCACCAAAAAGCAGTGCAGTCCTGAAGGGTACCGGACCAAAAGGAAGAAACCAAATGAAAAAAATAGGTTTACCGAACTATCTGTCACTCCTAATCGCTAAATCCCATGAAATCTTATACGTCTAGTCTCTTACGTGAATGAGATAAATAATATTATTTGATATTTTACGCTAATGTGTTAATCATTTCACAGATAAGTCGCTCCTGAGTATAAGTCGAACTATGAAAAAAACTGCGACTTATAGTCCGAAAAATACTTGCCAACCCTCCCGGATTTTCCGGGAGACTCCCGAAATTCAGCGCCTCTCCCGAAAACCTCCCGGGACAAATTTTCTCCCGAAAATCTCCCGAAATTCAGGCGGAGCTGGAGGCCACGCCCCCTCCAGCTCCATGCGGACCTGAGTCCGCTTTCCCACAATATAAAGAACGTCTACAGTAAAGCAGTTCATCTGCCGTAAACAGCAATGTTGTGACACTCTTAAACAGGACAATACAGCCATCTAGTGCATTTGATGAAAGCACTTTTGTGCGTGCCACACAGCAATGCATCATCAGAGAGGGTGTTCAGCATGGTTAGAAAGATAGTGACAGAGAATAGAACAAGGATGGACAATTCAACCCTTAACTCAACAATGAGTAGATGAGTGTTATGTGTGTGTATATGTGTAAATAAATGAACACTGAAATTCAAGTGAACAAGACTCCGAGGTACTTGAACTCCTCCACTTGGGGCAAGATCTCCTCCCCAACCCGGAGATGGCACTCCACCCTTTTCCGGGAGAGAACCATGGACTCGGACTTGGAGGTGCTGATTCCCATCCCAGTCGCTTCACACTCGGCTGCGAACCGATCCAGTGAGAGCTGAAGATCTTGGCCGGAGGAAGCCATCAGGACCACATCATCTGCAAATAGCAGTGACCTAATCCTGCAGCCACCAAACCAGATCCCCTCAACGCCCTGACTGCGCCTAGAAATTCTGTCCATAAAGGTTATGAACAGAATCGGTGACAAAGGGCACGAGTGAGGGAAGAGTGGATGGTGAGATCGACAGGCGGATCGGTGCGGCGTCTTCAGTAATGCGGACGCTGTATCGATCCGTTGTGGTGAAGAAGGAGCTGAGCCGGAAGGCAAAGCTCTCAATTTACCGGTCGATCTACGTTCCCATCCTCACCTATGGTCATGAGCTTTGGGTCATGACCGAAAGGACAAGATCACGGGTACAAGCGGCCGAAATGAATTTCCTCCGCCGAGTGGCGGGGCTCTCCCTTAGAGATAGGGTGAGAAGCTCTGTCATCCGGGAGGAGCTCAAAGTAAAGCCGCTGCTCCTCCACATCGAGAGGAGCCAGATGAGGTGGTTCGGGCATCTGGTCAGGATGCCACCCGAACGCCTCCCTAGGAAGGTGTTTCGGGCACGTCCGACCGGTAGGAGGCCACGGGGAAGACCCAGGACACGCTGGGAAGACTATCTCTCCCGGCTGGCCTGGGAACGCCTCGGGATCCCCCGGGAGGAGCTGGACGAAGTGGCTGGGGAGAGGGAAGTCTGGGCTTCTCTGCTTAAGCTGCTGCCCCCGCGACCCGACCTCGGATAAGCGGAAGAAGATGGATGGATGGATGGATGAAATTCAAGTATTTCTATATATATATAGCTAGAATTCACTGAAAGTCAATTATTTCTTATATATATATATATATATATATATATATATATATATATATATATATATATATATATATATATATATATATCCATCCATCCATCCATTTTCTACCGCTTATTCCCTTCGGGGTCGCGGGGATGTATATATATATATATATATATATATATATATATATATATATATATATATATATATATATATATATATATATATATATATATATATATATGAAATACTGGACTTGGTGAATTCTAGCTGTAAATATACTCCTCCCCTCTTAACCACACCCCCAACCACGCCCCCGCCCCAACCACGCCCCCCGCACCCACCCCCCACCTCCCGAAATTGGAGGTCTCAAGGTTGGCAAGTATGGGTATACGTTTAATAATAGCTTACGTCAGTAGCTAAACGTTGCCAACATTAGGGCAGGATATAATGCTTACAACACTTTCCAAAGTAAGTGCGTACTAAAGGCTGAAACTTCAGCCTCACAGCCTTCTATTGCTGGGAAGCGTCTGGGCTTGTTCATCCATCTGTAGATGTTCCACTCACTCCTGCTTCGTCCCTCATTGGACAAAACCGATGTGTGTCATCTAAGTCTAGCAGCCGTCACATGTGCACGGTCATTTCACAAAACTTTACCAGTAGAATCTCATTTTGCCCCAGCAGAGAAGAGGCTATTCCTGGAACTTTTATAGGGTAGAGATCAAATTGGGGTAGGTTGAAACCTCAACAGCGTATGGAGGTCGTCTTTTTTCCTCAGCCATACAAAAATACATGATCTGCCTGAGGTGGTGTTCTGTGTGACATGCAGAGGTGGGTAGAGTAGCCAGAAATTGTACTCAAGTAAGAGTACTGTTACTTTAGAGATGTATTACTTGAGTAAAAGTAAAAAGTATGTTGTGAAAAAACTACTCAAGTACTGAGTAACTGATGAGTAATGTTGCGGGAATTCAAGTTGCTGGCCGCTCCCAAGCTCTTTGTGACACGTACAGCTGAGTAGAAGAACCACCAGAGACAGAATAGGTATTTTGTCATTTTATCTCCAAAGCTTTGGAAACAGAATGAGACCAGTCCAGCATAGAACATTCAATCGCGCAGCTAAGATGGTCTGATCTAAAATATGGAAACCTTCTCTTCTATAAAGTCTCTCTCCCTCCCACCCTCGTTGTCTTGTCTCTCTTTCCAGCCCAAACACATGCCCATTGTCCTCCTCAGCTGGGCACAGGAACAGATAAGGAAAAGGAGTATCTGTCGTCCTTACATTCCAAAGTCAAGGTTAGCACACAGTATTTGCAGACAACCAAAAGACCACAATTGGAAGAAGAACACTAGCTGTTTTGTAATATGATTATGAAAATAAAGAAGTAACACTTAAATACGGATATATGTAAATATCTGCCTCCGACAGTAACCTGTTCGTTTAATGATGACGGCAACAAATAATGCACAAAAACATAAAAATAGCAATGAGCAAATTCAGAGTCAGGAATATCTCTTAAGCAACTAAAACAATAATATATATTAAATAATAATAGATTAACATAAAAAAAATTCAGGCAAATTGAGCCACAATAATTTAACAGCACCATAGGCTCAGTAGGCAGAGATTACAAAGGAAAATAACAAGTTAGCCTTTACGCAAACCATAAACTGATAGGTGTGGGCTGCACCTGGGAACACACTGTGCACTTCTGATTGCTGTTTCTATGCATGCGTGTGTGTGTGTGTGTGTGTGTGTGTGTGTGTGTGTGTGTGTGTGTGTGTGTGTGTGTGTGTGTGTGTGTCTTTGTCTGTCTATCTATGAGGTTGCAGTGCGTTAATAAATGTCCCCACACGATGTACATTTGTCAGTGATTCATAGCAAGGGTATCTAACATCAGCCTACGGTGACAGCCAAAATATCTACTAACGTTACTTACCGCGATGTGCTTCCTCAAATTTGACGTTGAGTTCATGTAAGCATTAGTCTTTTACAAGCTTCTCATCTTATTCTACATAATAAGATGGACGGTGTCCAACTTTGAATAATCAAAAAATGGTAAAAACTTCCAAACTTCCCGAGCTTAACTTCCCGTGGTAAATTTCCGGAAATTTACCGGAAACTTTCCACCCCTTTGCAACTCTACTCTCCATTAAATGTAGCTAAGCTACAGGGGAAGCTATCCCCAGAGAATTGTAGCAAGCTACACTACAAGCTAAATGGAAAAAGTAGCTTAATACATCAAAGCTACATACATACATACATATATACCGTATTTTTCGGACTATAAGTCGCAGTTTTTTTCATAGTTTGGCCGGGCTCCAGTGCGATTTATATGTTTTTTTTCCTTCTTTATTATGCATTTTCGGCAGGTGCGACTTATACTCCGAAAAATACGGTATATATACAGTCGTGTTGTGGTCAAACAGCTCCATTTTTGTTTCATCTGACATCACATGGACAAAGATAAGACCTTCTGGAGGAAAGTTCTGTGGTCAGATGAAACAAAAATTGAGCTGTTTGGCCACAATACCCAGCAATATGTTTGGAGGAGAAAAGGCGAGGCCTTTAATCCCAGGAACACTATTCCTACCGTCAAGCATGGTGGTGGTAGTATTATGTTCTGGGCCTGTTTTGCTGCCAATGGAACTGGCGCTTTACAGAGAGTAAATGGGACAATGAAAAAGGAGGATTACCTCCAAATTTTTCAGGACAACCTAAGGTTGGGTCTTGGGCGGAGTTGGGTGTTCCAACAGGACAATGACCCCAAACCCACGTCAAAAGTGGTAAAGGAATGGCTAAATCAGGCTAGAATGAAGGTTTTAGAATGGCCTTCCCAAAGTCCTGACTTAAACATGTGGACAATGCTGAAGAAACAAGTCCAGGTCAGAAAACCAACAAATTTAGCTGAACTGCACCAATTTTGTCAAGAGGAGTGGTCAAAAATTCAAGCAGAAGCTTGTGGATGGCTACCAAAAGCGCCTTATTGCAGTGAAACTTGCCAAGGGACATGTAAGCAAATATTAACATTGCTGTATGTATACTTTTGACCCAGCACATTTGCTCACATTTTCAGTATTCATGGCATGAATTTAACGTAATTTATATCTATTAGCCCACAAATAACTGACAATGTACAAATGGACCCAATAGCATACAGTACATGTAGGGGTCTGTTAGAATAATTACGTGTCAGTTATCACACAACTCTTATGCTTAAAGGCCGTTGCTATAGTTATTATCAATTGTGCTGAAGTTGTACTTTTCTATCCGTGCAAAGGGACAACTGGCAATCCAAGATCGCGAGTCGTCTCGTATCAGTGTTTGTGTCGAGAACATCGAGTACCGTGACGCAGACAAAGCAGAGACAGGGCGATATCACGAGTGTCAGCACATTTCCATTTCTGAATAATCATATATTGTGTCCAACTGGGGCTGCTGAAAGTACCCCCTTTCCTTCAGAAGCAGCCTCAGTGATGTAACCAGGGACCTCCCAAAATAAATAGAGGAGCACGTGGGTCTGGACCTTAGAGCGTAGGTTGGAACTGTAACTAAGTGTACAGCCCAATACGTCTCTCCTCATTGAGCCAAATTGAACTCTGTCTTTGCATGATTCCTTGCTTCTTGTCTGTTCTATAGATGTCATCAGTGTTTGAACCTGACAGGGTCCCACACTGTATGTATTTATTTTCGTTTGCATTTTCTTTGGCCCATCCCTCTAATTGTATTTATTTTCTCTACCTACAGTATAAAAAAAAAAAAATCAGCATCTATCTACAATCCCCGTTTCCATATGAGTTGGGAAATTGTGTTAGATGTAAATATAAACGGAATACAATGATTTGCAAATCATTTTCAACCCATATTCAGTTGAATATGCTACAAAGACAAGATATTTGATGTTCAAACTCATAAACTTTTTTTTTTGTTGCAAATAATCATTAACTTTAGAATTTGATGACAGCAACACGTGACAAAGAAGTTGGGAAAGGTGGCAATAAATACTGATAAAGTTGAGGAATGCTCATCAAACACTTATTTGGAACATCCCACAGGTGTGCAGGCTAATTGGGAACAGGTGGGTGCCATGATTGGGTATAAAAGTAGATTCCATGAAATGCTCAGTCATTCACAAACAAGGATGGGGCGAGGGTCACCACTTTGTCAACAAATGGGTGAGCAAATTGTTGAACAGTTTAAGAAAAACCTTTCTCAACCAGCTATTGCGAGGAATTTAGGGATTTCACCATCTACGGTCCGTAATATCATCAAAGGGTTCAGAGAATCTGGAGAGATCACTGCACGTAAGCAGCTAAGCCCGTGACCTTCGATCCCTCAGGCTGTACTGCATCAACAAGCGACATCAGTGTGTAAAGGATATCACCACATGGGCTCAGGAACACTTCAGAAACCCACTGTCAGTAACTACAGTTGGTCGCTACATCTGTAAGTGCAAGTTAAAACTCTCCTATGCAAGGCGAAAACCGTTTATCAACAACACCCAGAAACGCCGTCGGCTTCGCTGGGCCTGAGCTCATCTAAGATGGACTGATACAAAGTGGAAAAGTGTTCTGTGGTCTGACGAGTCCACATTTCAAATTGTTTTTGGAAACTGTGGACGTCGTGTCCTCCGGACCAAAGAGGAAAAGAACCATCCGTATTGTTATAGGCGCAAAGTGTAAAAGCCAGCATGTGTGATGGTATGGGGGTGTATTAGTGCCCAATACATGGGTAACTTACACATCTGTGAAGGCGCCATTAATGCTGAAAGGTACATACAGGTTTTGGAGCAACATATGTTGCCATCCAAGCAACGTTACCATGGACGCCCCTGCTTATTTCAGCAGGACAATGCCAAGCCACGTGTTACATCAACGTGGCTTCATAGTAAAAGAGTGTGAGTACTAGACTGGCCTGCCTGTAGTCCAGACAGTGTGGCGCATTATGAAGCCTAAAATACCACAACGGAGACCCCCAGACTGTTGAACAACTTAAGCTGTACATCAAGCAAGAATGGGAAATAATTCCACCTGAGAAGCTTAAAAAATGTGTCTCCTCAGTTCCCAAACGTTTACTGAGTGTTGTTAAAAGGAAATGCCACGTAACACAGTGGTGAACATGCCCTTTCCTAACTACTTTGGCACGTGTTGCAGCCATGAAATTCTAAGTAAATTATTATTCATCAGTTTGAACATCAAATATGTTGTCTTTGTAGCGTATTCAACTGAATATGGGTTGAAAAGGATTTGCAAATCATCGTATTCCGTTTATATTTACATCTAACACAATTTCCCAACTCATATGGAAACGGGGTTTGTATAAACTGCAGACACCAATAGTAGTAGTTCGTATAGTTTCATCTCAAGCAGATCACTTTTAGTCTTGGATGGATTCCAGCAACCCTGGAATACCATTTCTTGAAAGCAATACCCAACATATTTGAGAGTGTGAGGAACTGTGGCAGCCAGCCCAGAATATAACCAGGATATGTCACAGAACCCACCAAAAAAAAAAAAAAAGGTAATAACAAAGCCACGCGGGGTTCAAAGGGAAGCAAACAAACAAAAGCAAACAAACAAAAAGTCTGACAAGACGTAGCTGCCTCCACCTCTCAGCTGCTTTCCCTTCTAAGGTTGAGGTCTGTAGAAAAGGTGAGTTGGTAACCTCGGGGCCAGACGGGTCAGGTTTTGTATTTCTACCGTCTCTTTTCTGTGAATGCTGACACATCACATCTCACATTGTGCTCCTGTGTGTCCTCCTTTTGTGTTCTTCATGTCCCCTTATTTTTTTTCATTTGGTTTCTGCCTTTTGATCCGGTACCCTTCAGGACTGCAATGGTGATTTTTGGTGGACTTTTGGCCATGGTCGTGGTTGCTCTCGACCACACTGGAGTCGGTCTTCTTCTGGCTCATCCACGCGGACCAGACATTGGGAGTGGGCAGCTTAGGACAGAGTTGGCTCTCTTAGTTGTTTTGTTAAAGTTAAAGTAGCAATGATTGTCACACACACACTAGGTGTGGCGAAATTATTATCTGCATTTGACCCTACACCCTTGATCACCCCCTGGGAGGTGAGGGGAGCAGTGAGCAGCAGCGGTGGCCACGCCCAGGAATCCTTTTAGGTGATTTAACCCCCAATTCCAACCCTTGATGCAGAGTGCCAAGCAGGGAGGTAATGGGTCCCATTTTTTATAGTCTTTGGTATGACTCGGCTGGGGTTTGAACTCACAACCTACTGATCTCAAAGCGGACACTCTAACCACTAGGCCACTGAGTAGGTTAAGTCTGTTCCTGTCTCTGGTAGGATTGTCCCGATACCAATATTTTGGTACTGGTACCAAAATGTATTTTGATACTGTTCTAAATAAAGGGGACCACAAAAAATGGCTTTATTTTAACAAAAAATCTTATTTTATATGAATGAAACATATGTTTATTATTGCAATTTAGTCCTTAAATAAAATAGTGAAGATACTAGATAACTTCTCTTTTAGTAGTAAGTAAACAAACAAAGACTCCTAATTAGTCTATGCAGTAACATATTGTGTCATTTATACACCTATTATTTTGTCCACATTATGAGGGACAAACTGTAAAAATTGATTATTAATCTACTTATTCATTTACTGTTAATATCTGCTTATTTTCTCTTTTAACATGTTCTATCTACATTTCTGTTAAAATGTAATAATCACTTATTCTTTTATTGTTTGATACTTGACATGAGTTTTGGATGATACCACAAATTTAGGTATCGATCCGATACCAAGTAGTTACAGGATCATACATTGGTCTTATTCAAAGTCCTCATGTGTTTACTGACTTTATAAACATAACATGAATTTTTTTAAAAAAGGAAAAAATATTTTGTGATGATAACAAATATCGATGTAATCATGGTAGTATCGACTAGATACGCTATTGTATTTGGTATCATTACAGTGGACGTCAGGTGTAGATCCACCCATGGCATTTGTTTACATTCAGGGGTGCTAGCTTGCTGTTAGAAATGAGCTATTGTATCCTCCTATGGTGTGTAGTGAAGCATGTTTAGCTATTCCTCGTCCTCCAGTGATAATGGTACTTGTAAGAAACGTACTTTATTTGTCGCCATGGAGGCCAGGATTAGTGATTTAGAAGTAGCTAAAACCATACTTGCCAACCTTGAGACCTTCGATTTCGGGAGGTGGGGGGGTCGGCGTGGTTGGGGGCGTGGCTAAAAGGGGAGGAGTATATTTACAGCTAGAATTCACCAAGTCAAGTATTTCACATATATATATATATATATATATATATATATATATATATATATATATATATATATATATATATATATATATATATATATATATATAAGAAATACTTGACGTTCAGTGAATTCTAGCTATATATATATATATATATATATATATATATATATATATATCCCCCCGCGACCCCAAAGGGAATAAGCGGTAGAAAATGGATGGATGGATGGATGGATATATATATATATATATATATATATATATATATATATATATATATATATATATATATATATATATAAAATAAATACTTGAATTTCAGTGTTCATTTATTTACACATAGACACACACACATAACACTCATCTACTCATTGTTGAGTTAAGGGTTGAATTGTCCATCCTTGTTCTATTCTCTGTCACTATTTTTCGAACCATGCTGAACGCCCTCTCTGATGATGCATTGATGTGTGGCACGCACAAAAGTGCTTTCATCAAATGCACTAGATGGCAGTATTGTCCTGTTTAAGAGTGTCACAACATTGCTGTTTACAGCAGACGAACTGCTTTACGGTATACAAAAAAGTGACTGCTGTTGTTGTGTGTTGTTGCCACGCTGGGAGGACGTTAATGAAACTGCCTAACAATAAACCCACATAAGAAACCAAGAACTCGCCCTCCATCATTCTATAGTTATAGCGTGATTGGGCAGGTACGCTTTTTTATATTGTGGAGGACCTGAGTCTGCCTGAATTTCGGGAGATTTTCGGGAGAAAATTTGTCCCGGGAGGTTTTCGGGAGAGGCGTTGAATTTCGGGAGTCTCCCGGAAAATCCGGGAGGGTTGGCAAGTATGGCTAAAACACTGCCGACTGTGGATGGATGTTAGCCGCTAGCTGTGTTTATCTTTACTTTTTACACCAAAATGCATCCGTTCTCCCTTTTCTGTCTACACACTGTGTCTGCTTGTAAGTACTCTGTGTGTGTGCGCTGCCGAACATGCTCCTCTGCTTGTAAAAGCAGCAATGCCGTCATGCTGGGGGGGAAACCGGTACTTTTTAGAGGCTGTATAGTACCGAATATGATTGATTACTATCACAGTATTTGTTTTGTTATTTGATTTCATGTGTTTTACCTTTTTATTTTGTGGACTTTTTGAATCCACATCCAGTAATTGCCCCCATTGTGGGATAAATAAAGTTGATCCTTTTCCATCCTGTCCTAAATCAGCTTCCTGACGCCGTAACCTTCCGCCACTTTGCATTTCTGCACGCTGACATTCAAACAAATTAATTGTGGACCTTGCAAAGTGCAAATATCACCGCATGATGATTAAGCGATGATACACGGGCGTGTTTGCAGAGTGAATCCTGCTCCGCGTGACCCCGTTATTCCAACAAACTAATAACAGATGAATCAACTCTCGAGTGGGGAGAAATAAAAGAAATAACTCAACACTCGCACCGAAGCCAGTGAGCCATTAAACGTTCAAACAGCTGAGATATTCTTTAGAACTAAGACATGGCCACCATATATATGATAAATAAGCTCTAGGAATCTCAATATGCTGTTTGATATCACATTTACAATCTCAGTTGTACAGAAAAGTCTTGCAAAATATTGTTATTCAATCATGTTTTCTCAAATTAACCTGCAAATATTATTCTAAATAAACTTCAGTTCAGTACAAATTTGTGTGCAAATAAATGACATGCATTCAAGTAAAACATTTAAAAACGTTCCTGGATGTCATTCTGACAAAATTGCATTTGTGCACAAACATTGGGGTCTTTTTTTCAGAAATACGTTATCATGCAAGCAATGAATCACCTGTGATTAATCATGACTATTCCAAATTCCAAAATATAATTAATCGGATAAAAAATGTTACATTTGACAGATGTATGTATTTATGTATATAAATATTATTGTGATGTGTCGTTTTTATTTCTTGTGGCTTTTGCAATGGTGCTGTAACTCAAAGCTGTTGTGTTGTCTTCAATGACTTTGTCCTGTCGTGACCTTTCTCAGCCACCGTAGATGTCCGTCATTTTTGTTTTGATGACGTAACAGACGGGAAAAATAGACTTAATGTCTAACGTCCTTATTTTTAAAAGTGTTAAAGTTTATATACATTCTGCCATTATACATGTGTATATATATATATATACTGTATATGTATAGATATTTATACATATATATATATATATATATATATATATATATATATATATATATATATATATATATATATATATATATATATATATATATATATTATTTGGTTGCATAAATATATTTTTCTTATATGTAAGTATAATGTATGTACCGTATATATATATATATATATATATATATATATATATTATTTGGTTGCATAAATATGTTTTTCTTATATGTAAGTATAATGTATGCATATATATATATATATATATATATATATATATATATATCTATATCTATCTATCTATATATATATATATATATATATATATGTATATTTTTTTATATCTATACATCTATATATATATATACATATATATATATATATATATATATATATATATATATATATATATATATATATGTATATTTTTTTATACATATATATATACATATACATATATATATATATATATATATATATATATATATATATATATATATATATATATATATATATATATATATATATATATACGTTAGGACAGAAAAAACACAGAGGCTATATCATCCCTACAAGCCTGTTTTGCAGGGAAACAGCAGTTCCCTACTGAGTGGCCTAGTGGTTAGAGTGTCCGCCCTGAGATGGGTAGGTTGTGAGTTCAAACCCCGGCCGAGTCATACCAAAGACTATAATGGACTGGCACCTCGGTATATCTCGGACCTCATCCAAATTTACACTCCTACGCGCGCTCTGAGGTCCGAGAGCCAGCTCCAGCTCGTGGTGCCCAAGACCAGACTTAAATCCAGGGGAGACAGGGCCTTCTCTGTGGTCGGCCCTAAGCTCTGGAACACTCTGCGCCACCGTGTTCAAACTGCTCCCACAGTGGAGTGTTTTAAGTCTCGTCTTAAGACCCACTTTTGTTCTTTGGCTTTTAACACTAAGTGAGTTGTGTGGTCCTCTGTTGTCCTCTGTGTTTTTTTTTTTATAAATTTTGATTTCTATTTATTGTTTGAATTGGTTTTTCCCTTTAAAATTGTTTTTAATCATATTTATTTTCATATTGGTTCTATATTTATTTAGTTTTAGTTTTTATTCAGTCATTGGTGGAGCTAAGGACAATATTTGATTATTGTTTTTAATATTGTTTTTAACATTATTTTTAATTTTGTTGTGCAGCTCTTTGGAAACATTTTTGTTGTTTAAATGTGCTATATAAATAAAGCGGATTGGATCAATTGGAGGCATTACCTCCCTGCTTGGCACTCAGCATCAAGGGTTGGAATTGGGGGTTAAATCACCAAAAATTATTCACGGGCGCGGCCACCGCTGCTGCTCACTGCTCTCCTCACCTCCCAGGGAGTGATCAAGGGTGATGGGTCAAATGCAGAGAATAATTTTGCGAAACAGGCTTGTAGGGATGACATAGCCTCTGTGTTTTTTCTGACCTAACGTATATTCCGCTCTACCCCAGTATTGAGTACTGTATAACGGATAAACCACAGAAACCTTCACTATATATATATATATATATATATATATATATATGTATATATATATATATATATATCACATATCATAATTAATCACGGGTTATTATTAGCTTGCATGAATTAAATTATCTTTAAAAATACCCTCATATTTGGACACAAATGCAATGATGTAGTCAGAATGTCACACATCAACATTTTCTAAATATTTTACTGAATTGCAAGTCATTGATTTGCTCAAAGCTTGGTTACAGTAAATATAGTAAGCATATAAGTGCACAGTTTTGTCTTATATATAAATATTTCTTCCTGAACTTAATAAAAAATAAACATATTTCTTTAACAGGGGTCTGTCCTGCTTAACTTAAACCAGAATAAATTCAGTGTGCAGGTTTATTATGATAGAGCAGATCTCCAACTTGCATCACTATGAAAACTACTGAGACAAAGATGACATATTTGTTCCACTAATATGACAACATTTATTTTTACTTTTATTTAGGAACACTTCGGCCACTTATTCAACAAAAATACTGGACAAAGTGCGTCCATTGACAGCTCAATACAGAAGGCGTACTTTTGTTTGTAAATCAGGGAGGATATCTTTGTCCAGGCACGTTTGGCAACCCTATTTAGCAGGTTCTGTTTTGACCTGCACATTGCACAGGAAGTGATGACGTCACACGCCGGTGAGAGTTACAGCGATGGGCACTTTCGCTTCAAAATAAACCTCGGTGGAACTTTAGATACAACTGAGGTAATTAGTGAGTATTTCAGCGACTAACATGTGCATATTGAGTCCAAAAACAGCATCTTAAATCGAAACATGAACGTGAGAATGGCGCCGCTAGCATCAATGCTACTTTAAAATGGGGTTGCCAAACGTGCCTTGACAAAGAAATCGTCCCGTATTTAGAAACGAAGTACGAGTATTGAGCTGTCAAGGGACGCACTTTGTCCAGCATTTTTTTTTTTTTTTTTAATAAAATAAGTGGCCAACAGAGCCGATTATTTTGTTTTCTTGTTCCCGGGTTGGTGCTCCTTGTGAAAGCAGAATATAAATAATGACGTCACACGCCAGTTTTGACTTGGCAGTTTCGCCACAGTCGCCAGGAGCGAGCAGGAATCTTGTCACTAGTGCAGCAGATGACTCAAGTAAGTGTATAAAAGTTCAAATGCAATAAGCACAATATTTATGTGAGCGTGTTTGGGTCCGAGGTCCAGCACACCTGGTCATTCAATGACGATATCACACATCCAGTTTGCAGCTTCGCTAGGAGAAGAGAGGTATGTGGCTTCAAACTATTAATGGCGTGTCATTTACTCCACTTTAATTAGGCTGACCATACGTCCTCTTTTCCCCGGACATGTCCTCTTTTGCGGGGCTGTTCGGGATTTCCGGGCGGAGTTTCTTAAATGCCTCAAATGCCCGGCATTTTGAGTTAGGGTTGCATGTAATTTCAATGCACGTTCAGGGTTAAGAAGGGGTTAAAAACAAAACAAAAGTGTGCCCCGGAGGCCATTTGCGGCCCACAGCTAATGTTTTAAAGGCCCACGGCACATTCTAAAAATACTATTAAAATAAACCAAAACATAACAAAAGTGAAATAAAAAAAGCTTAAAGGTTAAATGTAATTTAGAAAAAGTTGCAATGTTGACTAATAAAACACAGCTGTTTTTTTCTTCTTTCAAACTGTCATTGCTCAAAACATAATATTGAATCAAAATCAATGTTATTATGTATTATTGACCTATCCAAGGTTCCCATTACTTCACATCAAATATTCCACTTTGGAAAATATTTTCGGTGGAAGATTTTGCATATTTTGTGTGTTTGTCATTAAAAACATAGTTTTGTTTGACAAAAAAGGGCGGAAAACAAACAAACAAAAACATTTTCTATTTTTATTTTTTATTTATTTTATTTTTTTCTCAGTGTACATGAATGAAGGTGTGTGTTGCTGGACCCGACTTGGACATTATCTGGACTGGACCTGGTTTAAAAAAAAAAACCTTTAAACGAAGCTAATTTCATTTACAACCAGGTCTGGTGAAGATAAGGTCCTTTCTTTCCTTTTTTTTTTTTTTTAATTATTATTATTTTTTTATAGATAAGATAAATAAATATTTTCTTGGATAAAAAGGAAAGTAAGACAATTTAAAAATAATTACATAAGGGAGAAAAAAGAAGAAAAAAAAAGTAATTAAATAAAAATTAGTTAGTGGACCAGCAGCACAAACAATCAAGTTCACAAAATCACTTGCAGAAGTGTTGTCCATGTTGTGGGAACCAGAATATTGATAGCAGAAAGAAACAACCCCTATTGTGTGGGTGGGTGTGTATGAGTGTGAATGGGGGAGGGAGGGTTTTATTTTTGGGTGGATGCACTAGTTGAAAGTGTATCGTGTGTTTTTTTCTATGTTGATTTAATAATAAAAAAATAAAAAAATAAAACATTTTGAAATGAGGAATATATCTGAAATTGATGTAGACTCTTTGGATTTAAGCGTTAAATATAAAATGTATGTATGCCCTGGCACACTATTATCATCATTTCATGACCCAAGCAAAACACTTTTTACACTTTTATACTGAAATAAATACACCTACAACTAATTCAATAAAAACATAGAAAAAACTACCAGCAGCGGTAAAGTTTAGATCCATGAAGGAAAGAAGAAAATGAATGAAAGTTTATAACTGAATACATTTACATATGTATACACATTTGATTTTTTTTTTTTTTTTTTTTTTTTTAATGAATTAAGTAGCATGTATTACAACCTTTTTCCAAAACACAATATAGAATGTGAGATACAACAGGATAATGCATACCTGTATAATTTTTTTTCGAAACGCTTACAAAAAAGTGACCCCCATTTTGAAAATTCCTAGGAAAAAATGCTTCATTTAAATAAATATATTATTTATAAAGCAAGTTAGAGTATCATTGGCAAATTTTCACCTAGTCCCGGCCTTGGCGTGTATATGTGTCCTTTTTGGCATTTCACAATATGGTCAGCCTAACTTTAATGAGCAATGAGCGTGTGTGATGCTTTTATTTAATGACAAATTACACAACATAGGATAAAGACAATCATCTCACCGAGAGGAGATCTCCTTCATGAACAATTGAAATGTTGCCAAGTCAGATTAGTGGAACAAATATGTCACCTGTCATATTGTCACAGTAGTTTTCATAAAGATGGAAGTTGGAGACCTGCTCTATCATAATGAACCTGCACACTGAATTTATTCTGTTTTAAGTTAAGCAGGGAATACTCCTGTTAAATAAATGTTTATTTTTATTAAGTTAAACAGGAAAGATTTATATTGAAGACAAAAATGGGCACTTAATTCTTACTATATTTACTGTGACCAAGCTGTGAATAAACCAATGGCTTGCAGTTCAGTAAAACATTTAGGAAGCGTTGACTAGCGTCTGACTACAAAATTATACTATATATATATATATATATATATATATATATATCAGTGACGTGCAGTCACTAGGGGCCTCACCTGCCATCA
>NC_084557.2:45055691-45108191 GCF_033978685.3 Nerophis lumbriciformis
AGAGACAAAAGTGAATGTTTTTACTAAACTTTTGTTTTGAAGGGGGAATTGCCAACTTCCTGTTGATTTTTGCTGAATGATGTCAATGTATGAAATGTAGGTCTAAGTCAGACCTACATAGAGGTTTTTGTTTCATGTCTCTACGACATTCCGGAAGTTACAAGCAGTTTTGTCTGTGTTTTTTCCTAGGGGGCGCCAGAGCGCAATTTTGACTTTTGGAGGTTTTTTTTTTATTAGATGGCAATTTTCGCCAGTCCTGATGTGTGTGTCAAATATGGTGAGTTTTGAAGCATGTTAAGGGGGTCAAATTACAGCTCAAAAAGGCAAAAGTGAATGTTTTTACTAAACTTTTGTTTTGAAGGGGGAATTGCCAACTTCCTGTTGATTTTTGCTGAAGGATGTCAATGTATGAAATCTAGGTCTAAGTCAGACCTACATAGAGGTTTTGGTTTCATGTCTCTATGACATTCCTACCGGAAGTTACAAGCAGTTTTGTCTGTGTTTTTTCCTAGGGGGCGCTAAAGCGCAATTTGACTTTTGGGGTTTGGGTTTTTTATTAGATGGCAATTTTCACCAGTCCTGATGTGTGTGTCAAATATGGTGAGTTTTGAAGCATGTTAAGGGGGTTAAATTACAACTCAAAGAGGCAAAAGTGAATGTTTTTACTAAACTTTTGTTTTGAAGGGGGAATTGCCAACTTCCTGTTGATTTTTGCTGAAGGATGTCAATGTATGAAATCTAGGTCTAAGTCAGACCTACATAGAGGTTTTTGTTTCATGTCTCTACGACATTCCGGAAGTTACAAGCAGTTTTGTCTGTGTTTTTTCCTAGGGGGCGCTAGAGCGCAATTTTGACTTTTGGAGGGTTTTTTTTTTTTATTAGATGGCAATTTTCGCCAGTCCTGATGTGTTTGTCAAATATGGTGAGTTTTGAAGCATGTTAAGGGGGTCAAATTACAACTCAAAGAGGCAAAAGTGAATGTTTTTACTAAACTTTTGTTTTGAAGGGGGAATTGCCAACTTCCTGTTGATTTTTGCTGAAGGATGTCAATGAATGAAATCTAGGTCTAAGTCAGACCCACATAGAGGTTTTTGTTTCATGTCTCTACGACATTCCTACCGGAAGTTACAAGCAGTCTTGTCTGTGTTTTTTCCTAGGGGGCGCTAGAGCGCAATTTTGACTTTTGGAGGGTTTTTTTTTATTAGATGGTAATTTTCGCCAGTCCTGATGTGTGTGTCAAATATGGTGAGTTTTGAAGCATGTTAAGGGGCTCAAATTACAGCTCAAAGAGGCAAAAGTGAATGTTTTTACTAAACTTTTGTTTTGAAGGGGGAATTGCCAACTTCCTGTTGATTTTTGCTGAAGGATGTCAATGTATGAAATCTAGGTCTAAGTCAGACCTACATAGAGGTTTTTGTTCATGTCTCTACGACATTCCGGAAGTTACAAGCAGTTGTCTGTTTTTTCCTAGGGGGCGCTAGAGCGCAATTTTGACTTTTGGAGGTTTTTTTTTATTAGATGGCAATTTTCGCCAGTCCTAATGTGTGTGTCAAATATGGTGAGTTTTGAAGCATGTTAAGGGGGTCAAATTACAGCTCAAAGAGGCGGTGGTGTTATAATAAAGAATAAAACGCACAAAATACAATAGGGTCCTCTGTCCCAAAGGGATAAACAAATCGTTAAATGGATAACTAAAACTGTAATGTGTCATATTTTGATGCAGCTCTTGGTTTGAATCTTATTCGAGCGTCTCTTTGTGAACAAACCCATTCAGCCAAAAGCAAATTTGGCAGAGGTGCAAACAGCAAGCAACATCTTCTAATGGAGTTTTATGTGTCAGCTGTATCCATGGTTACCAGGCGTGCACTCACAGCCATCGTAGATGTCGGTGGGGATGTGCACAGCCGTGTGACTGTGGTCCGTCAGGCGCTTAAAGGACGGGTCCTCCGTAAAGTCCGGGTGGATTCGGTATTTCCGCCCCTCCGTCTCGTTGGCGTCCAGCTTGGGAGGCAAGAAAGAAAGAACCATGAAGCTGGCTGAACAGCATGTGGAAGAATACCTTGAATAATAATGCTAATAATGATTTAGTAATGACATTCTGGATTATGTATCAGCCTATTTGGGCGTTTTGCATCAATGGCAGCAGCATGGGCGCGACCATATATGAAGAGAGACACAATAAGATGTGGACGACTGCATGCAGGATGGAGACGAGAAGAAAGAACGAGGGGGTGTGTGAACACTTGCTTCCCAATAAAGCAACAGTGCAGGCTGCTCATCTATCTTGTCTGTCAATTAGAGGAAAAACCTGGCAGAAACCTCTTCACCTGCAAAATAAAAAAAGCGAGTGGGAGGAGGGAGGAATTAAAGGCGGCGGCACAACAAGGAGGAGAAGAAGAGGAGGGAGAGAAAGCCTCGGAGGAGAGATAGGGCGAAAGATGTAGCATTAAGGCAACCAAGCGAAACACAAGAGTGGAAAAGGTGGAGATGGGAGGAGGACGATGGAGGATGTGGAAGTGAGGACATGACACATCTCTCACATCTGCTTGACTGACAGCAGAAGTCATATGGACACAAGTATTGGTGCACCACCAACTCAATCTAAAGCCCGAAAACCGTGAGATATTGTTTGGTGTGCCGAAAAAGCCTTCTCGATAAGGTTTATTCAGGTGTATTGGAGAGGAGGCTACGCCGGATAGTCGAAGCTCGGGTTCAGGAGGAACAGTGTGGTTTTCGTCCTGGTCGTGGAACTGTGGACCAGTTCTATACTCTCGGCAGGGTTCTTGAGGGTGCATGGGAGTTTGCCCAACCAGTCTACATGTGGTTTGTGGACTTGGAGAAGGCATGAGACCGTGTCCCTCGGAAAGTCCTGTGGGGAGTGCTCAGAGAGTATGGGGTATCGGACCTTCTGATTGTGGCGGTTCGCTCCCTGTATGATCAGTGTCAGAGCTTGGTCCGCATTGCCGGTATTAAGTCGGACACGTTTCCAGTGAGGGTTGGACTCCGCCAAGGCTGCCCTTTTCACCGATTCTGTTCATAACTTTTATGGACAGAATTCTAGGCGCAGTCAAGGCGTTGAGGGGATCCGGTTTGGTGTCTGCAGGATTAGGTCTCTGCTTTTTGCAGATGATGTGGTCCTGATGGCTTCATCTGGCCAGGATCTTCAGCTCTCACTGGATCGGTTCGTAGCTGAGTGTAAAGCGACTGGGATGAGAATCAGCACCTCCAAGTCCGAGTCCATGGTTCTCGCCCGGAAAAGGGTGGAGTGCCATCTCCGGGTTGGGGAGGAGATCTTGCCCCAAGTGGAGGAGTTCAAGTACCTCGGAGTCTTGTTCACGAGTGAGGGAAGAGTGGATGGTGAGATCGACAGGTAGATCGGTGCGGCGTCTTCAGTAATGCGGACGCTGTATCGATCCGTTGTGGTGAAGAAGGAGCTGAACCGGAAGGCAAAGCTTTCAATTTACCGGTCGATCTACGTTCCCATCCTCACCTATGGTCATGAGCTTTGGGTGATGACCGAAAGGACAAGATCACGGGTACAAGCGGCCGAAATGAGTTTCCTCCGCCGGGTGGCGGGGCTCTACCTTAGAGATAGGGTGAGAAGCTCTGCCATCCGGGGGGAGCTCAAAGTAAAGCCGCTGCTCCTCCACATGGAGAGGAGCCAGAGGAGGTGGTTCGGGCATCTGGTCAGGATACCACCCGAATGCCTCCCTCGGGAGGTGTTTAGGGCACGTCTGACCTGTAGGAGGCCACGGGGAAGACCCAGGACACGTTGGGAAGACTTTTTCTCCCGGCTCGCCTGGGAACGCCTCGGGATCCCCCGGGAAGAGCTGGATGAAGTGGCTGGGGAGACGGAAGTCTGGGCTTCCCTGCTTAGGCTGCTGCCCCCGCGACCCGACCTCGGATAAGCGGAAGAAGATGGATGGATGGATGGATGGATGGTTGGAAAAATATTTTTTGCACACCAATACCGTATTTTTCGGATTATAAGTCGCAGTTTTTTTCATAGCTTGGGGTGCATAGGGTGTGACTTATACTCAGGAGTTACTTATGTGTGAAATGATTAACACATTACCGTAAAATATCAAATAATATTATTTATCTCATTCATGTAAGAGACTAGACGTATATCAGCAATGGTCACACACACACACGTCAACCAATACAAATTTGGTGGGGGCGGGTCATAGCAGAAGTACATTATAAAAAAAAGATGCTACCTGCTACTACTTCCGTACCTATGAAAATGTATCATTTCAACATTGGCGGTAACTTCTAAAAACTGAGAAGGGCTGAACAAAAATGGCAGTGAAAAGGAAATCATATACCGTATTTTTCGGACTATAAGTTGCAGTTTTTTTCATAGTTTGGCCGGGGGTGCGACTTATACTCAGGAGCGACTTATGTGTGAAATTATTAACACATTACCGTAAAATATCAAATAATATTATTGATCTCATTCACGTAAGAGACTAGACGTATAAGATTTCATGGGATTTAGCGATTAGGAGTGACAGATTGTTTGGTAAACGTATAGCATGTTCTATATGTTATAGTTATTTGAATGACTCTTACCATAATATGTTACGTTAACATACCAGTTGGTTATTTATGCCTCATATAACGTACACTTATTCAGCCTGTTGTTCACTATTCTTTATTTATTTTAAATTGCCTTTCAAATGTCTATTCTTGGTGATGGCTTTTATCAAATACATTTCCCCAAAAAAATGCCACTTATACTCCAGTGCGAAGATAATTATTCTCTCTAAGCAGATTTTATGTTAGACTGTTTTACTTGTTTTAAGGGTTTTGGTCCTAAATGATCTCAGTAAGATATTACAGCTTGTTGCTGAGATTTGATGACCTATATTGAGTAAAACATGCTTGAAACTAGAATATCAAGTGTTGCAAAGCTGTGTCATCAACACTCACAAGTATAAAACTACTTTTTTAAAGTAAACATTTCTTATCTCAAGCATGACTTCTTATCTCAAGCATGACTTCGACACAATTGTGTCCCATAATTAAAACAGATGACAGCCAAATGGACTTTGCTGTTTTATTTTCAATGAAACAATAGAAAAGATGTACTCATATAGTAGTACAGTTGGCACAGTACAGTAAACTGACTGTTAATATTTAAACATGTTACATTTCTAACAATTTTGAACATAAATAGTCCATGCACATTCAGATGAATTCTTCAAAATTACAATTAAAAATAATTTTGGCCGGGGGCCGGGCTGTATATATGCGCACTAAGCGACTGAAAGAGCACGCACTTGGCGCGATTATGTCATGTTATCCATGGAAAAATGTATTTTTAGACAATAAGATTTGCCTGAGCGGCTAGGAGACCCCGAGAGTAACAAGCGCTTGCCTTGTTGCCTTTCCATTAAGAACAATAAATTTGTTTTTAGTATAAGTTTGCTGGTTTCAAGAAATGTAATGCCGAGCGCATATCATTATGTCAAGATAATGGCACTAGCATTTACTTCATTTAAGAATATTTTTCAACATATTGAGCAAAAAGGTCTCTTTTTTTTTTCTACCAAGAAAGGTGCACTTGTTATTAGTGAGAATATACTTATTTTACGGTATTTTTGGGTTCATTGAGGTTAGCTAATTTTACTTGTTTTGGAAAGTCTTGACAAGACAAATTTTCTTGTTCTATTGGCAGATCATTTTGCTTAGTTCAAATAAAATACCCCTCATTTTTGTATTTTTTTTTTGTTTTGTTTTTGAACACTGACTTTTTGCAGTGTTGGACCCCGACTTAAACAAGTTGAAAAACGTATTAGGGTGTTACCTTTTGGTGGTCAATTGTACGGAATATGTACTGTACTGTGCAATCTACTAATACAAGTTTCAATCAATCAATCAATGACAAGCTATCAGCAAATCTTGTAAATTCAGTGAGCGTCTAAAAAAAAAAAAAAAAAAAAAAAAAAATGTTTTTGCTTGTTTTCTGGATTTTTTGGATACCACCACACCAGGGTGCTAATGACGGTAATGCAGAACAAACCATAGAACCAGAAATGTAAGTTTGTGTGCTATTGGAAAGAATCTTCAAGTTAATTTTACCAAGCAGATGCTGACTTAAGTATGGTAACAAGTCTAATGTAGAGGTCTTCAAAGTATGGTATAGTGCAGGGGTCGGCAACCTTTACCACTCAAAGAGCCATTTTGACCAGTTTCACATATTCAAGAAAACAATGGGAGCCACAAAAATCTTTTGATATTTAAAATGAAATAACACTGCATACAAAGTTTTTTTTGTGCTTTGTACTATGTATAAACCAAGGGTCTCAGACACGCGGACCCCACCTTAATATGAAAATTGAATGTTAGTGCGGCCCGTGAGTTTAATATGAATGGCGCATGACAGCGTCATACTTGTCAACCCTCCCGATTTTTCCGACAGACTGCAAATTCCAGGGCAATTATTCTCTCGAACGTGCCGTAATGGTACAGCATATAGCACCCATTATAACCAGCGTACCGGCAGAGCCACACGACGTAAGGGGCTTTTACTTGCTCACTTAATCAACAGCAAGGCATTCTTGGTCAACAACTACACAGGTTACACTGACGGTGGTGGTATAAAAAACTTTAGCACTCTTACTAATAATGCGCCACACTGTGAACCCACACCAAACAAGAATGACAAACACATTTCGGGAGAACATCTGCACCGTAGCACAACATAAACACAACAGAACAAATACAGGGCTGCCCTGACTCTTCCGGGCTACATTATACACCCCCGCTACCAAACTCCGCCCACCTCAACCGACGCACGGAGGGGAGGGGGTTGATGTGTGGGGGAGCAGGGTTGGGGTGGGGGTGGGGTTTGGTGGTAGCAGGGGTGTATAATGTAGCCCGGAAGAGTCAGGGCTGCATGGGATTCTGGGTATTTGTTCTGTTGTGTTTATGTTGTGTTAAGTTGCAGATGTTCTCCCGAAATGTGTTTGTCATTCTTGATTGGTTTTGGTTCACAGTGTGGCGCATTATTAGTAAGAGTGTTAACGTTTTTTATACCGCCCCCATCAGTGTAATCTGTGTGGCTGTTGAACAAGTATGCCTTGCTGTAACTTATGTGTGCAAGCAGAAAATGCACACAACAACAAACTGGGCTGGCACGCTGTTTGAACAGAATGCAGAGGGCGCTAAATGCTGTACCATCATGGCACGCCCTTATTAATATTGTTAGGGTGAAAATCGGAAACAATTAATCCTGGGAATTTCCGGCGAGAGGCACTGAAATCCGGAAGTCTCCCGGGAGGGTAGGCAAGTATGCAGCTGAGCCGCATCAGAGTGGTCAAAGAGCCGCATGCGGCTCCGGAGCCGCGGGTTGCCGACCCCTGGTATAGTGGACCTCCCCTCAGAAAACATAGCTCGTTTGGGGCCTCTGCTATTCAAGACCTGGGCAAAATACGGCCCGTGGGCCACATGCGGCCCGTTATGATTTTCAATCTGGCCCGCCTGACGTTCTATATCATTTTTTTAGACCTTTAACATCAAAACTGTCGCCGCCATTATAATGTGCAATGCTGTTTTTTATTGACCGTAAGTCTTGAACTATAGAAAGAAATGGTTGAAATCTGCACTTTTGAGTGTTAAAGGAGTTATTAGGGTAATCTAGGTCACAGCAGCTCAGACCAGGAACAAAGCGGAGTGGGCGGGGTTTGTTTTCAGAGCAGCCAGCCCCAAACCGGTGTCAGAAACCGATGCGGAAGCACATATTTACGTGATAATATAAAGGTGTTTATTACACTTTGCATTCATGTTTTGCTGTTTTTTACATTTTTGTTGTTTTGCTTGATTGTAGAAGATGTCTATGGAGGAGCTGGTCTGAGAAGTAAAATATGTTCATATGTTGTTAATATTCAGTGTTTTATTGTTCGTAGTTAATATTGTAAATCCCGCTGTCTTTATTTTAATGTACATTTTGGGTGTCCCATTCAGTAAAAAACTGTAAATTGCATTCCGTTATTCTTCAGGTGGTCTGTCATTACGTTTTTAGAATTACATCGGACATTGTGACTTTTGGTATTAGTGTTCCTGGAAAAAAGGGAGCCAAACACACATACTGTACAGCATATTTTTACAGCTAAATGTGTGTATATCATTTATACACACATACACCCCCCAGACACATTTTTTTCTCTCAATGTGGCCCCCGAGTCATAATATTTGACCAGCTCTGCTCTATTACATGAAAGCTCAATGCGTTCAGCAATCCTTAGCCTTACTGTCGAGGGTTATTTTTTATGTTTCTTACCGTATTTTTCGGAGTATAAGTCGCACCGGCCGAAAATGCATAATAAAGAAGGAAAAAAACATATATAAGTCGCACTGGAGTATAAGTCGCATTTTTGGGGGAAATGTATTTGATAAAAGCCAACACCAAGAATAGACATTTGAAAGGCAATTTAAAATAAAGTATAGTGAACAACAGACTGAATAAGTGTACGTTATATGAGGCATAAATAAACAAACTGGTATGTTAACGTAACATATTATGGTAAGAGTCATTCAAATAACTATAACATATAGAACATGCTATACGTTTACCAAACAATCTGTCACTCCTAATCGCTAAATCCCATGAAATCTTATACGTCTAGTCTCTTACGTGAATGAGATAAATAATATTATTTGATATTTTACGCTAATGTGTTGATAATTTCACACATAAGTCGCTCCTGAGTATAAGTCGCACCCCCGGCCAAACTATGAAAAAAACTGCGACTTACAGTCCGAAAAATACGGTATATTATTCGTTTTTCTCAAGTTGCTACTGTTGTCTGAGTGTGAGTAGTTTTATTTTATTCCAGTTTCATTACACAGTGCTTCACTGCGTTTTATACTTGTGTGACAATTCCAAATGGTACTTGTACAGGTAAGAAAGGTTTTCTGGTGGTTATACTAGTAATTCACTATACATTTTATGTAAAAAAAAATCAAATAAATAATGCACTGCAAAAAGTCAGTGTTCAAAAACAAGAAAAAAACACAAAAATGAGGGGTATTTTATTTGAACTAAGCAAAATGATCTGCCAATAGAACAAGAAAATTTGGCTTGTCAAGACTTTCCAAAACAAATAAAATTAGCTAACTTCAATGAACCCAAAAATACCTTAAAATAAGTATATTCTCACTAATAACAAGTGTGCTTTTCTTGGTAGAAAAACAAATATGAGACCTTTTTGCTTAAAGGGGAACATTATCACAATTTCAGAATTGTTAAAACCATTAAAAATCAGTTCCCAGTGGCTTATTATATTTTTCGAAGTTTTTTTCAAAATTTTACCCATCACGCAATATCCCTAAAAAAAAAAGCTTCAAAGTGCCTGATTTTAACCATCGTTATATACACCCGTCCATTTTCCTGTGACGTCACATAGTGAAGCCAACACAAACAAACATGGCGGAAAGAACAGCAAGCTATAGCGACATTAGCTCGGATTCAGACTCGGATTTCAGCGGCTTAAGCGATTCAACAGATTACGAATATATTGAAACGGATGGTTGTAGTGTGGAGGCAGGTAGCGAAAACGAAATTGAAGAAGAAACTGAAGCTATTGAGCCATATCGGTTTGAACCGTATGCAAGCGAAACCGACGAAAACGACACGACAGCCAGCGACACGGGAGAAAGCGAGGACGAATTCGGCGATCGCTTTCTAACCAACGATTGGTATGTGTTTGTTTGGCATTAAAGGAAACTAACAACTATGAACTAGGTTTACAGCATATGAAATACATTTGGCAACAACATGCACTTTGAGAGTGCAGACAGCCCAATTTTCATCAATTAATATATTCTGTAGACATACCCTCATGGCAGCAGGCCAGGGAAGCTAGGGTCGATATTCTTCTCTTGATCATCTTCGGGACGGTGTGAGCCAAGACATCCAGGGGGTTTAGCTCGCTCGTCTGCGGGAACAAACTGCCGCCATTGCTTGAGTGCTACCGAGGTCCTTTGTCCCTGAATTGCTCACACACTCCGGCAGATTCAATGGGGGTCTGGCGGCAGATTTCTTTGACTTTATCGTTGGAAATGCATCTGCTTTGAGTGTCGCAGGATTTCCACACATTCTTGCCATCTCTGTCGTAGCATAGCTTTCGTCGGTAAAGTGTGCTGAACAAACGTCCAATTTCTTGCCACTTTGGCATCTTTGGGCCACTGGTGCAACTTGAATCCGTCCCTGTTCGTGTTGTTACACCCTCCGACAACACACCGACGAGGCATGATGTCTCCAAGGTACGGAAAACAGTCGAAAAAACGGAAAATAACAGAGCTGATTTGACTCGGTGTTTGAGAAAATGGCGGATTGCTTCCCGATGCGACGCCACGTTGTGACGTCATCGCTCCGAGAGCGAATATTAGAAAGGCGTTTAATTTGCCAAAATTCACCCATTTAGAGTTCGGAAATCGGTTAAAAAAATATATGGTCTTTTTTCTGTAACATCAAGGTATATATTGACACTTACATAGGTCTGGTGATAATGTTCCCCTTTAATATATTGAAAAATATTCTTAAATGAAGTAAATGCTAGTGCCATTATCTTGACATAATGATATGCACTCGGCATTACATTTCTTGAAACCAGCAAACTTATACTAAAAACTAATTTATTGTTCTTAATGGAAAGGCAACAAGGCAAGCGCTTGTTACTCTCGGGGTCTCCTAGCTGCTCAGGCAATTCATATAGTCTAAAAATGCATTTTTCCATCAATAACATGACATCATCACGCCAAGTGCGTGCTCTTTCAGTCAATTAGTGCGCATATATACGGCCACATTTTATTTTATTGTAATTTGAAGAATTCATCTGAATGTGCATGAACTATTTCTGTTCAAAATTGTTAGAAATGTCACGTTAAATGTTTAAATATTAACTGTCAGTTTACTGTACTGTGCCAACTGTACTACTATATGAGTACGTGTTTTCTATTGTTTCATTGAAAATAAAACAGCAAAGTTCATTTGGCTGTCATCTGTTTTAATTATGAGACACAATTGTGTCAAAGTCATGATTTTATTTTTTCTTGCTTGAAGTAAGAAATTATTACCGTATTTTTCGGAGTATAAGTCGCACCGGAGTATAAGTCGCACCAGCCGAAAATGCATAATAAAGAAGGAAAAAAACATTATGCAACTTTCATAAACTATGAAAAAAAACTGCGACTTATAGTCCGAAAAATACGGTACTTTAAAAAGTAGTTTTATACATTTTTACAGCTTTGCAGCAGTTGATATTCTAGTTTCAAGCATGTTTTACTCAATATAGGTCATCAAATCTCAGCAACAAGCTGTAATATCTTACTGAGATCATTCAGGACCAAAACCCTTAAAACAAGTAAAACACTCTGACATAAAATCTGCTTAGTGAGAAGAATTATCTTATCAGACAGAAACTAAGCAAATATCACCCTTATTTGAGATATTTCATCTTACTTAGATTTCAGTTTTTGCAGTGCGTACAATTGCAAATCACAAATGTTTCCTGTGTCCCAGTACTTTTGTCCATACAGTGGAGGCAGAAGGGAAATAAGCACTTACGTTGTCCTTTGAGTTGTAGTACGCAATTTCATCATCCTGCAAACAAGCACATTACCAAACAGAAACATAACTATAATGTGACAGGAAAAAGCGTTATATTCCGACTTATACTGCATTCGTTAGTTTAATGCTATAAAGAGACGATGAGGGGGTTACCACATGGGACCCCTAATGCGTCATAACGTGCAACATTTACTGACGGAGCCGCAATCACTGCGAACATCACACTTTGAAGCAGCTGTAATAAACCGCTTGAGATGATGAAATAGATCCAAATAGATGACTTGTTTGTCCTCGTATCTCTTCAGGCAAAATGTGTATGCAGTAGAATAAGCCATGCAAACCAAACTGCAGTATTTTAAGGACCATAGGGCGCACCGGATTATAAGGCGCACTGCCGATGAGCGGGTCTATTTAGGTCAATTTTCATACAAAAGGCGCACCGGATTGATTATAAGGTGCATTAAAGGATCAAAATCAATATTATGATAATTTTTTCTTCATTTAAAACATTTCATTGTGGTCTACATAACATGTGATGATGGTATTTTGGTCCAAATGTTGCATGGATGATGTTATACAGACCATTTTCAAGTTTCTTTCTGACCGTCTCTTCAGGACGTGCCTCCACTTCGACAGCGTCTTCTCCCCCGTCATCTTTGTTGTACCAGTGGTTTCTAGCGCTTCCATAGTAGGGATGTAACGATACACGGTATAACGATAAACCGCGGTAAAATTACATTTTGAATTACCGGACTGAGAGTTAGCATGGCGATATGTCGGGAATTTTGCCACAACTTGATAATAAAATCTGTGGTTTGTTGACTGGGATGTTCACTCATCCTTTAATTGAACTGCCAACTTTGTTAGTGTTCCAATGATATCAATACTCGCTCAAATGTTTTGTCATTTCATCGGAATTGAACACTGGCTGAGTTGTCGGTAAAGCACAAAGATTGTGTATTAGATGTGAGAGGTATCACTTGTTTATTTTGGTTTGCCAAACTGTTGCATTGAAGTACCGTATTTTTCGGACTATAAGTCGCAGTTTTTTTTTCATAGTTTGGCCGGGGCTGTGACTTATACTCAGGAGCGACTTATGTGTGAAATGATTAACACATTAGCGTAAAATATCAAATAATATTATTTAGCTAATTCAAGTAAGAGACTAGACCAGGGGTCGGCAATCTTTACCAGTCAAAGAGCCATTTTGAGCAGTTTCACAAATTATAGAAAACAATAGGAGCCGCAAAATTTTTTTGAAATTTTAAATGAAATAATACGAAGGTTTTTCTTTGGCTTTGTGCTATGTATAACCGGGGGTCTCAGATACGCTGCCCACACCTTTTATGTGGAATTTGAAAGCTTGTGCGGCACGCAGGTTTTTATTTAATGGCGCTTGTCAGCGTCATGCGTGCCGTGATGGTACAGCATATAGCACCCACTGCAGTCAGTCGTTGTATGGGGCTCCCGCTATGCTCACGTAAGTCACAGCATGGCATACTTGGTCAACAACCACACAGCTCACACTGACGGTGACGGTATAAAAAAAACAAAACTTTAACACTCTTACTAATAATCCACACTGTGAACCCACACCAAACAAGAATGACAAACACATTTCGGGAGAACATCTGCACCGTAACACAACATAAACACAACAGGACAAATACCCAGAATCCCATGCAGCCCTAACTCTTCCGGGATACATTATACACCCCCCGCTACCAAACCCCGCCCACCTCAACCGACGCACAGAGGGGGGGGTTGATGTGTGAGGGAGCAGGGGTTGGGGTGGGGGCGGGGTTTGGTGGTAGCAGGGGTGTATAATGTAGCCCGGAAGAGTCAGGGCTGCATGGGATTCTGAGTGTTTGTTCTGTTGTGTTTATGTTGTGTTAAGGTGCAGATGTTCTCCCGAAATGTGTTTGTCATTCTTATTTGGTTTTGGTTCAAAGTGTGGCGCATTATTAAAAAGAGTATTAAAGTTGTTTTATATGACCACCGTCAGTGTAACCTGTGTGGCTGTTGACCAAGTATGCCTTGCTGTCACGTACGTAGGCAAGTCAAAGATGTATCTTGGCACTCTGTTAATACAGATTGTAGAGGGCGCTAAATGTTGTACCATCATGGCACGCCCTTATTATTGCCGTAAGGGTGAAAATCGGTGTATATTAACCCCGGGAGTTTTCTGCGAGAGGCACTGAAATCCGGAAGTCTCACGGGAAAATTGGGGGGTTCAACAAGTAAGCTGCTGAGCTGCATCAGAGTGATCAAAGAGCCGCGGGTTGCCGACCCCTGGACTAGACGTATAAGATTTCATGGGATTTAGCGATTAGGAGTGACAGATTGTTTGGTAAACATATAGCATGTTCTATATGTTATAGTTATTTGAATGACTCTTACCATAATATGTTACGTTAACATACCAGTTGGTTATTTATGCCTCATATAACGTACACTTATTCAGCCTGTTGTTCACTATTCTTGATTTATTTTAAATTGCCTTTCAAATGTCTATTCTTGGTGTTGGCTTTTATCAAATACATTTCCCCAAAAAATGCGACTTATACTCCAGTGCGACTTATATATGTCTTTTCCCTTCTTTATTATGCATTTTCGGCCGGTGCGACTTATACTCCGGAGCGACTTATACTCCGGAGCGACTTATACTCCGAAAAATACGGTACATAACTTAGAAAATACCTCTCTCTATAAAAATTTTAAAATAGGCATCATGTAATAAAAATGCTGATACTATTAATGAACAAAAACACAAATATTTGTCATTAAATATATAGATAACGTTTATCTAGACCAGGGGTCGGCAACCTTTACCACTCAAAGAGCCATTTTGACCCGTTTCCACAAATTAAAGAAAACAATGGGAGCCACAAAACTCTTTTGAAATTTAAAATGAAATAACACTACATACAAAGTTTTTTTTTGCCTTGTGCTATGTATAAACCAAGGGTCTCAGACACGCGGCCCGCACCTTAATATGGAAATGTAATGTTAGTGCGGCCCGCGAGTTTTATATGAAGGGCACTTGACAGCGTCACACTTGCCAACCCTCCCGATTTGTCCGGTAGACTCCCGAATTTCAGGGAAACTATTCTCTCGAATGTATGCTGATTTTCACCCAAACAACAACAATAAGGGCGTGCCGTGATGTCACTACCTATAGCACCCTCTACGGCTTGAACAAACAGCTTGCCAGCCCAGTTACATGTTATATGAGGCTTCTGCAGACACACATAAAAGAATACCCCAAATGCCATGCATCCCTAACTCTTCCGGGCTACTTTATACACCCCCCCCACCCCCCCGTGCGTAGATTCAGGTGGGCGGGGTTTGGTGGTAGCAGGGTGTGTAATGTAGCCCGGAAGAGTTAGGGATGCATGGGATTCTGGGTATTTGTTCTGTTATGTTTATGTTGTGTTACGGTGTGGATGTTCTCCCGAAATGTGTTTGTCATTCTTGTTTGGTGTGGGTTCACAGTGTGGCGCATATTAGTAAGAGTGTTATAGTTGTTTATACGGCCACCGTCAGTGGGATCTGTATGGCTGTTGAACAAGTATGCCTTGCTGTCACTTAGTGTGTGAGCAGACGCCGCATACAAAATGTGACTGGGCCGGCACGCTGTTTCCTAGGTGAAAAAGCGGACGCGACGACAGGTTGTAGAGGATGCACAATGCAGTGCCATCACGGCACGCCCTCAATTTTGTTGTCCGGGTAAAAATCGGAGAATGTTTGCCCTGGGAGAGGCAGTGAAATCCGGAAGTCTCCTGGAAAAATCGGGAGGGTTGGCAAGAATGCAGCTGAGCCGCATCAGAGTGGTCAAAGAGCCGCATGCGGCTCCGGAGCCGTGGGTTGCCGACCCCTGATCTAGAGCATTTTTATTATATTTTACAAATGACATGATGGTATTACATTCACATCCCAACACTGTTTTACCAAACATAATGAATAATCATGATTAATAATCGTAATATCAATATTGATCAAAATAACCTCAATTATTATTTTGCCCATAATCGTGCAGTCCTATGTGTAAGACTGGATCTCATACATGAACACTATTTTAATCTATATGGACAAAAAGTGCAGTTACGTCTTATATCCATAAGGTGCCATCTTGCGAAATGTTCCCATTTTTTATTTTTTTATTTATTGTATTATTTTGTTTCTGCCCTATTACTTTTTTTCTAATGCTTGTGTTGCTATCATATGCACATTCAACTTTCTACCTGAGGTACATATATACATTTTGAATGTGTTGTTTGTGTGTTTTTAAATACAATTTGGTTAAAGGATTTCAGTATAAGTAGTTTTTGAAAATGTTGAGCACATTTAAAATTACCGCGATGATAATAATAATAACCCTGATAATTTTAGTCGCAATAGGGATGATGTTTGAAACCGGTTCTCCCGGTTGTTCGATAAGAAAAGAACCGATTCCATGGACTCGAATCCCTTTTTGAGAACCGGTTCCCGTTATTGAGGCCACTATAGTAAAGAAAAAGAGTTGGTTCTTTATTCGAATCCCTTCCCACAGGAAATGCCCTGTGGGACGGCAATGTTATGCCCATTTGATTGTAGACTCTTACTGACACCTTGTGGCGATATGAAAATACTACATGTCATTAGTTTGGGCACTTCCGGGTTGGCGACGTTCATGAGACAATGGAGAAGTAGACAAGTGTGTTAGCTCTTATAAACCTTGGAAAAGAAGTCTGTAAGTAAACTGATTAACTTGTTTATGTAACTCAATATTAAGGTGGAAAGTGTTTAAGTTTGATACTAAGATGTTTATTGAAAAACGATTTTTGTGCACTGTTTTAATGGATGTTTTGAGGACTTAAAATGGCTGCCAGTCGTGTATTTCCACCATCGAAATAGTTTCTACACTCATTTGTTTGATGATAGTACTGTATATTTGTGTGAAGCTAATATTTAGATATTGTGTATTACATTTCAGTATGTTAATTGAATCACATAGCTTATACATTTGTCATTGTGTGTATTTCAGTTTAAAAAACAAAACAAAAAAACAGTCCAATGCAAGACAAAAGTAAAGATAGGAAAAGACAAAGCAAGATCAACAACAATAAAGGGCCTAAATGGATTCATCTACTTTGGAACTTTATTTAGACGTCTTGGGTTGTTTGTTAGCTGTCTGCCTGTGTGTGTAGTTAGTATGTTCCAATAGCAGCAGAAGTGCAGTTTTTGGAGAGCTGTATTATTTTCAGTTTTGTGCCCAAGGGACTGATTTTATTTAACACTATATTATTATTTACACACCCATAGTGATCACAGAGACAGGTTGTTTTTGTGTTACTGTATATATTTGTTTTTCTGAAAAATCCCACTTAATATACTTTGGGTAACAACAGTCAATATTTTTATTTTTTATTTTTTTTAGGGGGGTAACAGTCAATATGTATTTATTTATTTTATTGTATTTTTTTCTTTTAAAATAAAAGTGAGCGTTTGTTAAACCAAATATTGTGTTTTTTTTCCCATATACAACAACCTATCTCGATTCGATAAGAGAATCGATAAGGAATCAGTTCGATAAGAGGATTCGATAATTGGCTCAAACCCGATAATTTCTTATCAAACATCATCCCTAGTCATACCGTGACATCCCTATTCCATAGCGAGTCTACTGACAGATATGTTAGAACTCTATGCTATTTTTGTATTAGAAATGGCAACATGGGTGGATGAATGCCCCATAACAAGAGGATGGAGGAAAAGGAGCTTATTGACTACAATGCACTTTAGGTAAACCTTTTAACATGGATAATCCGCTGACCTCAATTGAACAGGCGTCATCCTGCAGTCCACACGTAGCTCTTATCTGTGACTGCCATCTACTGGTCACACTTATTATGATGCCATGCACTAACAAAATTTGCTTCGAGGTCGGTAAGCGCAACCAGAGATAATAAGTACATTAGGTGCACCAGGGTATAAGACGCAGTGTCAATTTTTGAGGAAAATTAAAGGAGCCATATGCATACCTGCCAACTACTCCGGTTTTCCCGTAATTAGTACGGTTTTCATCAACCTATTCCGGGTTACGGTTGCAGTGATAAAAAATACGGTTTTTCATTAATTAAAAAAAAAAATTTTTTTTAAATGCGCGAGGCTATTTATAGCACCGCTGCCAAGCACGAGGCACCTGTTGCCATTGTTTCCAAACGAGCGAACGATCAAGGAATCAGCCGGAGAAAAATCGCAAACGAGTCTTAAACCGAAAAGAAAACTGCAGTCATTCCGTGAAGAATATTCAAAAGCCTATCCGGGAATAATTATCCGTTCCAAAAAGGGTGAAAACTACGCGAATTGCACCTTGTGCAGACAAGATTTTTCGATCGGACACGGAGGAATTAGCGATGTAAAAGACCACGTTGGGACAAAAAAACACAAGTCTAATGCCGTTGCTAGCGATACAAGTGGAAAACTTTCAACGTTTTTCGGATTTTAGCCACAAAAAGGTAATGACACCAATGTTATCTATTGGAATTGTTTAGTACTGTTATACTGTTAAAAGTGTTTATACTATTTATGCTTTCAAGTCCAAGTTGAAGAAATCTTGTTAAATGTTGACATCATAACTACCAAAATACACAAGTATGTCCTTAATATTTTTGCAGTGCTATTTCTGTTGAAAAGTTAAAATGATTACATTAGAGATGTGATGTGCCACTTTTCAAGTGTCTGATGGCTTAAATTAATTTTCATTAATTTTTCACATTTTGAATTCTTTTGAAAGGCTTACAAAAAAACTACATTTGAATTGTAATTCCATGCTATTGACAGGACTATTAATTTTAATGAAGTTAGCTTACCATGTTTACAGTATGATAATTGTGATAGAAATGTGAATTTTAGGCACAGAATATTTTTTTACAATTGAACAAGGCAGTAGATTATACAAGCTTGGACAGAAAGTTAATAATGACACCAATTTTTTTTTAATGGAATTGTTTAGTACTGTTTTACCATTTGTTTACTGTAAAAAGTGTTTATACTGTTTATACTTTCAATTAACAAATTGAAGTCTTGTGAAAGGTTGACAGGATAACTGGCATTAACTGTCAAAATAATTTCAAACTATTGAAGTTAGCTTACAGAATAAACATGTCAATCAACCCATATGATTTTTGCTGTAATATTTTTGTTTTGAAAAGTCACTGTGACTGATAGAAAAGTGATGGTTTTAGCAACATTTTAACCTGTCTGAATTCTAATAATCATTTTGCGTCGGGGGGCGAAGCCTGAACCCCCCACCAGGACTTTGTCCTGGACCTACCGGGGCCTGCGGCCCCTGGACCCTGGCTACTAGGTTTTTCTGATTTCAAAAGTTGGCAGGTATGCATATGTAATAATTTCATGTCAAGTCATCATTAAATGGCCCTGATATGTCAAAAGGCATTAATAAATCATGTTTTTTTCCCAATACCTCTATAACTGATAACGGTAGTTCAGCCGGGATATGCTCATTTCAAAATTTAATTTTCAGCCCCGAAATATTGCTATTGTTTATTTCGATGCCCCGCCCTCCACCGTTTGACCAATTAGAAAGTCCGTGAGTGTGTCACATCCAGGTTGCCAGTTACGCACCACCATCTTGGTCTGGCTACTGCCACTGGTAAAGTTACTAAACATGTCAGACCTTAGTCAATCTAAAAGTTACCATTCTCAACTTATTCATGACAAAGCCAGGAACAAAACGAGGATTTGTATCGAGGATGCCTTTGAAAGTTGGAGAGAATTGAAGGCGGAGACGATTTTTTTCATCTGACGCCAAATTTGCTAATTTCCCCCTTGATAGGTAAGTCAAGCATTTACATGTTTTTATTACTTTTAATAAATGGAAATGGACATTTGGTATGTAAACTATATTGTCCAATACGGTTTATGTTATTGTCTAACAAAGATAGTATGTTCTTGTAATAAATGCTTAGCATGCTAGCCCAGTCAATGACACATCGACATATCGGCTAACGGGGGACATATATGCCCGTTAGCCTGTATGTCCAACTGATAGGGCAAAAATATATTTTCGACAAATAAAAGCTATGTAGATATGGGTAGTGTCAGTGTCTATTTCATTCTCAATATGCTGATAAGACAGCCAAATCACGTGATTAAATAATTCCTCATTGGTGTTTGCATATTGTGGACTACATGCACCAAGTTATATGGCAATCTCAAACGTTTATAACAGTAGCCTATAGGTAGGGATGATGTTTGATAAGAAATTATCGAGTTCGATAGGTTGTTGTATATGGGAAAAAAAACACTATTTGGTTTAACAAAGCTCACTTTTATTTTATAAGAAAATAAATAAAATACAAATAAATATTGACTGTTACCACCCTAAAAAAAAAAATATATATATATATATATTGACTGTTGTTACCCATGATATGGTCATTTTTATTTTTTTTGTCATAAAAAAATACAATCATGTGTGCTTACGGACTGTATCCATGCAGACTGTATTGATATATATTGATATATAATGTAGGAACCAGAATATTAATAACAGAAAGAAACAACCCTTTTGTGTGAATGAATGTGAATGAGGGGAGGGAGGTTTTTTGGGTTGGTGCACTAATTTTAAGTGTGTCTTGTGTTTTTTATGTTGATTTAATTTAAAAATTAAAAAAAAAAAAATTTAAAAAAATTATTTTTTATTTCTTGTGCGGCCACGGACCGGTACCGGGCCGCAGCCCGGTGTTTGGTGACCACTGGTGTAGGCTACAAGATAACGTTAACGTTATCAGACACATACAAAAAGGTGTAACGTTAGCCACTGACTATGCTTAGGTAACGTTAGTCTAACTAACATTATTGCAATCCTGGATTGACATACGAGGTAATGTTATTTTAGCCTAAAGGCTACGAGTAGGCAGATATGGAAATTAACCGGCAACAGTTAACGTTAGCTACTCACCGCCACTATCACTGGAATTGGCGCTGCAGGTTGAAGCAGAGGAAGAGGGGCAGGTTATGTGCAGCCTGAACATGTTCCAACATGCTTGCTTTACTTCCCCCCCCCCCTTACATGAGAGCGAAGCCTGGCAATAATTGCGGATAGCAGTTTCCTTGTCGTATTTTTTTGTAAAATAAAGCCATGCCTTGAAGCGTTTTTTTCCGGTCCATTGTTGTTGCTGCTTTCTGTTTTTGCCGCCTAATGACTGAGCTACATCTATTCCTGGGACGTGCCACAGGGCATTTCCTAGTAAAAAAAATAGGGATTTGATCCCAGGGATTCGAATAAAGAACCAACTCTTTTTCTTTACTATAGTGGCCTCGATAACGGGACCCGGTTCTCAAAAAGGGATTCGAGTCCATGGAATCGGTTCTTTTCTTATCGAACAACCGGGAGAACTGGTTTCGAACATCATCCCTACCTATAGCATACTTGCCAACCTTGAGACCTCCGATTTCGGGGGGGGGGGGCGTGGTTAGGGGCGTGGTTAAGAGGGGAGGAGTATATTTACAGCTAGAATTCACCAAGTCAAGTATTGTATTTTATTTATATATATATATATAAAGAAATTCTTGACTTTCAGTGAATTCTAGCTATATATATATATATATATATATATATATATATATATATATATATATATATATATATATATAAATAAATAAATAAATAAATAAAATAAATACTTGAATTTCAGTGTTCATTTATTTACACATATACACACACATAACACTCATCTACTCATTGTTGAGTTAAGGTTTGAATTGTCCATCCTTGTTCTATTCTCTGTCACTATTTTTCTAACCATGCTGAACACCCTCTCTGATGATGCATTGATATGTGGCACGCACAAAAGTGCTTTCATCAAATGCATTAGAGTCTGGAATCTTCCATCTCTCCCTAGCATGGCCCAAAACCGGTCAATCTTTCCTTACTGAGGAAGATCTTCAGTGCCAAGCACTTGGTAGTCCACTACTTCTTCCCGGAGGCTATCCAGGTCCAATCGCAGCTGCGGCTTGGAACTTACAAGCTGTTATGAGAGTAGCGTATGTGTGTGTGTGTGGCCCTTTAATAGGTGAGCATGTGAGGTGAGTGACGTCAGTGAGTGTGTGGGCGAGAGAAGAGAGGGAGCGGTAGCGTGAGTGCGGGCTGGGACTAGTTTGTTTTGTGTTGGATTGGCTGTGTGCAAGCAATCAATAAAGCAAGATTTGCAACTAATCGCCGGACTCAGGCAGGAAAGGTGCAACAAAGCGTATTTCTTCATCTTACTCGTCGTCGGCGTCGTCATGGCTGTATCTTCCTCGTTCTTCTGCTTCGTCTCCTTGTTGTGTGCGCAGTTGTGCACTGCACTCTCTAAAAGCCGTATATGTTATTGATGTTATAGATGGCAGTATTTTCCTGTTTAAGAGTGTCACAACATTGCTGTTTACGGCAGACAAACTGCTTTACGGTAGACGAAAACATGACTGCTATTGTTGTGTGTTGTTACCGCGCTGGGAGGACGTTAATGAAACTGCCTAACAATAAACCCACATAAGAAACCAAGGACTCGCCCTAGATCATTCTACAGTTATAACGTGATTGGGCAGGCACACTGTTTATATCGTGGGAAAGCGGACTCAGGTCCGCATGGAGCTGGAGGGGGCGTGGCCTCCAGCTCCGCCTGAATTTCGGGAGATTTTCGGGAGAAAATTTGTCCCGGGAGGTTTTCGGGAGGGGCGCTGAATTTCGGGAGTCTCCCGGAAAATCCGGGAGGGTTGGCAAGTATGACCTATAGGCATACCTTGGTAAAATGTCTCCTCAAGTTTTGGGCGTACATTCGGCTGCTAAGCATGCTCTACTTATTTTCACCAGTATAACCATTGCTAGCATTGGTTGTAGTTGGTTTTAGTCTTTGTTTTATGATAGTACTGACAATAACCATATGACTGCCATTTGTTGTGATATTGTCCGCAGCTTCTTCCTGAAAATAGCCTCATTACTGTGTAAAATAGGTTGGCTAGTGATTTGTTATTGACAAAACACTTGTCTATTCAGCTATCATAGTCCCAGGACCTCAACCCCTAGTAAGAGGCAGTGGAAGTTGGAAGTTCCTTGGAGTAGCCCAGTCCATCAAGCTGGATTCATAGCCTAATTTCTGTGTAAAATGTGTCAGTTAGAGATTTGTTATTGACAAAACGCTTGTCTATTCAGCTATCATAGTCCCAGAACCTCAACCCCTAGTAAGAGGCAGTGGAAGTTGGAAGTTCCTTGGAGTAGCCCAGTCCATCGAGCTGGATTCATAGCCTCGTTTCTGTGTAAAATGTGTCGGTTAGAGATTTGTTATTGACAAAACGCTTGTCTATTCAGCTCGCATAGTCCCTGAACCTCAACCCCTAGTAAGAGGCAGTGGAAGTTGGAAGTTTCTTGGAGTAGCCCAGTACATCGAGCTGGATTCATAGCCTCATTTCTGTGTAAAATGTGTCGGTTAGAGATTTGTTATTGACAAAACGCTTGTCTATTCAGCTATTATAGTCCCAGCACTTCAACCCCCAGTAAGAGGCAGTGGAAGTTGGAAGTTCTTTGGAGTAACCCAGTCAATTGAACTGGATTCATAGCTTCATTTCTGTGTAAAATGTGTCGGTTAGAGATTTGTTATTGACAAAACGCTTGTCTATTCAGCTATTATAGTCCCAGGACCTCAACCCCTAGTAAGAGGCAGTGGAAGTTGAAAGTTCCTTGGTGTAACCCAGTCCATCGAGCTGGATTCATAGCCTCGTTTCTGTGTAAAATGTGTCGGTTAGAGATTTGTTATTGACAAAACGCTTGTCTATTCAGCTATTATAGTCCCAGAACCTCAACCCCTAGTAAGAGGCAGTGGAAGTTGGAAGTTCCTTGGAGTAGCCCAGTCCATCGAGCTGGATTCATAGCCTCATTTCTGTGTAAAATGTGTCGGTTAGAGATTTGTTATTGACAAAACGCTTGTCTATTCAGCTATTATAGTCCCAGAACCTCAACCCCTAGTAAGAGGCAGTGGAAGTTTGAAGTTCCTTGGAGTAGCCCAGTCCATCGAGCTGGATTCATAGCCTCATTTCTGTGTAAAATGTGTCGGTTAGAGATTTGTTATTGACAAAACGCTTGTCTATTCAGCTATTATAGTCCCAGAACCTCAACCCCTAGTTGGAGGCAGTGGAAGTTTGAAGTTCCTTGGAGTAGCCCAGTCCATCGAGCTGGATTCATAGCCTCATTTCTGTGTAAAATGTGTCTGTTAAAGATTTGTTATTGACAAAAGGCTTGTCTATTCAGCTAGCATAGTCCCAGAACCTCAACCCTTAGTAAGAGGCAGTGGAAGTTGGAAGTTCCTTGGAGTAGCCCAGTCCATCGAGCTGGATTCATAGCCTCGTTTCTGTGTAAAATGTGTCGGTTAGAGATTTGTTATTGACAAAACGCTTGACTATTCAGCTAGCATAGTCCCAGAACCTCAACCCCTATTTAGAGGTAGTGGAAGTTTGAAGTTCCTTGGAGTAGCCCAGTCCATCGAGCTGGATTCATAGCCTCATTTCTGTGTAAAATGTGTCGATTAGAGATTTGTTATTGACAAAACGCTTGTCTATTCAGCTATTATTGTCCCAGAACCTCAACCCCTAGTAAGAGGCAGTGGAAGTTTGAAGTTCCTTGGAGTAGCCCAGTCCATCCAGCTGGATTCGGCTGCGTATCTGGCAACCTCAGTCAGGGAGAGAGGGAGGGGACTACAGGATTTTGACCGTGATTGCAGTGTAAAGGATTTTAAGTGCGCCTTATAGTCCGGAGGAAAATAAAAGGTATATTACCATACTTTCTGCACTTCCTTACCTCAAACTCGTCTTTCCACTGATGCTCCATCTGGAAGTTCTCTGCAGCTGTAGCCAGTTTCTGGGGGAAATTGAGGATGACAGGGATTTAGAGCGGGAAACAGGGCACAGTCACCGGCCGGTGTAATTATGGGAAATGTGCAGAAAAAGTCGGCGTGTTAGCAGCAGGCCAGACACAGATATATTATTACCATGCCTCGCTGGCAGAGCTCAAACTGCCAGGCTATCAAGGTCTTACAGCGTTGTGAGGCAAAAGGCCACGTCGCACAGCATAATAATGTCAGCGTGAAAAGGTTTTACAGTGTGTGTGTGTGTGTGTGTGTGTGTGTGTGTGTGTGTGTGTGTGTGTGTGTGTGTGCGCATGAGTGTGTGTGTGCGTGCTCTGCAGAATATGAAATGGCACCTCACTGAATAAAGTCAAAGGCAAGGGAATTACGGACTGAGGGGTTGTCCGTCAAAGAGGATCCTGTCCGATAAAACGTGGGCGTAACAGTAAGTAAGTTAATGTCACCTCTAGAAAAGTAGGCTTTGGCCTTCGCTGGATGGACTTTCGTGTTTTGCTGAGTGCCAAAGCAAATTAAAAGAAATCAAAGCGTGTAAAAACCACGGAAGCAATTCCCGCGAAACTTTTTGGAGCGTCGGCCAATAAATAGCGCATTCAATTTTGGTGCAAAGGCGACATACAGTAGGAAGGGGATTCATGTTTTGTAAGCAAATATAAAATGTCATCCTTTCCAAATATAACGGTTAATAAGGAAATAATACAAAATGTTAGTGAATATCGTTACCTGGGTGTCCTTTTAGACCCAACACTTGGCTTTAAAATATGAGTTGGGAAATTGTGTTAGATGTAAATATAAACGGAATACAATGATTTGCAAATCATTTTCAACCCATATTCAGTTGAATGCACTACAAAGACAAGATATTTGATGTTCAACCTCACAAACTTTATTTTTTTTTTTGCGAATAATAATTTACTTAGAATTTCATGGCTGCAACACGTGCCAAAGTAGTTGGGAAAGGGCATGTTCACCACTGTGTTACATGGCCTTTCCTTTTAACAACACTCAGTAAACGTTTGGGAACTGAGGAGACACATTTTTTAAGCTTCTCAGGTGGAATTCTTTCCCATTCTTGCTTGATGTACAGCTTAAGTTGTTCAACAGTCCGGGGGTCTCCGTTGTGCTATTTTAGGCTTCATAATGCGCCACACATTTTCAATGCGAGACAGGTCTGGACTACAGGCAGGCCAGTCTAGTGCCGGCACTCTTTTACTACGAAGCCACGTTGATGTAACACGTGGCTTGGCATTGTCTTGCTGAAATAAGCAGGGGCGTCCATGGTAACGTTGCTTGGATGGCAACATATGTTGCTCCAAAACCTGTATGTACCTTTCAGCATTAATGGCGCCTTCACAGATGTGTAAGTTACCCATGTCTTGGGCACTAATACACCCCCATACCATCACACATGCTGGCTTTTCAACTTTGCACCTATAACAATCCGTATGGTTCTTTTCCTCTTTTGTCCGGAGGACACGACGTCCACAGTTTCCAAAAACAATTTGAAATGTGGACTCGTCAGACCACAGAACACTTTTCCACTTTGTATCAGTCCATCTTAGATGAGCTCAGGCCCAGCGAAGCCGACGGCGTTTCTGGGTGTTGTTGATAAACGGTTTTCGCCTTGCATAGGAGAGTTTTAACTTGCACTTACAGATGTAGCGACCAACTGTAGTTACTGACAGTGGGTTTCTGAAGTGTTCCTGAGCCCATGTGGTGATATCCTTTACACACTGATGTCGCTTGTTGATGCAGTACAGCCTGAGGGATCGAAGGTCACGGGCTTAGCTGCTTACGTGCAGTGATTTCTCCAGATTCTCGGAACCCTTTGATGATATTACGGACCGTAGATGGTGAAATCCCTAAATTCCTTGCAATAGCTGGTTGAGAAAGGTTTTTCTTAAACTGTTCAACAATTTGCTCACGCATTTGTTGACAAAGTGGCGACCCTCGCCCCATCCTTGTTTGTGAATGACTGAGCATTTCAGAAAATCTACTTTTATACCCAATCATGGCACCCACCTGTTCCCAATTTGCCTGTTCACCTGTGGGATGTTCCAAATAAGTGTTTAATGAGCATTCCTCAACTTTATCAGTATTTATTGCCACCTTTCCCAACTTCTTTGTCACGTGTTGCTGGCACCAAATTCTAAAGTTAATGATTATTTGCAAAAAAAAAATGTTTATCAGTTTGAACATCAAATATGTTGTCTTTGTAGCATATTCAACTGAATATGGGTTGAAAATGATTTGCAAATCATTGTTTTCCGTTTATATTTACATCTAACACAATTTCCCAACTCATATGGAAACGGGGTTTGTATTAAAAATGTTTGGGAAATCACTTTTTTTAATTGTTTCCCTTGTTTTTATACATTTTTGCAGAGCATTAGTTGGTTAAATTTATTTATATTGCACTGAACAGGAAGTACTTTAACAGTTTGAGACCAGATTGCTATAATGCAAAAAAAACAAAACAGAAGTTACACGACTGAAACACACAATAAAATATGTTAAGGCATCCTAGAAAAAAATCCACCCAAGTGCGAAAAAGGCTTCGGAGCAAGCAGCTTGTGTACAATCCTCTGTGGTTACTTTGCAAGAAGACAAGCTGCGGTATTTCTTCAAATCCAAGTATCACAGGGGGCTTATAAGACTTTCACCAGGGTTCCAGTATGCCAGCAGATAGTTTATGAAACAAGCTGTGTGAGGATTGCTGCAGCTTGATAACCGTATAAAATCTCACTCTTTCCTTCTCATCAATCATTTACTGCACGGACAGTTAAAGTCAGGAAAAAGGCCCCAGATTTGACAGGAATAAAAACACGTTTTGTTTGAATACCGTATTTTTCAGACCATAGGGCGCACCGGATTGAAAGGCGCACTGCCGATAGGCGGGTCTAGTCAGGAATTTTTTCATACAAAAGGCGCACCGGATTATAAGACTCATTAAAGGGGTCATATTATGATTTTTTTCTAAATGTAAAACTCTTCCTTGTGGTCTACATAACATGTGATGGTGGTTCTTTGCTCAAAAGGTTGCATGGGAGATTATCTAAAATCACCTATTTGGGTTAAAAATATTTTTTGCAAACCAGTAATTATAGTCTGCTAATGATGTGTTGTTGTTGAGTGTCGGTGCTGTCTAGAGCTCGGCAGAGTAACCGTGTAATACTCTTCCATATCAGTAGGTGGCAGCCGGTAGCTAATTGCTTTGTAGATGTCGGAAACAGCGGGAGGCAGTGTGCAGGTAAAAAGGTCTATCTAATGCTTAAACCAAAAATAAACAAAAGGTGAGTGCCCTTAAGAAAGGGCATTGAAGCTTAGGGAAGGCTATGCAGAACGAGACTAAACTGAACTGGCTACAAAGTAAACAAAAACAGAATGCTGGACGACAGCAAAGACTTACTGCGGAGCAAAGACGGCGTACACAAAGTACATCCCAACATGACGTGACAATCAACAATGTCCCCACAAAGAAGGATAAAAACAACTGAAATATTCTTGATTGCTAAAACAAATTAGATAGAAATATCGCTCAAAGGAAGACATGAAACTGCTACAGGAAAATACCCCAAAAAAAGAAAAAGGCACCAAAATAGAAGGGCAAGACAACAACTAAAACACTAGAGCTATATTGATGCATGGTTGGTTATGGTTTAAAGTCATATCCAACAATTGCGACAACGACTTTTTACTGTCAACTGAGTTTCGTTTTTTTAATGATTTCTGCTGGTGGTGTGCCTCCGGTTTTTTTCAACGCAAAAAATGTGCCTTGGCTCAAAAAAGGTTGAAAAACACTGGCATAGATGATGTTTTACAGATCATCTTCAAGCCACTTTCTGACAGTCGCTTCAGGATGCGTCGTTTTGTGGGCGCTCTTATTTACGTGGCTCACCTTCGACAGCGTCTTCTCCCCGTCATCTTTGTTGTAGCGGTGTAGCGTGCAAGGACGGGTGTGGAAGAAGTGTCAAAAAGTAGCGCTAACTGTTTTAATGACATTCTCACTTTACTTCAATCTATAAACGGAGCAGCATCTCCTCATCCGGAAACAACAGTCCGAACGGAACTCTCTCATAACTAAAGTTCCTTTGGTGAATAATGTAAACTCACGACACCGGTATGTTTTAGCTCTTTCATGGGGAGTTTACTGACAGATATAAATAAGAACTTTACACTACTTTATATTACAAATGTCAACAGTGGAGGATGAATGTCCCATAAAAAGATAGAGAAAAAGAAGAAGCTTATGACTACGGTGTCGACACGGACTACAAAGGCGGATGCGTGCACATTTTCAGGACTTATACAGATCCCAAATACACATCAGCAGGTACCAGAAGGTAAGAAAGGTTAGTTTTGCGTAATATTGTGAAACAAAACGCCAGGTAATGTCTGCTAATAAGTGCCATTTTGCGGTCCTTATACACACACCATAATAATACTCCTATGTTTAATGCGCCTACAATCCATCAAGCGGTGTGGCTTCATTGCTTACCGAAGTCATACTAAAAACATTTTGACAGATTTTTCAGCGCCGTGTATAATGTTCTATATTCTCAATGGAACATTTCACGTTTTGGTGTTGTTTGGTGTTGCAGTTGACACATATCTCTTATGTGCATACTTGCCAAACCTCCCGGATTTTCCGGGAGACTCCCGAAATTCAGCGCCTCTCCCGAAAACCTCCCGGGACAAATTTTCTCCCGAAAATCTCCCGAAATTCAGGCGGACCTGGAGGCCACGCCCCCTCCAGGTCCGCATGGAGCAATGTTGTTGTAATATATTGAGTTGGAGGCAATAACCAGGCGAGGTGATGAAGTACGTCTCTTTACTGTAGACTTCAGAACAGACTCACACACTTGACGTCGGGTGCGCAACACCACGTAAATCGTTGGCCAACCAAAAAGTAACCCCAGTACGCTATAGCCAACATTCACCAGGAGATGGCAACAGACAAACATAGATCACTCTAATACATTCCTGCCCTTTTAGAATTGTAGAAGTTACTCAAAAGAAATAAACAACCCAACCAAAAAATGCATCAGCTCAATTAAAAAACTGTACTCAAGCCACATTCTTTTTTTTTTTTTAGTACTGAAATCTTAACCCTCATTTGTAAACAATAACATGCTTATTATCCAAACAGTATTTGTACACCTTTAACAAAGATTTTTATACTGTCTTCAGAGATTAAATTTTTTTTGGTGGTACTCGAAACCTTTCTGGGTACCTGCGGATCACTGGTGGGGTTTTTGTTGTGGGTGATCTGGGTTCTGATGATGGCAACTCAGCAGCCCTTGAATCTGGTTCAATGATGAGACTAGTTTGTGTCTGACTCACTGATGGTCCTGGTGATGGAACTGAAACAGCACTGTCCAGTTGTACTGATGGCACATTTTCTGCAACTGGTGGAGACTAGATAACTGGCAGTCTCTCCATGTTTTCTCGCCATGGTAACATGTGATCCACATGCACTGTGCGCTGTCTCTGTCCCTCTTGATATATATATATATATATATATATATATATATATATATATATATATATATATATATATATATATATATATATATATATAAAAGAAAATACTTCAGTTTCAGTGAATTCTAGCTATATATATATATATATATATATATATATATATATATATATATATTAGAGATGCGCGGTTTGCGGACACAACCGCGGAGTCCGCGGATTATCCGCGGTTCGGGCGGTTGAAATAAAAAAAAAAAAAGATTTTATCCGTGGGTCGGGTCGGGCGGTTGAAATAAAAAAAAAATTGATTTTAAATAGATTCAGGCGGGTGGCAGTTAAACCAATTCGGAAATATATATACATAGTTAAATGTTGTTACCCACATACGAAAAAACGAGCAGGCACCTGCAGCATATGCCACAACAGAAGAAGAAAAAAAAAAGAGATGGACACTTTTACGGAGCGGAGAAGGGACGCCTCGCCGGGGTCCAGGACCGAGGCCCCTTCCCCCGAGAGGGCCCCACTGGGAGTCGTAGCTGAGGTGATCCGCGAGAAGGGCCCGACGCACGTCCAGGGTCACCACCGCGCCGACACCCCGCCTCGTCCGCCTTCGCCGCGGCCGGCGTCACGCGCAGCAGGTAAGCAGCTTACCTGCCCGCCACTCCCGTGGCCGGGGGCTTGTAACAGGGGTCACTCCGCGCGCTCCGCCCGCGCAGCTTACCTGCCCGCCACCCCTGTTGCCGGGGGCGCGTAACAGGGGTCACTCCGTGCGCAGTGCGCTCACGAAAGGGGTGGGGCTCACCCTGGTTGATATAGACAGCAGGACGGTGGCCATGGACGTCGGAACCCGCTAAGGAGTGTGTAACAACCCACCTGCCGAATCAACTAGCCCTGAAAATGGATGGCGCTGGAGCGTTGGGCCCATATACCCGGCCGTCGCCGGCAGCGAGACGCGCTTGGAGGTGCGCTCAGCGCGGCTCCCATATGATTGCGCACTGGTGTGCGTCTGGGTCGTGACAGCGTGGCACGCGAATGTCTGTGCTGCATTGGATCAGTCTCCTTTCTTTAACAGGCAAAAGCTTTATAACCTCACTAATGCCTTGCATCGTCTATATTAGATATATAACAACGGGCGGGTGCGGGCGGATGGCGGGCGGGTGCGGTTCTGATCAAATGTTACATCGGTTGGATGGCGGATGGTTGACGACTTTCTGATGCGGTTGCGGATGAAATAATTGCCTATCCGCGCATCTCTAATATATATATATATATAAAAGAAAATACTTTAGTTTCAGTGAATTCTAGCTATATATATATATATATATATACAGGTAAAAGCCAGTAAATTAGAATATTTTGAAAAACTTGATTTATTTCATTAATTGCATTCAAAAGGTGTAACTTGTACATTATATTTATTCATTGCACACAGACTGATGCATTCAAATGTTTATTTCATTTAATTTTGATGATTTGAAGTGGCAACAAATGAAAATCCAAAATTCCGTGTGTCACAAAATTAGAATATTGTGTAATGCTAATACAAAAAAGGGATTTTTAGAAATGTTGGCCAACTGAAAAGTATGAAAATGAAAAATATGAGCATGTACAATACTCAATACTTGGTTGGAGCTCCTTTTGCCTCAATTACTGCGTTAATGCGGCGTGGCATGGAGTCGATGAGTTTCTGGCACTGCTCAGGTGTTATGAGAGCCCAGGTTGCTCTGATAGTGGCCTTCAACTCTTCTGCGTTTTTGGGTCTGGCATTCTGCATCTTCCTTTTCACAATACCCCACAGATTTTCTATGGGGCTAAGGTCAGGGGAGTTGGCGGGCCAATTTAGAACAGAAATACCATGGTCCGTAAACCAGGCACGGGTAGATTTTGCGCTGTGTGCAGGCGCCAAGTCCTGTTGGAACTTGAAATCTCCATCTCCATAGAGCAGGTCAGCAGCAGGAAGCATGAAGTGCTCTAAAACTTGCTGGTAGACGGCTGCGTTGACCCTGGATCTCAGGAAACAGAGTGGACCGACACCAGCAGATGACATGGCACCCCAAACCATCACTGATGGTGGAAACTTTACACTAGACTTCAGGCAACATGGATCCTGTGCCTCTCCTGTCTTCCTCCAGACTCTGGGACCTCGATTTCCAAACGAAATGCAAAATTTACATGGTTGGGTGATGGTTTGGGGTGCCATGTCATCTGCTGGTGTCGGTCCACTCTGTTTCCTGAGATCCAGGGTCAACGCAGCCGTCTACCAGCAAGTTTTAGAGCACTTCATGCTTCCTGCTGCTGACCTGCTCTATGGAGATGGAGATTTCAAGTTCCAACAGGACTTGGCGCCTGCACACAGCGCAAAATCTACCCGTGCCTGGTTTACGGACCATGGTATTTCTGTTCTAAATTGGCCCGCCAACTCCCCTGACCTTAGCCCCATAGAAAATCTGTGGGGTATTGTGAAAAGGAAGATGCAGAATGCCAGACCCAAAAACGCAGAAGAGTTGAAGGCCACTATCAGAGCAACCTGGGCTCTCATAACACCTGAGCAGTGCCAGAAACTCATCGACTCCATCCCACGCCGCATTAACGCAGTAATTGAGGCAAAAGGAGCTCCAACCAAGTATTGAGTATTGTACATGCTCATATTTTTCATTTTCATACTTTTCAGTTGGCCAACATTTCTAAAAATCCCTTTTTTGTATTAGCCTTAAGTAATATTCTAATTTTGTGACACACGGAATTTTGGATTTTCATTTGTTGCCACTTCAAATCATCAAAATTAAATGAAATAAACATTTGAATGCATCAGTCTGTGTGCAATGAATAAATATAATGTACAAGTTACACCTTTTGAATGCAATTACTGAAATAAATCAAGTTTTTCAAAATATTCTAATTTACTGGCTTTTACCTGTATGTATGTATGTATGTATGTATGTATGTATGTATGTATATATGTATGTATATATGTGTATATATATATATATATATATATATATATATATATATATGAAATACTTGACTTGGTGAATTCTAGCTGTAAATATACTCCTCCCCTCTTAGCCACGCCCCCAACCACGCCCCCCACCTCCGGAAATCGGAGGTCTCAAGGTTGGCAAGTATGCTTATGTGTGACTGCCATCTACTGGTCACGCTTATCATTACACTATCTACCAAATAAAATTGCTTCGAGGTTTGTAAGCACAACCAGAATGATCCCGTGGCACACCGTGTTATAAGGCGCATTGTCGATTTTTGACAAAATGAAAGGATTTTAAGTGCGCCTTATAGTCAGCTTGTAGTAGTGCTCCTGATTGCCGAATGCATTGCTCAGCTGCAGCTGTTCAATATGCATCGTTTACTACCTGTCCATCTTATATGCTTCTTCATGCATTTAAATGCAGCACGGTGTCAAAAAATGGCCACCTTAGCCAGACTGTGACTGCATACAATACATGCACATGCATATACACGTCTATACAAACACACGCCTCCGTGGAGAGCAGACGGACACGCTTGTTAAAAATTCATGACAGGACTTCAACGGAGTGGGGGCTGCATTCCTCTCTGGGAGATATGGGGGAGGAAGTGGATGTGTGTGTAGAAATAGGCCTAATTACCCTATCCCTCACTTGATATCCCTTTGTCAAACACACACACACACACACCTTGAATTTGATTAAAACCTGTCAGCATCTTAGAGTGATGTTTTATCTATTTCATCTTCAACATATCAGCACATCCAAAATGTTATTTCAGCTCGTGTGTCCAAACTCGATATTCTGGAAACTCCCATGCCGATTTTTCAGAACAAAAGCCAAGCAAGAAAGTGTTGAAATTAGATAGTTAGATAGATAGTACTTTATTGATTCCTTCAGGAGAGTTCCCTCAGGAAAATTACGATTCCAGCAGCAGTGTACAGAATTGAGATCGAATTTAAAAAGTAAATAATGTGGGTATGAATGGAAACAAAATAGAAAAATATTACAATAAAAATAAAAAGCAACAATGAGAATAAAAGTATAACAGTAAAACATACTTGCCAACCTTGAGACCTCCGATTTCGGGAGGTGGGGGGGGCGTGGTCGGGGGGCGTGGTTGGGGGCGTGGTTAAGAGAGGAGGAGTATATTTACATCTAGAATTCACCAAGTCAAGTATTTCATATATGTATATATATAGATAAGAAATACTTGAATTTCAGTGTTCATTTATTTACACTTATACACACACATAACACTCATCTACTCATTGTTGAGTTAAGGGTTGAATTGTCCATCCTTGTGCTATTCTCTGTCACTATTTTTCTAACCATGCTGAACACCCTCTCTGATGATGCATTCTGCTTCGTCTCCTTGTTGTGTGCGCAGTTGTGCACTGCACTCTCTAAAAGCCCTAGAAGTTAATGTCACATATGCATGTACAGTAAATGGCAATATTGCCCTGCTTAAGAGTGTCACAACATTGCTGTTTACGGCAGACGAACTGCTTTACGGCAGACGAACTGCTTTACGGCAGACGGAAACGTGATTGCTGTTGTTGTGTGTTGTTGCGGCGCTGGGAGGACGTTAATGAAACTGCCTAACAATAAACCCACATAAGAAACTAAGAACTCGCCCTCAATCATTCTACAGTTATAACGTCATTGTGGGAAAGCAGACGTGAAAACAGGCTGTCGACACGTCACTCAGGTCCGCCTGAATTTCGGGAGATTTTCGGGAGAAAATTTGTCCCGGGAGGTTTTCGGGAGAAGCGCTGAATTTCGGGAGTCTCCCGGAAAATCCGGGAGGGTTGGCAAGTATGCAGTAAAATAAGAATATAACAAGAGAAACTAGGCAGTAGTGACCATGTTATGAAAAAGTATTGCACTGTTATTGTTTTGCATCCCCTGTCATTCTAGTCCCCCCCCCAGAGAGGAGTTGTACAGTCTAATGGTGTGTGGGCATACTTGCTAACCCTCCCGGATTTTCCGGGAGACTCCCGAAATTCAGCGCCTCTCCCGAAAACCTCATTTTCTCCAGAAAATCTCCCGAAATTCAGGCGGAGCTGGAGGCCACGCCCCCTCCAGCTCCATGCGAACCTGAGTCCGCTTTCCCACGATATAAACAGTGTGCCTGCCCAATCACATTATAACTGTAGAATGATCTAGAACGAGTTCTTGGTTTCTTATTGTCATGATCGTTACCCGGATCATGGCATGATTTATGTTGGTAATGTTTCTGTTTTAGTCTGTTTCCTGGGTGCACCCTCTTTCCCTGTTTACTGTTGGTTTCCATGGGCACTGATTCTCCTCACCTGTCTTAGTTCTGCAAATAGTGTTTTGGTTAATCACTCCCCTTTATAGTTTCCTGTCACCCAGCAGTAAGTGCTGGGTCAATGTTTGCAATTGGCAACATTTACGTTCTCCTGTTTTTTCTCCTGGCTGTAGTAAGTTTGTACGCACTAGCATTGCTTGTTTTTTCACCCTTGGTGACATTTTGTGTTTTGTTTTTAGCTCCATGCTTGCTAGAATCCTCAGTTTGTATTTTTGATCCTGTCTTAAAATAATTAAATATACTTAAATCTTACCTGCACGCCGCACCTGCTTGTCGTCTGTATTGGAAGGAACACACCAGCGCAGCTATGCGTCCCCGCAGACGTAACACTTATGTGGGTTTATTGTTAGGCAGTTTCATTAACGTCCTCCCAGCGCGGTAACAACACACAACAACAGCAGTCATGTTTTCGTCTACCGTAAAGCAGTTCGTCTGCCGTAAACAGCAATGTTGTGACACTCTTAAACAGGACAATACTGCCATCTATAACATCGATAACATATACGGCTTTTAGAGAGTGCAGTGCACAACTGCGCACACAACAAGGAGACGAAGCAGAAGAACGAGGAAGATACAGCCATGGCGACACCGACGACGAGTAAGATGAAGAAATACGCTTTGTTGCACCTTTCCTGCCTGAGTCCGGCGATTAGTTGCAAATCTTGCTTTGATTGCTTGCACACAGCCAATCCAACACAAAACAAACTAGTCCCGCCCGCACTCACGCTACCGCTCCCTCTCTTCTCTCGCCCACACACTCACTGACATCACTCACCTCACATGCTCACCTATTAAATACTTGACCTTGTGAATTCTAGCTGTAAATATACTCCTCCCCTCTTAACCATGCCCATAACCACGCCCCCACCCCAACCACGCCCCCCCGCCCCACCCCCGCGGTTGTTAACATATATGATGATTCCCCCACCTTTGCTTTTCCCACATGCTTTAGTGTCTCGGTCAGCTCTCACTGCGGTGAATCCCTGCAGGTCCACATAAGCATCCGGTACCAGGTGGTTTAGCCACGTTTCTGTGAAGATAAACAGGCTGCTCTCTCGATACGCACGCTGGCTTTTTAGTCCATGAAGCTCGTCGATCTTGTTCGGCAGCGAGTTCACACTCCCCATGATGACGGAAGGAATGGATAGTTTGTAGCGCCGTCGATTTTAGGGAGTGTTGCAGAGTTTTTGTTAGGCTGGATTTGGCGAAGAAAGACAGTCTCCGATTGTATTTATCTCACTCTAACGTATTCTCATACAGCACGGGTGTCAAACTCAGGGCCCGGGGCTCAGATCTGGCCTGCAAACACCTGGAAATGATGTGTCAATAAAGTACTTAATATTGTTATCACTAAATTTAATTGATTTTTTAAAATTTGGACGGAAAAAATACAATGGCGGACGCGCATACATTTTCAGGACTTATGCAGATCCCAAATACACATCAGCAGGTATCAGAATGTAAGAAAAGTTGGTTTTGCATCCCAAACATGCTCAATGGGTGACATGTCTGGTGAGTATGCTGGCCATGCAAGAACTGGGATGTATTCCCCCTGCAGGAATTGTGTACAGATCCTTGCAACACGGGGCCGTGCATGAGGCGACGGTCTCGGGTGAACGGCACAACAATGGGCCTCAGGATCTCATCACAGTATCTATGTGCATTCAAAATGCTATCATTAAATTGCACTTGCGTTCGTTGTCAATAACGTACGCCTTGCCATACCATAATCCCCAAACCCAACATGGGCCACAAAAAATAAAAAAAAGATGATTGACCGTTGCCAAGAAAATCAAAGTATCGTATTTTTCTGAGTATAAGTCGCTCCGTAGTATAAGTCGCACCGGCCGAAAATGCATAATAAAGAAGGAAAAAAAAATATAATAATTACATTACCATAGTAACTAATTACATTACCATAGTAACTAGTATATCATGCAAAAGCGCAGATTCCAAGCATTGAAAGACTTAGTATAGTTGAAGACTTAAGGTCATTAGAAAACATGAGTGCACATCATAATGGCAGCTACCCTTTACATCTTAAACATCTAAAAAATATATTTTTGGGAATGTCCGGCGGGCCAGATTGAAAAACTCAACATGTGGCCCCCGGGCCTTAATTTGGCCAGGTCTGCTATAGACCAGTGTTTTTCAACCTTTTTTGAGCCAAGGCACATTTTTTTCATAAAAAAAAATACGGAGGCACACCACCAGCAGAAAAGGTTAAACAATGAAACTCCACCAGGTTGTCATGCCTTATTTTGAGTTTGTAGTTGTTTCCTGTGTGTAGTGCTTTAGTTTCTGTCTTGCGCTTTTAATTTGGTGACCCTTCCTGTTTTGTTGGTGTTCTCCTGTAGCAGCGTCACGCCTCCCTTTGAGTTCTATTGCCCGCACCTGTTTTGTTTTCGCAATCAAGACTATTCAAGTTGTGCGTACACTATCCTTCTTTGTGGGGACACTATTGATTGTCATGTCATGTACAGATGTACTTTGTGGACGCCGTCTCCACTCCACACGCTGTAAGTTTTTGCTGTCGTCCAGCATTCTGTTTTTGTTTACTTTGTAGCTAGTTGAGTTTTACTTTTGTTTTGCATAGCCATCCCTATGCGTCAGTGCCTTTTCCTAGCGGGACATGCCTTTTGTTAATTTTTGGTTTACCGTATTTTTCAGAGTATAAGTCGCTCCGGAGTATAAGTCGCACCGGCCGAAAATGCATAAAAAAGAAGGAAAAAAACATATATAAGTCGCATTTTTGGGGGAAATTTATTTGATAAAAGCCAACACCAAGAATAGACATTTGAAAGGCAATTGAAAATTAAAGCTGCAAGCAGCGTTGGTCGGGCCCGCGTATTTGGCAGGTGCTAGTCCTAAGTGTCCCAATACTTTTGTCCAGTTTTAGTCCCAAGTGTCCCAATACTTTTGGCAAGTTGTAGTCCTAAGTGTCCCAATACTTTTGTCAAGTTGTAGTCCCAAGTATCCCAATACTTTTGTCCAGTTTTCGGCCTAAGTGTCCCAATACTTTTGTCCAGTGGTAGTTATAAGTGTCCCAATACTTTTGTCTACTTTTAGTCCGAAGTGTCCCAATACTTTTGTCTAGTGTACCTACCTTGTCTGCATTGTGTGGGCACGCTGGTGCTTCTTGCTTTTAAGCAGCCATCTTGAGAAAACAGCAGCGCAGCAGCATCAGCGCAGCAGCATCAGCGCAGCGGTTCTTTGAAGGCTCATAAAATCAAAACCGGAGCAGTTAGAAAAATTATTTCGATAACTTTTATTTGGAAGGGTTCAATCTCTCTCCTGTGTTAGTTTGAAGTTGAAACGACAAACGCGCTCAGAGGAGATAATGTTTGAAGAGAAGTGACCGGTTTATAAAAAAATGTTGTTTTGAAGGGGAAATTGCAAACTTCCTGTTGATTTTTGCTGAGGGTTCTATGAAATGTAGGTCTAAGTGAGACCTACATAGAGGTTTTTGTTTCATGTCTCTCCGACTTTCCCAGTGGGAGTTACAGGCAGTTTTGTAATTTTTTCTTCCGAGGAGCAGTTTTTTCTGCGTTTTATTAAAAAATTGCGGTAGAGCACAATTTTTAGATTTGGGGTTAGGTTTTTTCATTAGATTGCAATTTTAGCCAGTCCTGATGTGTGTGTTCAGTTTGGTGAGTTTTGAAGCATGTTAAGGGGGTCAAATTATAGCTCAAAGAGGCAAAAGTGACTGTTTTTAGTACTTTTTTGTCTTGAAGGGGGAATTGCCAACTTCCTGTTGATTTTTGCCCGGTGATATACAATTATGAAAACTAGGTCTAAGTCAGACCTACATAGAGGTTTCATGTCTCTCCGATCTTCCTAGTGGGAGTTACAGGCAGTCTAGTTTTCTTTTTTCCTAGGGGGCGCTAGAGCGCAATTTTGATTTTTGCGGTTCGTTTTTTTTATTAAAAGACAATTTTCGCAGGTCCTGATGTGTGGGTCAAATATGGTGAGTTTTGAAGCATGTTAAGTGGGTCAAATTAGTGCTCAAAGAGGCGGCCGGTATAATAATAATAAAACCTTACAATAGGTCCTTATGTCCCATTGCATAAGGACTCCCTTTGGGAGTCCTTATACAATGGGCCATGCGGGCCCTAATAAATAAAGAATAGTGAACAACAGGCTGAATAAGTTAAATCCCATGAAATCTTATACGTCTAGTCTCTTACGTGAATGAGCTAAATAATATTATTTGATATTTTACGGTAATGTGTTAATAATTTCACACATAAGTCGCTCCTGAGTATAAGTCGCACCCCTGGCCAAACTACGAAAAAAACTGCGACTTATAGTCCGAAAAATAGGGTACGTCTTTCGGGCTCGAAACAATTACCCGTGTTGTTAACGTCTTGTCAGCGGTCTGTACTATATGTACTGCTTGAAATTGCATACCTTTAAAACTTTAATAGTATCCAATATTGCAACAAATATTACAGTATATTATCATACTTTCCAAACAGGTTTTTGTCTAAATAAAAATACTTAACTTTACAGCAAATTTAATAAAAAATTCTAATACATTTTACGATGTTCTTTACAGCATATTACTGTAAATTGAAAACAACTACAACTGTTTTTTTTGCGTTAAGGCTTAGTTGGCCACATGCGTGGACAACACCTTTTAGCTCTTATTTCCAAAATTGTGTACACTACTGAATTGGGGTCTTATGGCCCTTATGTGGACACTTATACTGCCTTCTGGTGGTGTCAGAAGAGTATAACATACAATGGAATTTGGAGTGTAAAAATAAGAATTAGCATGTCACTAAACATGAAGTACACGTGTGTTACTTATGGACTAAGTCATGGGTGTCAAAATTTGGCCCGCCGTGTAATTTCACTTGGCCCTTGAGGAGATATCAAATTAACACTAGAGCTGGCCCGCCGATTAAATAGAGCGGCGGTGCCGCGATAACACCGCATTCACCGCTAATTGTCATACTTGCCAACCCTCCCGGGAGACTCCCAAATTTCAGTGCCCTTCCCGAAAATCGTCACGTCCGCTTTTCATCCAGTCCAACGAGTGCTGGCCCAGTCACATAATATGTGCTGCTTCTGCACGCACACTCAAGTGAAGGCAATGCATACTTAATCAATAGCGATACAGGTTACACTGAGGGTGGCCGTATAAACAACTTTAACACTGTTAGAAATATACGCCACACTGTAAACCCACACCAAACATGAATGACAAACACATTTCGGGAGAACATCCACACCGTAACACAACATAAACACAACAGCACAAATACCCAGAATCCTTTGCAGCACTAACTCTTCCGGGACACTACAAGGTGTGTGTGTGTGGGGGGAGCGGGGTTTGGTGGTAGCGGGGATGTATTTTGTTGCGTCCTTGGAAGAGTTAGTACTGCAAAGGGTTCTGGGTATTTGTTCTGTTGTGTTTATGTTGTGTTACGGTGCGGATGCTCTCCCAAAATGTGTTTGTCATTCTTGTTTGGTGTGGATTCACAGTGTGGCGTGTATTTCTAAATGTGTTAAAGTTGTTTATACAGCCACCCTCAGTGTAACCTGTATCGCTGTTGATCAAGTATGCGTTGCATTCACATGTGTGTGCGTACAGAAGCCGCACATATCTTGTGACTGGGCCGGCACGTTGTTAGAATGGATGAAAAGCGGACGTGACGACAGCTCGTAGAGGACGTTAAAGGCAGTGCCTTTAAGGCACGCCCCCAAGACTGTGGTCCGGGTGGACTACAAGATATTATGACTGATGAACACCTTCGTTCGATAATGAAGGTTGCCTCAGCTCAAAGCCTGAGCCCCGACATTAATGAACTGGCATCCAAGAAAAGATGGCAGGTATCTGGCTTGGGCACATGAGATTAGATCAGTGTGTTGCAAACTGAGCAGTTTAAAGTCCTGAATGGTTGGTTTATTCATGATTTTATTTTCAAATGTATTAGCCTGTGGAAAAAGTTAATGTTGATATTTACCTCAGAAGGCTGCAAATAGAAAAGAGGCATTCCATTTTTATTTAAATTGTATTTGATATGCCATTGATATTTTTAAATTATTATTATTTGAAATTCGATTTTGCATGTCACTATAAAGTTATATAAGCCTTGCTTGTTCAATATTCAATGCAAAACGTGTTTGGGTCCCTATTAAAAGGTTAATTTGTTCAACCTTGGCCCGCGGCTTTGTTCAGTTTTAAATTTTGGCCCACTCTGTATTTGAGTTTGACACCCCTGGACTAAGTACGTCATATAAAAAGATGATTCTTTTTATTCTAATTAGGGTCCAATAAGCCCAAATAGCAAAGAGAAATAAAAAAAAAGCATGTAAACAAACAGGTTGGGCCTTAAAAGGTTAAAATTATGTTGACTGAGCTGCCTGTTTTTGACTGTAAAATCTATGTTTTTTGTTTTGAACGGTGTATTACTGTAAATGGAAAGACGGTACATTTGTATATACGGTAGAAAAAAATGGCAGCTAAGTTGCCAGAATAAAAAAAATAACACCAATAAATAAACATCAATGTACATTTAACACAAGAATTCTGGCAACCAAGCTGCCAGCTTTTTACGTAAACCCCCCCCCCCCCCCCCAAAAAAAAACAGTGGTACTGTTTTTCCGTTTACCGTAAAATGTTGTAAAAAATAAACACAATTTTACAGTAACATTTTGTGAATGTAAAGTTTTTACTGTAAAATGGACAGTCTATTTTAAGGCCTACTGAAACCCACTACTACCGACCACGCAGTCTGATAGTTTATATATCAATGATGAAATCTTTACATTGCAACACATGCCAATACTAAAGTACGATTTTAAATTCCGCGCGTAATATCCTGCTGAAAACGTCTGGGTATGATAACGCCTGCGCGTGACGTCACGGATTGTGGAGGACATTTTGGGACAGCATGGTGGCCAGCTATTAAGTCGTCTGTTTTCATCGCAAAATTCCACAGTATTCTGGACATCTGTGTTGGTGAATCTTTTGCAATTTGTTCAATGAACAATGGAGACAGCAAAGAAGAAAGCTGTAGGTGGGAAGCGGTGTATTGCGGCCGACTGCAGCAACACAAACACAGCTGGTGTTTCATTGTATACATTCCCGGAAGATGACAGTCAAGCTTTACCATTGGCCTGTGGAGAACTGGGACAACAGAGACTCTTACCAGGAGGACTTTGAGTTGGATACGCAGACGCGGTACCGTGAGTACGCATGCAGCTGCGGCTTCCAAACATTTGATCGCTTGCCCGTACGTACGTAACTTTGGGGACTTTGGGGAAATATATGTGCTGTATGAACTTTGGGGAGGCGAACGGTACTTTGGGCTGTGGGATTGAGTGTGTTGTGCAGGTGTTTGAGTTGTATTGGCGGGTTATATGGACGGGAGGGGGGAGGTGTTTGTTATGCGGGATTAATTTGTGGCATATTAAATATAAGCCTGGTTGTGTTGTGGCTAATAGAGTATATATATATATGTCTTGTGTTTATTTACTGTTTTAGTCATTCCTATCTGAATCGCTCCCACTGCCCTCTAGTCCTTCACCCTCACTTTCCTCATCCACAAAACTTTCATCCTCGCTCAAATTAATGGGGAAATCGTCGCTTTCTCGGTCCGAATCGCTCTCGCTGCTGGTGGCCATGATTGTAAACAATGTGCAGATGTGAGGAGCTCCACAACCTGTGACGTCACGCTACTCGTCTGCTACTTCCGGTACAGGCAAGGCTTTTTTTATCAGCGACCAAAAGTTGCGAACTTTATCGTCGATGTTCTCTACTAAATCCTTTCAGCAAAAATATGGCAATATCGCGAAATGATCAAGTATGACACATAGAATGCACCTGCTATCCCCGTTTAAATAAGAAAATCGCATTTCAGTAGGCCTTTAAAACAATGTATATAATTATAATGAAATCCAAAGGCAAATTCATACATTATTCACTGTTACAAGCAGCCCTTTGATGGCAGCCATAACTGCCGTGTGGCCCTCAATGAAAACCAGTTTGACATCCCTGTCATACAGCGTACAGTGGATCCCTACAAGTCGCCATTCTGCATTCATGGCCCTGTCAGTAATGTTTTATTTATAGATCATTTTTAGGATATTCATTCTCCAAAAATAGGTTGATTTTTTTTCACAAAACTTAAGTCATTCATACTGAATCAGTTAGAATGTATAAACATGAGATGGTAAAGGATATGTTTCAATAATTTACCATACGCAGTGTGCCTCTCGTGCACCAGGGGGCGATTGTGATCATTAGCTATGTGGGAATGTAAGTCCCACATAGCGGGGCGGCATGGCATAGTGGGTAGAGCAACCGTGCCAGAAACCTGAGGGTTGCAGGTTCGCTCCCCGCCTCTTACCATCCAAAAATCGCACAAATTGCAGCCACGCTTCCGTCAGTCTACCCCAGGGCAGCTGTGGCTATGAAAGTAGCTTACCACCACCAGGTGTGAATGAATGATGGGTTCTACATGTAAAGCGACTTTGGGTACTTAGAAAAGCGCTATATAAATTCCAGGTATTATTATTATTATTAAGTAGAAGAAGAAAACTACAGCGAGTAGCTGCCAAGCTCCGAATTTAACCGACGATTACAACTTTCCATTGCCATTTTGTGTTGTTGTTAATCTTTTAATGTGTTTAAAAACACTTGTGGTAATTATAATGATCATACGAAAATATATTTTTTTTTGGTGAACTGCTTTGACTTAATACTGTTAGTATAAACTATGCCGTGTTCATTTGTTTTAAATTGTCGGTTACATATCAATGATGTCTAAATTATTCAAATTGTTAATTATTACATCATCTTATTTATATTCAACTCTGTATGTAATAGCCTACAAAACCCAAAACTAGTGAAGTTGTCTCGTTGTGTAAATGGTAAATAAAAACAGAATACAATACAATGCAAATCCTTTTCAACTTCTATTCAATTGAACAAACTGCAAAGACGAGATATTTAAAGGGGAACATTATCACAATTTCAGAATGGTTAAAACCATTAAAAATCAGTTCCCAGTGGCTTATTATATTTTTTGAAGTTTTTTTCAAAATTGTACCCATCACGCAATATCCCTAAAAAAAGCTTCAAAGTGCCTGATTTTAACCATCGTTATAAACACCCGTCCATTTTCCTGTGAAGTCACATAGTGAAGCCAACACAAACAAACATGGCGGAAAGAACAGCAAGCTATAGCGACATTAGCTCGGATTCAGACTCGGATTTCAGCGGCTTAAGCGATTCAACAGATTACGCATGTATTGAAACGGATGGTTGTAGTGTGGAGGCAGCTAGCGAAAACAAAATTGAAGAAGACACTGAAGCTATTGAGCCATATCGGTTTGAACCGTATGCAAGCGAAACCGACGAAAACGATACGACAGCCAGCGACACGGGAGAAAGCGAGGACGAATTCGGTGATCGCCTTCTAACCAACGATTGGTATGTGTTTGTTTGGCATTAAAGGAAACTAACTACTATGAACTAGGTTTACAGCATATGAAATACATTTGGCAACAACATGCACTTTGAGAGTGCAGACAGCCCAATTTTCATCAATTAATATATTCTGTAGACATACCCTCATCCGCGCTCTTTTCCCGAAAGCTGATCCGTCCAGTTTAAGGGACGGTGTGAGCCAAGACATCCAGGGGGTTTAGCTCGCTCCTCTGCGGGAACAAACTGCTGCCATTGCTTGCCGTGCTACCGAGGCCCTTTGTCCCTGAATTGCTCACACACTCCGGCAGATTCAATGGGAGTCTGGCGGCAGATTTCTTTGACTTTATCGTTGGAAATGCATCTGCTTTGAGTGTCGCAGGATATCCACACATTCTTGCCATCTCTGTCGTAGCATAGCTTTCGTCGGTAAAGTGTGCGGAACAAACGTCCAATTTCTTGCCACTTTCGCATCTTTGGGCCACTGGTGCAACTTGAATCCGTCCCTGTTCGTGTTGTTACACCCTCCGACAACACACCGACGAGGCATGATGTCTCCAAGGTACGGAAAACAGTCGAAAAAACGGAAAATAACAGAGCTGATTTGACTCTGTGTTTGAGAAAATGGCGGATTGCTTCCCGATGTGACGCCACGTTGTGACGTCATTGCTCCGAGAGCGAATATTAGAAAGGCGTTTAATTCGCCAAAATTCACCCATTTAGAGTTCAGAAATCGGTTAAAAAAATATATGGTCTTTTTTCTGCAACATCAAGGTATATATTGACGCTTACATAGGTCTGGTGATAATGTTCCCCTTTAATGTCCCAACTGAAGAATGTCTTTTTTTTTTTTTTTTGCAAATAATCATTAACTTAGAATTTAATGGCAGCAACACATTGCAAAAAAAGTTGTCACAGGGGCATTTTTACCACAGTGTTACATGGCCTTTCCTTTTAACAACACTCAGTAAAGGTTTGGGAACTGAGGAGACACATTTTTTAAGCTTCTCAGGTGGAATTATTTCCCATTCTTGCTTGATGTACAGCTTAAGTTGTTCAACTGTCTCCGTTGTGGTATTTTAGGCTTCATAATGCGCCACACATTTTCAATGGGAGACAGGTCTGGACTACAGGCAGGCCAGTCTAGTACCCGTACTCTTTTACTATGAAGCCACGTTGCTATAACACGTGGCTTGGCATTGTCCTGCTGAAATAAGCAGGGGCGTCCATGATAACGTTGCTTGGATGGCAACATATGTTGCTCCAAAACCTGTATGTACCTTTCAGCATTAATGGCGCCTTCACAGATGTGTAAGTTACCCATGTCTTGGGCACTAATACACCCCCATACCATCACACATGCTGGCTTTTACACTTTGAGCCTATAACAATCCGGATGGTTATTTTCCTCTTAGGTCCGGAGGACACGACCGGATTATAAAGCGCATTAAAGGTGTCATATTATGATTTTTTTCTAAATGTAAAAGACCTCCTTGTGGTCTACATAACATGTGATGGTGGTTCCTTAGTCAAAATGTTGCATAGATGATGTTTTACACATCATCTTCAAGTCGCTTTAGGTTGCGCCGTTTTGTGGGCGGTCTTATTTACGTGGCTCACCTTCGACAGCGTCTTCTCCCCGTCATCTTTGTTGTAGCGGTGTAGCGTGCAAGGACGGGAGTGGAAGAAGTGTCAAAAGATGGAGCTAACTGATTTAATGACATTCACACTTTACTTCAATCAATAACGGAGCAGCATCTCCTCATCCGTGGCTCACTAGTGCAACAACGCCCGAAATGTGTCCCGTGAAAAACCGTCCGACCGGAACTCTCTAATAACTAAAGTTCCTTGGGTGAATAATGTAAACTCACTACACCGGTATGTTTTAGTGCTTTCATGGCGAGTTTACTGACAGATATAAGTAAGAACTTTACACTACTTTATATTAGAAATGGCAACAGCAGAGGATGAATGTCCCATAACAAGAAGATATAGAAAAAGAAGAAGTATATCGACTACGATGTCGGCACAGACTACAAAGGGCGGACGCGCACTAATTTTCAGCATTTATGCAGATCCCAAATGCACATCAGCAGGTACCAGAAGGTAAGAAAAGTTGCTTTTGCATAATATTGCAAAACAAAACGCCAGATATGTTTTACCTTATACACACACCATAATATTACTCCTATGTTGAAGCACAGTACAATCCATCAAGCGGTGTGGCTTCATAGCTTACCAAAGTCATACTAAAACATTTTGATAGATTTTGAGCGCCGTGTGTAATGTTCTATATTCTCAATGGAACATATCAAATGTTGTTGTTTACTTGAGTCATATTGCAGTCCACACATAGCTCTAATGTGTGACTGCCCTCATATTGCAGTGTACATGTATCTCTTATGTGTGACTGCCATCTACTGGTCACACTTATCATTTCACCATGTACCAAATAAAATAGCTTTGAGGTCGGTAAGCACAACCAAAAATTATTCCGTACATTAGGCGAGTTTTTGAGAAAATAAAATGATTTTAATTGCGCTTCTGAAAAATACGGTACATTTAAGTGCAATCTACCAACTTTTGTTTTATTTATATTGAAACAATGTTTAAAAAAGGTTACCGTATTTTTCGGAGTATAAGTCGCATCTGCTGAAAATGCATAATAAAGAAGGAAAAAAACATATAAATAGCACTGGAGCCCGGCCAAACTATGAGAAAAACTGCGACTTATAGTCCGAAAAATACGGTACTTATTTTTTACACTTGTATTATAGTTAAAATACCTCAAAAAATTGCATTAATTCAAGGTTTCTCATTGTCATCCCATTGGGTTGAGTTGTTTCTTGCCCTGATGTGGGATCTGAGCCGAGGATGTCGTTGTGACTTGTGCAGCCCTTTGAGACACTCGTGATTTAGGGCTATATAAGTAATCTGCTTTTTGCAGATGATGTGGTCCTGATGGCTTCATCTGGCCAGGATCTTCAGCTCTCACTGGATCGGTTCGCAGTGACTGGGATGAGAATCAGCACCTCCAAGTCTGAGTCCATGGTTCTCGCCCGGAAAAGGGTGGAGTGCCATCTCCGGGTTGGGGAGGAGATCTTGCCCCAAGTGGAGGAGTTCAAGTACCTCTGAGTCTTGTTCACGAGTGAGGGAAGAGTGGATCGTGAGATCGACAGGCGGATCGGTGCGGCGTATTCAGTAATGCGGACGCTGTATCGATCCGTTGTGGTGAAGAAGGAGCTGAGCCGGAAGGCAAAGCTCTCAATTTACCGGTCGATCTACGTTCCCATCCTCACCTATGGTCATGAGCTTTGGGTTATGATCGAAAGGACAAGATCACGGGTACAAGCGGCCCAAATGAGTTTCCTCCGCCGGGTGGCAGGGCTCTCCCTTAGAGATAGGGTGAGAAGCTCTGCCATCCGGGGGGAGCTCAAAGTAAAGCCGCTGCTCCTCCACATCGAGAGGAGCCAGATGAGGTGGTTCGGGCATCTGGTCAGGATGCCACCCGAACGCCTCCCTAGGGAGGTGTTTAGGGCACGTCCGACCGGTAGGAGGCCGCGGGGAAGACCCAGGACACGTTGGGAAGACTATGTCTCCCGGCTGGCCTGGGAACGCCTCGAGATCCCCCGGGAGGAGCTGGACAAAGTGGCTGGCGAGAGGGAAGTCTGGGCTTCCATGCTTGGGCTGCTGCCCCCGCGACCCGACCTCAGATAAGCGGAAGAAGATGGATGGATGGATGGATATGTAAACATTTATTCGTACGTCCACAGAATTCCAAGGTCGACTATCATCCTGCAAAGGACAGCATTAGACTTTGGAAGTGTATATAGGCAATACAAATACATGTGTGATACTGAAAATAACTGATATACTATGACAACTAGGGATGATGAGTTCGAGCCCATTATCGAAACCTCTTATCGAACAGATTCCTTATCGGTTCTCTTATCGAATCCAGATAGGTTGTTGTATATGAGAAAAAAACACAATATTTGGTTCAACAAAAGCTCACTTTTATTTTATAAGAAAAAAATAAAATACAATAAATAAATATTGACTGTTAGCCCCCTAAAAAAATAAAAATTGACTGTTGTTACCCAAAGTATATTAAGTGGGATTTTTCAGAAAAACAAATATATACAGTAACACAAAAACAACCTGTCTCTGTGATCACTATAGGTGTATAAATAATAATATAGTGTTAAATAAAATCAGTGCCTTGGGCACAAAACTGAAAATAATACAGCTCTCCAAAAAGTGCACTTCTGCTGCTATTGGAACATACTAACTACACACACTATGACACTAAGAACACCACAGTCATCAATCAACAATTCTTCCCCCCTTACATGAGAGCGAAGCCTGGCAATAATTGCATACTGCCTGTTCTGCCCTCACTATACGTGTTGAGGTTATACAGCTTGGCAGACAGCTAACAAACAATCCAAAGCAGATTAATCCATTTAGGCTCTTTATTGTTGTTGATCTTGCTTTGTCTTTTCCTATCTTTACTTTTGTCTTGCACTGGACTGTTATTTTTGTTTTTAAACTGAAATACACACAATGACAAATGTGTAAGCTATGTGATTCAATTAACATACTGAAATGTAATACACAATATGTAAATATTAGCTTCACACAAATATACAGTACTATCATCCAACAAATACTTCTGAGTGATGAAACTATTTCGATGGTGGAAATAATAATCCATAAATAATCCATTGAAACAGTGCACAATAATTTTCAATAAACATCTTAGTATCAAACTTTCCACCTTAATATTGAGTTACATAAACAAGTTAAACAGTTTACTTACATACTTATCTTTTCCAACGCTTGTAAGAGCTAACACAACTTGTCTACTTCTCAATTGTGTCAACCTGGAAGTGCCCAAACTAATGACGCGTAGTATTCTCATATGGCCACAAGGTGTCAGTAAGAGTCTACAATCAAATGGGCATAACATTGCATGTGCCACAGGGCATTTCCTGTATGTGGGAAGGGATTCGAATAAAGAACCAACTTTTTATTTACTATAGTGGCCTCGATAACGGGAACCGGTTCTCAAAAAGGGATTCGAGTCCATGGAATCGGTTATTTTCTTATCGAACAACCGGGAGAACCGATTTCGAACATCATCCCTAATGACAACTGGATAATCTTTGACATTATACAATTTAATAGTGAAGGGATAAGCGATAGCAAATGGATGGATGGACAAAAAGCATACAATGTTTCTAGAGAGCATTACCTTAGTAAAAGCAACAGGTTTTATTATAACTCGGGTGTTCCTAATAACGTGGCCGGTGAAAAAACTACTGTATGTTATGCTTAGGCTGTCTCTCAGCAGGCAACAACTCTCACGCTGTGTTTATACACCGAGCCCGGCAGTTTCCATGATGCAACGTCCCTGCCAGGGCATCGTTTTAAGGCGCATGCGAGCTTCATTAAGACCGGAGGAAACAACCCAATAAATAAGAGCGGGGTACTTTCTGTAGCATTGATTTGGGAAAACAAGTCAATGTCAAATCTCACTGTTTTGCGTCCATGGCTGCTGATTAGTTTAGTCCAGGGGTCGGCAACCTTTACCAGTCAAAGAGCCATTTTGACCAGTTTCACAATTTAAAGATAACAATGGGAGCCACAACAATTTTTGGGAAATTTAAAACGAAATAACACTGCATATAAAGTATTTTTTTTGCTTTGTGCTATGTGTAGACCAGGGGTCTCAGACACGCTGCCCAAACCTTAATATGGAATTTGAATACTGATGCGGCACGCGGGTTTTATATGAATGGCGCTTGTCAGCGTCATGTTGACTAATAATGCGCCACACTGTGAACCCACACCAAACAAGAATGACAAACACATTTCCGGAGAACATCTGCACCGTAACACAACATAAACACAACAGGACAAATACCCAGAATCCCATGCAGCACTAACTCTTCCGGGCTACATTATACGCCCCCGCTACCAAACCCCGCCCACCTCAATCGACGCACAGGGGGGGGTTGGTGTGTGAGGGAGCAGGGTTGGGGTGGGGGCAGGGTTTGGTGGTAGCAAGGGTGTATAATGTAGCCCGGAAGAGTCAGGGCTGCATGGGATTCTGGGTATTTGTTCTGTTGTGTTTATGTTGTGTTAAGGTGCAGATGTTCTCCCGAAATGTGTTTGTCATTCTTGTTTAAACCCCTGGTTTGTCCTATCCATACTCGAGAAACAGTATTTTAATGCCATGCACAAAACCATTGTAAAGTCATTCCGGAGTTATTATAAGTTGTCGTTTGTGCAAATTGATTGACACGAGCAATCTCGCCGGGAAGGAAAGGATAACAAAACACATTTCGGCACCACAACAATTGAGTTAATGGGCGTCCCGAACTCGCTGCCTGCTGTAACGATCTAGATCTAACTGCTCATTAGTCTTCTTCGCAGTGATTGTGGCGTGGATGGCTCAGCTCCACACTCTAATGAGACCACTCCGTCAACTGTGGATGACCACTAGAGAAATGAGGAGAGCCACCTCTCAGCTGCAGCCCTAATGGGGAGGATGAGACCGGGGGTTTTGAGAAGTGCCGCAGTGGAAGCACCGAGCACGGGGAGAGAAATCCACAAACTCTGTAACGTCGGAAAATGGGAATGCGGTAATGATTTCAGTAGATTACAGAAGGATATGTGGTGTAATGCTGCATTCAAGTCAGCAAGAAAATAGGAAATATCATATTTGGAGCTAGTGTTGTCCCGATACCAATATTTTGGTACCTCTACCAAAATGTGTTTTGATAATTTTCTGTACTTTTTGATACTTTTCTAAATAAAGGGGACCACAAAAAATGGCCTTATTTTAACAAAAACAAATTTTAAGGTACATTAAACATATGTTTATTATTGCAATTCAGTCCTTAAATAAAATAGTGAACATACTACAAACCCCGTTTCCATATGAGTTGGGAAATTGTGTTAGATGTAAATATAAACGGAATACAATGATTTGCAAATCATTTTCAACCCATATTCAGTTGAAAATGCTACAAAGACAACATATTTGATGTTCAAACTGATAAACATTTTTTTTTTTTTTTGCAAATAATCATTAACTTTAGAATTTGATGCCAGCAACACGTGACAAAGAAGTTGGGAAAGGTGGCAATAAATACTGATAAAGTTGAGGAATGCTCATCAAACACTTATTTGGAACATCCCACAGGTGTGCAGGCAAATTGGGAACAGGTGGGTGCCATGATTGGGTATAAAAGTAGATTCCATGAAATGCTCAGTCATTCACAAACAAGGATGGGGCGAGGGTCACCACTTTGTCAACAAATGCGTGAGCAAATTGTTGAACAGTTTAAGAAAAACCTTTCTCAACCAGCTATTGCAAGGAATTTAGGGATTTTACCATCTACGGTCCGTAATATCATCAAAGGGTTCAGAGAATCTGGAGAAATCACTGCACGTAAGCAGCTAAGCATGTGACCTTCGATCCCTCAGGCTGTACTGCATCAACAATCGACATCAGTCTGTAAAGGATATCACCACATGGCCTCAGGAACACTTCAGAAACCCACTGTCAGTAATTACAGTTGGTTGCTACATCTGTAAGTGCAAGTTAAAACTCTCCAATGCGAGGCGAAAACCGTTTATCAACAACACCCAGAAACGCAGTCGGCTTTGCTGGGCCTGAGCTCATCTAAGATGGACTGATACAAAGTGGAAAAGTGTTCTGTGGTCTGACGAGTCCACATTTCAAATTGTTTTTGGAAACTGTGGACGTCGTG
>NC_084557.2:45120691-45165691 GCF_033978685.3 Nerophis lumbriciformis
CACTCAAGGACCCCGTACAAAATCAAAACAATAAAATCAAATTGGATGAAAACAATAATAACAACAAAGATAGAGAAGAAAAGATGATTACAATGAATAAGCAGTCAGGTGTGTTTTGAGTCTTGATTTGAAGAGGGATATTGAGTCTAAGTTACGAAGGTCTGGTGGCAAAGAGTTCTAAAGATGTGGGGCAGAGCGGCTGAAAACTCGGGCACCCATGGTGGACAGTTTAAATAAAGGGACAGTGAGATGGATGGATGAAGAGGATCTTAGGGAACGTGAGGGCGTGGCGACATGGATCAGGTCAGAGAGATAAGATGGAGAGAGGTTTTGGATGGCTTTGAAAGTGGCTGTAGTGGCTGCTGGTGCTCTGTGCTCTTGTGTCATCCTTTTGTGTTCCTGATGTTTTCCTCTTGTTTTCATGTGGGTTTTTTTTTTTGCCTTTTGGTTGGGGACCGTTTGGGACTGTGTGACAAGGGGTGGCACTTTCGTGGCTTCTGCGGTGCTTTTTTGTGGACTTCTGGATCTGCCTCCCGGGTCGCCTTTTGGCCATGGAGACCAGCTGCTGGGTCTCTGCCACACCAGATGAAGAGACCGGGCTGCGGAGCTCGAGTCTTGGCTGAATGAGCAGGTATCGGACACCTCGGTCTCCTTGGACGTATCCTCGCTCATCCATGCGGACTGGACACCGGCCGAGGGTGGAGTCGACTCTCTTGGTTGCTTTGTTGGGTCTGCTCCTGTCTCTGGCCATGCTCCCCCCACCCCAGCAGACAAAGGCCACCACAGTGTATATGTTTTTGTTTTTGTTGTTGTTGTTTTACTTTTGTGGCTGTGTGTAGAAGTGGCTGGTCGCATCAGCTCTTTAATGTCCTTTGTGTTCTTTGATGTTTCCCTCTTACACACATGTTTATGTGTGCTATGGCAATGAGTTTTTTTCCCCTTGGCCTCAGTCTTGACCCCCTCTCCAGAGGCCCAGGCTTACACTGAATTGTTTCCCCACAAACATCTTTGTCTTCAGCGGGTCCTTCCACGACACCGCCAGCATTGTCTCCGGCGGGTCTTTCCCTGAATCCGCCATCACCGTCTCCAGCGGGCTCATCGTCGCCTCTTGTCCTGGAGTCAACACTCAGTAAACGTTTGGGAACTGAGGAGACACATTTTTTAAGCTATTCAGGTGGAATTCTTTCCCATTCTTGCTTGATGTACAGCTTAAGTTGTTCAATAGTCCGGGGGTCTTCGTTGTAGTATTTTAGGCTTCATAATGCGCCACACATTTTCAATGGGAGACAGTTCTTGACTACAGGCAGGCCAGTCTAGTACCCGCACTCTTTTACTATGAAGCCATGTTGATGTAACATGTGGCTTGGCATTGTCTTGCTGAAATAAGCAGGGGCGTCCATGGTAACGTTGCTTGGATGGCAACATATGTTGCTCCAAAACCTGTATGTACCTTTCAGCATTAATGGTGCCTTCACAGATGTGCAAGTTACCCATGTCTTGGGCACTAATACACCCCCATACCATCACACATACTGGCTTTTACACTTTGCGCCTATAACAATCCGGATGGTTCTTTTCCTCTTTGGTCCGGAGGACACGACGTCCACAGTTTCCAAAAACAATTTGAAATGTGGACTCGTCAGACCACAGAACACTTTTCCACTTTGTATCAGTCCATTTTAGATGAGCTCAGGCCCAGCGAAGCCGACGGCGTTTCTGGGTGTTGTTGATAAACGGTTTTCGCCTTGCATAGGAGAGTTTTAACTTGCACTTACAGATGTAGCGACCGACTGTAGTTACTGACAGTGGGTTTCTGAAGTGTTCCTGAGCCCATGTGGTGATATCCTTTACACACTGATGTCGCTTGTTGATGCAGTACAGCCTGAGGGATCGAAGGTCACGGGCTTAGCTGCTTACGTGCAGTGATTTATCCAGATTCTCTGAACCCTTTGATGATATTACGGACCGTAGATGGTGAAATCCCTAAATTCCTTGCAATAGCTGGTTGAGAAAGGTTTTTCTTAAACTGTTCAACAATTTGCTCACGCATTTGTTGACAAAGTGGTGACCCTCGCCCCATCCTTGTTTGTGAATGACTGAGCGTTTCATGGAATCTACTTTTATACCCAATCATGGCACCCACCTGTTCCCAGTTTGCCTGTTCACCTGTAGGATGTTCCAAATAAGTGTTTGATGAGCATTCCTCAACTTTATCAGTATTTATTGCCACCTTTCCCAACTTCTTTGTCACGTGTTGCTGGCATCAAATTCTCAAAAAAAAACGTTTATCAGTTTGAACATCAAATATGTTGTCCTTGTAGCATATTCAACTGAATATGGGTTGAAAATTATTTGCAAATTATTGTATTCCGTTTACGGTATATTTATATCTAACACAATTTCCCAACTCATATGGAAACGGGGTTTGGACTTCACTCGAGACTTGCAACTGGTCGAACGCTGCATTAAATATTAACTAATCATGTCAAAGTGTGTTTAAATGAAGCTCAAAACACAATCTGCTATAAACGTTGCACAATAAAGAGCTCCGATTTCTTCTGGATGAGAATATGAGGCCTGTCCCAGGGCGACCATAAGTCTAGTTAGAATTCCCCATCTGTGCTACTCCGTCTGACACACACCCAGGAACACACTCCTTCTCACCAACACACACTCACACCGACGCAGACACCTTTCGTCTGCTTAATATAATCAGCGCAGAGCAGAGATGGGAGGTTGAGGAACATCTGCTCCGGAGACTTGAGATATCTCTGATCGTATCTCAGCGCGGGCTCATTATATCCACGCGTGCACACGCCATGATGTCGCATCTCGCGCTCATCATGTAAGCGCAGTGACAGCAGGCAACAGATGAATAATTATAAGGCTTGGGGCGCCATGTCTGTAGGACACGTGCACACATTACACAGGAATCACTCCGCACACTTTCCATAGAACAATCGGAAGAAGTCAACTTAATTATTGACGAGGGTAAATGGAACAATTAAGGGGTATAGCAAACAAACACATTGTTGCGTCTTGTTAAAAATGCATAATGGCAATGATGCCAGCTTCCAGAGTGCCAGATGTATCTATAAATAGCAGTAAAGTCGCGTATTATCATTATTATTATTATGTATTTCAAATGTTTCGATTCCATTACTATGGTCAGGGATGTATTTTTAAGCCACTAATACAAACCCCGTTTCCATATGAGTTGGGAAATTCTGTTAGATGTAAATATAAACGGAATACAATGATTTGCAAATCCTTTTCAACCCATATTCAATTGAATGCACTACAAAGACAACATATTTGATGTTCAAACTTTGCAAATAATAATCAACTTATAATTTCATGGCTGCAACAAAAAGTAGTTGGGAAAGGGCATGTTTACCACTGTGTTACATCACCTTTCCTTTTAACAACACTCAATAAACGATTGGGAACTGAGGAAACTAATTGTTGAAGCTTTGAAAGTGGAATTCCTTCCCATTCTTGTTTTATGTAGAGCTTCAGTCGTTCAACAGTCCGGTGTCTCCGCTGTCGTATTTTACGCTTCATAATGCGCCACACATTTTCGATGGGAGACAGGTCTGGACTGCAGGCGGGCCAGGAAAGTACCCACACTCTTTTTTTTTTACGAAGCCACGCTGTTGTAACACGTGCAGAATGTGGCTTGGCATTGTCTTGCTGAAATAAGCAGGGGCGTCCATGAAAAAGACGGTGCTTAGATGGCAGCATATGTTGTTCCAAAACCTGTATGTACCTTTCAGCATTAATGGTGCCTTCACAGATGTGAAAGTTACCCATGCTTTGGGCACTAATGCACCCCCATACCATCACAGATGCTGGCTTTTGAACTTTGCGTCGATAACAGTCTGGATGGTTCGCTTCCCCTTTGGTCCAGTTGACACGATGTCGAATATTTCCCAAAAAAATTTGAAATGTGGACTCGTCAGACCACAGAACACTTTTCCACTTTGCATGAGTCCATCTTAGATGATCTAGGGTTCAGAGAAGTCGGCGACGTTTCTGGGTGTTGTTGATAAATGGCTTTCGCTTTGCATAGTAGAGCTTTAACTTGCACTTACAGATGTAGCGACAAGCTGTAATTAGTGACAGTGGTTTTCTGAAGTATTCCTGAGCCCATGTGGTGATATCCTTTAGAGATTGATGTCGGTTTTTGATACAGTGCCGTCTGAGGGATCGAAGGTCACGGTCATTCAATGTTGGTTTCCGGCCATGCCGCTTACGTGGAGTGATTTCTCCAGATTTTCTGAACTTTTTGATGATATTATGGACCGTAGATGTTGAAATCCCTAAATTTCTTGCAATTGGACTTTGAGAAACGTTGTTTTTAAACTGGTTGACTATTTGCTCACGCAGTTGTGGACAAAGGGGTGTACCTCGCCCCATCCTTTCTTGTGAAAGACTGAGCATTTTTTGGGAAGTTGTTTTTATACCCAATCATGGCACCCACCTGTTCCCAATTAGCCTGCACACCTGTGGGATGTTCCAAATAAGTGTTTGATGAGCATTCCTCAACTTTATCAGTATTTATTGCCACCTTTCCCAACTTCTTTGTCACGTGTTGCTGGCTTTAAGTTCTAAAGTTAATGATTATTTGCAAAAAAAAAAAATGTTTATCAGTTTGAACATCAAATATGTTTTTATTTTTAGCATATTCAACTGAATATGGGTTGAAAATGATTTGCAAATCATTGTATTCCGTTTATATTTACATCTAACACAATTTCCCAACTCATATGGAAACGGGGTTTGTAAATGACACAGTCCACAGTTGAGCCCTGTGGGATTTCACGTGTGATTTTGTCGACTGAGTAATAATAGGACTGTGGAACTATTAGAGCACCTTTTATGAATTGTAAAGACAGTGTTTAAAATTAACATTTGTCAGTGCCATACAGGTGTAAAACAAAATAAGGCACATGTATTAACTTGTTAAAACGAAGAATTCCACATATGTGTGTTTAACATTCTCGAATTTAACGTCTGTGTTTGTATTAGGGTTGTACGGTATACCGGTACTAGTATTGGATTGTGGTACTAGTGAATTAAAAACAGTACTATACTCTGTTTGAAAAGCACAGATTCCCCATATTTTATTTTCCGTCCATGGCATGTCGTGTCATTGCTGGTTTTACAAGCAGAGGAGCATGTTCGGCAGCGCACAATCACAGAGTACTTACAAGCAGACACAGTGTGTAGACAGAAACAGGAAAATGAACGCATTTTGGCCATAAAAAGTAAAGATAAAGGTGAAGTTATAACACTGAAACACCCTTTAAAAGCTAAAATTCCCCCGCTACTTCTAAATCACTAATCCTTGTCTCCATGGCGACAAAAAAAGTAAGTTTCTTACAAGTACCATTATCACTGCAGGACGAGGAATAGCTAAACATGCTTCACTACACACCGTAGGAGGATACAATAGCTCACCGGCGTCACAATGTAAACAAACGCCATGGGTGGATCTACACCTGACATCCACTGTAATGATACCAAGTACAGGAGCGTATCTAGTCGATACTACTATGATTACATCAATATTTTTTTGCATCAAAAAATCTTTCTTCGATTTAAAAAAATCCTCCTATATTCATAAACTCTGGAAATATGTCCTTGGACACATGAGGACTTTGAATATGACCAATGTATGATCCTGTAACTACTTAGTATCAGAGCGATACCTAAATATGTGGTATCATCCAAAACTAATTTAAAGTATCAAAGAAGAGAAGAATAAGTGATTATTACATTTCAACAGAAGTGTAGATGTTAAAACAGAAAGTAAGCAGATATTAACAGTAAATGAGCAAGTGGATTAATAATCAATTTTTACAGTTTGTCCTTCATAATGTTGACAAAATAATAGGTGTATAAATGACACAATATGTTACTGCATACGTCAGCAGACTAATTAGGAGACTTTGTTTGTTTACTTACTACTAAAAGACAAGTTGTCTAGTATGTTCACTATTTTATTTAAGGACTAAATTGCAATAATAAACATATGTTTCATGCATTCTTGCCAACCTTGAGACCTTCGAATTCTGGGGGGGAGGTTGAGGTGTGGGGGCGGGGTTTGGTGGTAGCGGGGGTGTATATTGTAGCCTGGAAGAGTTAGGGCTGCCTGGGATTCTGGGTATTTGTTCTGTTGTGTTTATGTTGTGTTACGGTGCGTATGTTCTCCCGAAATGTGTTCGTCATTCTTGTTCGGTGTGGGTTCACAGTGTGGCGCATATTTGTAACAGTTTTAAAGTTGTTTATACGGCCACCCTCATTGTGACCTGCATGGCTGTTGTCCAGGTACGTCTTGCAGTCACTTTCGTGTGTATGTAGAAGCCTCATACGACATGTGATTGGGCCGGCACGTTGTTTGAATGGAGAAAAAACTTGTAGAGGACGCTAAAGGCAGTGCCATCATGGCACACCCTCAATATTGTTGTCCGGGTGAAAATCGGGAGAAATTCGGGAGAATGGTTGCCCCGGGAGATTTTTGGGAGGGGCACTGAAATTCGGGAGTCTCCCATAAAAATCGTGAGGGTTGGCAAGTATGGTTTAATGTTGAATCCTCTTATCGAACCGATTCCTTATCGATTCTCTTATCGAATCCAGATAGGTTGTTGTATATGGGAAAAAAAACACAATATTTGGTTCAACAAAAGCTCACTTTTATTTTATAAGAAACAAATAAAATAAATAAATATTGAATGTTAACCCACAAAAAAAAAATTAAAAAAAAAATATATATATATATATATATATATATATATATATATATATATATATATATATATATATATATATATATATATATATATATATATATATATTGACTGTTGTTACCAAATGATTTTTCAGAAAAACAAATATATACAGTAACACAAAAACAACCTGTCCCTGTGATCACTATAGGTGTATAAATAATAATAAAGTGTTAAATAAAATCAGTCCCTTGGGCACAAAACTGATAATAATACAGCTCTCCAAAAAGTGCACTTCTGCTGCTATTGGAACATACTAACTACACACACTGACACTTTTTTGTGGTCCCCTTTATTTGGAAAAGTATCGAAATACATTTTGGTATCAGGACAACCCTAGTTTGTATGTTGCACATGAATGTGGTTCAAACTCTGAAATGTACCTTACTTCAGGTGATGTTTTACTGCAGTTGGTATCCAAATACCAAATTAGGAAAGGCCTTGGTAATTATTTCAATTCAGTCCCTTCGCAACTCGTTTACATTGCAATTCTTCCCCTGCTACAACTACACATTAAGAGGAGGAATGACAACCCCTCGACGTGATGATTCCAAGTATGTGTGGAAATAAGACTGGACTTATAGTCTCATAGCACCAATATGGCTTTTCATTTGAAGGCAGCGCGTGCAGAGCCCATGTGTCTCTTTAAACTAGTGCACTATTATGACGGATCAGGTCGGCCCTTTCGAGTCCCATGCTTGGTACAGTTAAGTGCAATTGCACCTGTCTCATTGTTCAGTGATGTATTGGGAATCTAAGTCACAACATGTATGGCGGAATAGAAAATAATGGGAAAATACTGCAAGTCAAAGTTTAATACGACATCATACACTATAGATGCATAAAGTACTTATGGACTTACACACTTGTGTTAGATCCACTATGGACTGGACTTTCACACTATTATGTTAGATCCACTATGGACTGGACTCTCACACTATTATGTTAGATGCACTATGGACTGGACTCTCACACTATTATGTTAGATCCACTACGGACTGGACTCTCGCACTATTATGTAAGATCCACTATGGACTGGACTCTCACAATATTATGTTAGATCCACTATGGACTGGACTCTCACACTATTATCTTAGATCCACTATGGACTGGACTCTCACAATATTATGATAGATTCACTATGGACTGGACTCTCACAATATTATGTTAGATCCACTATGGACTGGACGTTCACACTATTATGTTAGATCCACTATGGACTGGACTCTCACACTATTACACTAGTTCCACTATGGACTGGACTCTTACAATATTATGTTAGATCCACTATGGACTGGACTCTCACACTATTATGTTAGATCCACTGTGGACTGGACTCTCACACTATTATGTTAGATCCACTATGGACTGGACTCTCATGCTATTATGTTAGATCCACTATGGACTGGACTCTCACTCTATTATGTTAGATCCACTATGGACTGGACTCTTACTATTATGTTAAAACCACTCTGGACCGGACTCTCACTATTATGTTAGATCCACTATGGACTGGACTCTCACAATATTTTGTTAGATCCACTATGGACTGGACTCTCACTATTATGTTAGATCCACTATGGACTGGACTTTTCATCATATCTTGCTAGATCCACTATGGACTGGACTCTCACACTATTATGCTAGATCCACTATGGACTGGACTCTCACACTATTATGCTAGATCTACTATGGACTGGACTCTCACACTATTATGTTAGATCCACTATGGACTGGATTCTCACACTATTATGTTAGATCCACTTTGGACTGGACTCTCACACTATTATGCTAGATCCACTATGGACTGGACTCTCACACTATTATGCTAGATCTACTATGGACTGGACTCTCACACTATTATGTTAGATCCACTATGGACTGGATTCTCACAATATTATGTTAGATCCACTATGGACTGGACTCTCACACTATTATGTTAGATCCACTTTGGACTGGACACTCATAATATTTTGTTAGATCCACTATGGAATGGACTCTCACACTATTATGTTAGATCCACTATGGACTGGACTTTCACAATATTATGCTAGATCCACTATGGACTGGACTCACACTAATATGTTAGATCCACTATGGAATGGACTCTCACACTAATATGTTAGATCCACTATGGACTGGACTCTCACACTATTATGTTAGATCCACTATGGACTGGACTTTCACACTATTATGTTAGATCCACTATGGACTGGACTCTCACACAATTATGTTAGATCCACTATGGACTGAACTTTTCATCATATTATGTTAGATCCACTATGGACTGGACGTTCACACTATTATGTTAGATCCACTATGGACTGGACTCTCACACTATTACACTAGTTCCACTATGGACTGGACTCTTACAATATTATGTTAGATCCACTATGGACTGGACTCTCACACTATTATGTTAGATCCACTATGGACTGGACTCTCACACTATTATGTTAGATCCACTGTGGACTGGACTCTCACACTATTATGTTAGATCCACTATGGACTGGACTCTCATGCTATTATGTTAGATCCACTATGGACTGGACTCTCACTCTATTATGTTAGATCCACTATGGACTGGACTCTTACTATTATGTTAAAACCACTCTGGACCGGACTCTCACTATTATGTTAGATCCACTATGGACTGGACTCTCACAATATTTTGTTAGATCCACTATGGACTGGACTCTTACAATATTATGTTAGATCCACTATGGACTGGACTCTCACACTATTATGTTAGATCCACTGTGGACTGGACTCTCACACTATTATGTTAGATCCACTATGGACTGGACTCTCATGCTATTATGTTAGATCCACTATGGACTGGACTCTCACTCTATTATGTTAGATCCACTATGGACTGGACTCTTACTATTATGTTAAAACCACTCTGGACCGGACTCTCACTATTATGTTAGATCCACTATGGACTGGACTCTCACAATATTTTGTTAGATCCACTATGGACTGGACTCTCACTATTATGTTAGATCCACTATGGACTGGACTTTTCATCATATCTTGCTAGATCCACTATGGACTGGACTCTCACACTATTATGCTAGATCCACTATGGACTGGACTCTCACACTATTATGCTAGATCTACTATGGACTGGACTCTCACACTATTATGTTAGATCCACTACGGACTGGATTCTCACACTATTATGTTAGATCCACTTTGGACTGGACTCTCACACTATTATGCTAGATCCACTATGGACTGGACTCTCACACTATTATGCTAGATCTACTATGGACTGGACTCTCACACTATTATGTTAGATCCACTATGGACTGGATTCTCACAATATTATGTTAGATCCACTATGGACTGGACACTCATAATATTTTGTTAGATCCACTATGGAATGGACTCTCACACTATTATGTTAGATCCACTATGGACTGGACTTTCACAATATTATGCTAGATCCACTATGGACTGGACTCACACTAATATGTTAGATCCACTATGGAATGGACTCTCACACTAATATGTTAGATCCACTATGGACTGGACTCTCACACTATTATGTTAGATCCACTATGGACTGGACTTTCACACTATTATGTTAGATCCACTATGGACTGGACTCTCACACAATTATGTTAGATCCACTATGGACTGGACTTTTCATCATTTTATGCTAGATCCACTATGGACTGGACTCTCACACTATTATGCTAGATCCACTATGGACTGGACTCTCACACTAGTATGCTAGATCTACTATGGACTGGACCCTCACACTATTATGCTAGATCTACTATGGACTGGAATCTCACAGTATTATGTTAGATCCACTATGGACTGGATTCTCACAATATTATGTTCGATCCACTATGGACTGGACTCTCACAATATTATGTTAGACCCACTATGGACTGGACTCTCACAATATTATGTTAGATCCACTATGGACTGGACTCTCACACTATTATGGTAGATCCACTATGGACTGGACTCTCACAATATTATGTTAGATCCACTATGGACTGGACTCTCACAATATTATGTTAGATCCACTATGGACTGGACTCTACATGTGGAACATATCAAGTTTTGGTGTTGTTTACTGGCGTCATCTTGCAGTCTACACGTATCTCTTATGTATGACTGCCATATACTGGTCACACTTATCATTACACCATGTACAAATAGCTTCAAGGTCGGTAAGCACAACCAAAATTATTCCGTACATTAGGCGTTATAAGGCTTACTGACGATTTTCGAGAAAATGAAAGGATTTTAAGTAGGGAAAATACTGTAACTCTTTTTTTGCTCCCATGTGCTTATCAGTTATGTATTGTATATCCTTGTATTAACACAAAAAATGCAATCAAAATAAAATAAATGGCTAAATGTGGTGTATGCAGCAGTTTTATTCAGCATGTATATTGTAACATTACACACAGTTTGAACAGTCACACTGTGTTTGGATATGGGAAATAAAACTGTTATAATATTTATTTAAGTGATTCTTTGGTGTACCAGGAGTGGTACCCATACCACAGTTTGAGAATCCCTGTCCCACACTAGGGCTGTCCCGATATTTTTGGTACCGGTACCAAAATGTATTTTGATACTTTTCGATACTTTTCTTAATAAAGGGCACCACAAAATCTACATTGTTGGCTTTATTTTAACAAAAAATCTTACGGTATAAAACATATGTTTATTATTGCAATCAAAGAAAAATGTACTCCTTAAATAAAATAGTGAACATACTAGACAACTTGTCTTTTAGTAGTAAGTAAACAAACAAAGACTCCTAATTAGTCTATGCAGTAACATATTGTGTCATTTATACACCTATTATTTTGTACACATTATGAGGGACAAACTGTAAAAATTGATTATTAATCTACTTGTTCATTTACTGTTAATGTGTGCTTATTTTCTGTTTTAACATGTTCTATCTACACTTCTGTTAAAATGTAATAATCACTTATTCTTCTCTTCTTTGATACCTTATATTAGTTTTGGATGTTCTTTTCAAACAGAGCATAGTACCGTTTTTGATTCATTAGTACCGCAATACTATAATAGTACCGTGTAGAGGTTGCCCTCTAGAGGGTTCCTCGGACCACCGCACACTGCCACTAGAGCCCGGATCAGGGGTACAACACTGTTTTATTTTCATAAAATAGTGCAAGTGTTTTGCTTTCCAGCTAAATGTCTTGTCTGTGTCTCTCTGTCTCTCTCTCTGGCTCCCACTCCAGCTCCAACAACGTGTCTCGCTCCGGCTGCTGCTAATAAAGGCGACAGGTGATTAGATAACAAGGCCCACCTGGGCCACCTACTCACCTGTCGCTGTCTTCGAGGCCGGTCCTGGCACAACCCGTTCCGCTGCAGGCCCGCAGGCCACGCCCCCCCTCCACATACCGGCATACCGTACAACTCTGATGTACAAACCCCGTTTCCATATGAGTTGGGAAATTGTGTAAGATGTCAATTTAAATGAAATACAATGATTTGCAAGTCCTTTTCAACCCATATTCAGTTGAATATGCTACAAAGACAACATATTTGATGTTCAAACTGATAAACCTTTTTTTTTTGCAAATAATCATTAACTTTAGAATTTGATGCCAGCAACACGTGACAAAGAAGTTGGGAAAGGTGGCAATAAATACTGATAAAGTTGAGGAATGCTCATCAAACACTTATTTGGAACATCCCACAGGTGTGCAGGCTAATTGGGAACAGGTGGGTGCCATGATTGGGTATAAAAGTAGATTCCATGAAATGCTCATTCATTCACAAACAAGGATAGGGCGAGGGTCACCACTTTGTCAACAAATGCGTGAGCAAATTGTTGAACAGTTTAAGAAAAACCTTTCTCAACCAGCTATTGCAAGGAATTTAGGGATTTCACCATCTACGGTCCGTAATATCATCAAAGGGTTCAGAGAATCTGGAGAAATCACTGCACGTAGGCAGCTAAGCCCGTGACCTTCCATCCCTCAGGCTGTACTGCATCAACAAACGACATCAGTGTGTAAAGGATATCACCACATGGGCTCAGGAACACTTAAGAAACCCACTGTCAGTAACTACAGTTGGTCGCTACATCTGTAAGTGCAAGTTAAAACTCTCCTATGCAAAGCGAAAACCGTTTATCAACAACACCCAGAAACGCCGTCGGCTTCGCTGGGCCTGAGCTCATCTAAGATGGACTGATACAAAGTGGAAAAGTGTACTGTGGTCTGACGAGTCCACATTTCAAATTGTTTTTAGAAACTGTGTACGTCGTGTCCTCCGGACCAAAGAGGAAAAGAACCATCCGGATTGTTATAGGCGCAAAGTGTAAAAGCCAGCATGTGTGATGGTATGGGGGTGTATTAGTGCCCAAGACATGGGTAACTTACACATCTGTGAAGGCGCCATTAATGCTGAAAGGTACATACAGGTTTTGGAGCAACATATGTTGCCATTCAAGCAACGTTACCATGGACGCCCCTGCTTATTTCAGCAAGACAATGCCAAATTTAAGTTTATCAGTTTGAACTTCAAGTATCTTGTCTTTGTAGTGCATTCAATTGAATATGGGTTGAAAAGGATTTGCAAATCATTGTATTCCGTTTATATTTACATCCAACACAATTTCCCAACTCATATGGAAACGGGGTTTGTACATTCATGCAGACCTCTCAACTCAAAGCCAATTCCGCCTGGCTTCTGATGTCCAACAACGATTAACACCCACTTAATGTGTATGCATAAGATAATGTCCGTCTACGGGCTTTTATCAGTTTGCCTTTCTCCTCCGTAATTCCGCAGCATCAATAATTTAGGTTTTAATTAGACCTCGGGCCTCTATGCAACACTTTAAATGTGGTCATCTCCAGCCGCCGCCCGCCTCTTTCTCACGCCCTCTCGAGGGTAGAGGTGTTTACTATAAACCCCAAACAGCTCGATACCTTTTTTGGTAAAACAAACATGTTCCTACGCGCTCACGAGATACTGCAACGAGTACACCTGCGCAATCTTGAGAGCCAGTGCTAGAGCTGTGCCAACATAGTAACGCCACAATTTGGTTTAACACTCTCATAGTACCGGTACTAGTATAGCATCGCGGTACTAATGAATCACAAACGGTACTATACTCTGTTTGAAAAGTACCAGATCTTAATTGTATTTTTTTTTAACAGGCCTAACAGTGCGTCGTCACGTCATGGCATTGAGGAGCATGTTCGGCAGCGCACACACACAGAGTACTTACAAGCAGACACAGCGTGTGGACAGGAAAGGGAGAATGGACGCACTTTGGCTTAAAAAGTAAAGATAAAGGTGAAGTTATAACACTGAAACACCCTCAGGTCGGCAGTGTTTTAGCTACTTCTAAATCACTAACCCTTGTCTCCATGGCGACAAAGTAATTTTCGTACAAGTATTATTATCACTGCAAGACGAGGAATAGCTAAACATGCTTCACTACACACCGTAGGAGGATACAATAGCTCACTGGCATCAGAATGTAAACAAACGCCATGGGTGGATCTACACCTGACATCCACTGTAATGATACCAAGTACAGGAGCGTATTTAGTCGATACTACTATGATTACATCAATATTTTTTTGCATCACAATATCTTTTTTTGTTATTAAAAAATTCATATTATATTCATAAATTCAAGAAATATGTCCCTGGACACATGAGGACTTTAAATATGACCAATGTATGATCCTGTAACTACTTGGTATCAGAGCGATACCTAAATATGTGGTATCATCCAAAACTAATGTAAAGTATCAAATAAGTGAAGAATAAGTTATTATTACATTTTAACAGAAGTGTAGGTGTTAAAACAGAACGTAAGCAGATATTAGTAAATGAGCAAGTGGATTAATAATCAATTTTTACAGTTTGTCCTTCATAATGTTGACAAAATAATAGGTGTATAAATGACACAATATGTTACTGCATACGTCAGCAGACTAATTAGGAGCCTTTGTTTGTTTACTTACTACTAAAAGACAAGTTGTCTAGTATGTTCACTATTTTATTTAAGGACTAAATTGCAATAATAAACATATGTTTCATGCATTCTTGCCAACCTTGAGACCTTCGAATTCGGGATATTGGGGGAGGTTGAGGTGTGGGGGCGGGGTTTGGTGGTAGCAGTGGTGTATATTGTAGCCCGGAAGAGTTAGGGCTGCATGGGATTCTGGGTATTTGTTCTGTTGTGTTTATGTTGTGTTACGGTGCGGATGTTCTCCCGAAATGTGTTTGTCATTCTTGTTCGGTGTGGGTTCACAGCGTGGCGCATATTTGTAACCGTGTTAAATTTGTTTATACGGCCACCCTCAGTGTGACCTCTATGGCTGTTGACCAAGTATGTCTTGCAGTCACTTTCGTGTGTATGTAGAAGCCTCATACGACATGTGACTGGGCCGGCACGCTGTTTGAATGTATCTAGTAGTATCTAGTCGATACTACTATGACTACATCAATAATTTTCATCGTCACAAAATCTTTTTTCCTTTTAAAAAAAAAAACCCAACTCATATTATGTTTATAAACTCAGGAAATATACTTTGAATATGACCAATGTATGATCCTGTAGCTACTTGGTATCGGATCGACACCAAGATGTGTGGTATCATCCAAAACGAATGTAAAGTATCAAATAACAGAAGAATAAGTGATTATTACATTTTAACAGAAGTGTAGATAGAACATGTTAAAACGGAAAATTAGCACATATTAACTGTAAATGAACAAGTAGATTAATATTTTTTTTACAGCTTGTCCTTTATAATTTTGACAAAATAATAGGTGTATAAATGACACAATATGTTACTGCATACGTCAGCAGACTAATTAGGAGACTTTGTTTGTTTACTTACTACTAAAAGACAAGTTGTCTAGTATGTTCACTATTTTATTTAAGGACTAAATTGCAATAATAAACATATGTTTAATGTACCCTAAGATTTTTTGTTAAAATAAAACCAAAAAAAGACCTTTTTTGTGGTCCCCTTTATTTAGAAAAGTACCGAAATATTTTGGTACCGGTACCAAAATATTGGTATCAGTACAACACTAGACCATACCGTACCACCACGTGCAGTAGACTTTTTTTCCAAAGTAACGTAATGGCGTGTTCTTACTTTTGATTGATTAATTCTGACCAAATTCTACAAAGCCCAAAAGCAGTGAAGTTGTCACGTTGTGTAAATTGTAAATAAAAACAGAATACAATGATTTGCAAATCCTTTTCAACTTATATTCAATTGAATGGACTGCAAAGACAAGATATTTAACGTTCGAACTGGAAAACTTTGTTATTTTTTGCAAATATTAGCTCATTTGGAATTTGATGCCTGCAACATGTTTCAAAAAAGCTGGCACAAGTGGCAAAAAGGACTGGGAAAGTTGAAGAATGCTCATCAAACACTTATACTGAGCATCCCACAGATGAACAGGCAAATTGGGAACAGGTGGGTGCCATGATTGGGTATAAAAGTAGATTCCATGAAATGTTCAGTCATTCACAAACAAGGATGGGGCGAAGGTCACCACTTTGTCAACAAATGTGTGAGCAAATTGTTTAAGAACAACATTTCTCAACCAGCTATTGCAAGGAATTGAGGGATTTCACCATCTACGCTCCGTAATATCATCAAAGGGTTCAGAGAATCTGCAGAAATCACTGCATGTCAGCAGCAAGGCTAAAAAACAACATTGAATGCCCGTGACTTTCGATCCCTCAGGCGGTACTGCATCAAAAAACCGACATCAGTGTGTAAAGGATATCACCACATGGGCTCAGGAACACTTCATAAAACCACTGTCAGTAACTACATTTGGTCGCTACATCAGTAAGTGCAAGTTACAACTCTACTATGCAAAGCCAAAGCATTTGATCAACAACACCCAGAAACGCGGCGGGCTTCGCTGGGCCTGAACTCATCTAAGATGTACTGATACAAAGTGGGAAAGTGTTCTGTGGTCTGACGAGTCCACGTTTCAAATTGTTTTTGGAAATTGTGGATGTTGTGTCCTCCGGACCAAAGAGGAAAAGAACCATCTGGATTGTTATGGGTGTAAAGTTGAAAAGCCAGCATGTGTGATGGTATGGGGGTGTATTAGTGCCCAAGACATGGGTAACTTACACATCTGTGAAGGCACCATTAATGCTGAAAGGTACATACAGCTTTTGGAACATGTGTTGCCATCCAAGCAACGTTATCATGGACGCCCCTGCTTATTTCAGCAAGACAATGCCAAGCCACGTGTTACATCAACGTGGCTTCATGGTAAAAGAGTGCAGGTACTAGACTGGCCTGCCATGGCCTTTCCTTTTACCAACACTCAGTAAACGTTTGGGAACTGAGGAGACACATTTTTGAAGCTTCTCAGGTGGAATTCTTTCCCATTCTTGCTTGATGTACAGCTTAAGTTGTTCAACAGTCCGGGGGTCTCCGTTGTGCTATTTTAGGCTTCATAATGCGCCACACATTTTCAATGGGAGACAGGTCTGGACTACAGGCAGGCCAGTCTAGTACCCGCACTCTTTTACTATGAAGCCACGTTGATGTAACACGTGGCTTGGCATTGTCTTGCTGAAATAAGCAGGGGCGTCCATGGTAACGTTGCTTGGATGGCAACATATGTTGCTCCAAAACCTGTATGTACCTTTCAGCATTAATGGCGCCTTCACAGATGTGTAAGTTAGCCATGTCTTGGGCACTAATACACCCCCATACCATCACACATGCTGGCTTTTCAACTTTACACCTATAACAATCCGGATGGTTCTTTTCCTCTTAGGTCCGGAGGACACAACATCCACAATTTCCAAAAACAATTTGAAACGTGGACTTGTCAGACCACAGAACACTTTTCCACTTTGTATCAGTCCATCTTAGATGAGCTCAGGCCCAGCGAAGCCGACCGCGTTTCTGGGTGTTGTCGATCAAATGCTTTGGCTTTGCATAGGAGAGTTTTAACGTGCACTTACAGATGTAGCGACCAAATGTAGTTACTGACAGTGGGTTTCTGAAGTGTTCCTGAGCCCATGTGGTGATATCCTTTACACACTGATGTCGCTTGTTGATGCAGTACAGCCTGAGGGATCGAAGGTCACGGGATTTGCTGCTTACATGCAGTGATTTCTCCAGATCCTTTGATGATATTACGGACCGTAGATGGTGAAATCCCTAAATTCCTTGCAATAGCTGGTTGAGAAAGGTTTTTCTTAAACTGTTCAACAATTTGCTCACGCATTTGTTGACAAAGTGGTGACCCTCGCCCCATCCTTGTTTGTGAATGACTGAGCATTTCATGGAATCTACTTTTATACCCAATCATGGCACCCACCTGTTCCCAATTAGCCTGCTCACCTGTGGGATGTTCCAAATAAGTGTTTGATGAGCATTCCTCAACTTTATCAGTATTTTTTGCCACCTTTCCCAACTTCTTTGTCACGTGTTGCTGGCATCAAATTCTAAAGTCAAAAATATGTTGTCTTTGTAGCATATTCAACTGAATATGGGTTGAAAGGGATTTGCAAATCATTGTATTCCGTTTATATTTACATCTAACACAATTTCCCAACTCATATGGAAACGGGGTTTGTATCTGGAAATTTGGCGCCATTATAATACTGTAATACAACATTAGCCATCTACTAAACATATTTTTCTCGCGTAATGAGGACGAAATGATCCTTTTTAGGTCATTAACCTTCACTTCCAAGAGTGTTGTTATAGCCAGAGAGCAGAAAGTATGAAATGCAGCGACACCTTCACTCTGGGCCAATGTTGGTGTGTCCATTGGATACCAAGGCTGAAGGATGGCTTGTAAATTCTCTGATAGTGTGCTCTCTCCTCCCAGCCAAGTGCTTATTAATAATGCATGTCACGCTCTTCCCACACACTTATTTATGGAGGCATGAGTAGACATGCGTAGCCGCACGCACAGGTGGCTGGTTAAACCGCCGCCATTTGTCAAGCTCGTCCATCATGCGGCGTTTGAGAGCGGAGACGGACAGGAGGATGGAAGCCGGACTGTGCTTGGCATCTTACAAGATGATTTACTTGCTTGATTGAGTCTGTATGTGTGTTGTTGTGTGTGTGTGTGTGCGTGTGTGTGTGTCCGTCAGAGCAGTGTAGTTACATTCATTCGACCGTTTATGTGCAACCTCAGGACAGGGAAGGCAATATCAATATGCCTGGAGGTCAGTCACAGGGCAGAACGTGACGTTAAGATGCAATAAAGAGCGAGAGGTGATCAATGTTTGGAGGCGAGATGGACTACCTAACCCCTTCTGCGATCAAATATATAACACACACACACATCGTCTATCACTCACAGGCAGACCATTTTCTTCTCATCGCAGCTTACTTAAAATGCACCGGACAGACGCTTGGCAGGAGATGTTTATGAAGCAACTCGGCCTAAATGACTACCGTATTTTTCCGACTATAAGTCGCAGTTTTTTTTCATAGTTTGGCCGGGGGTGCGACTTATACTCAGGAGCGACTTATGTGTGAAATTATTAACACATTACCATAAAATATCAAATAATATTATTTATCTCATTCACGTAAGAGACAAGACCAGGGGTCGGCAACTTGGTCTGAGGAAATATTCTAATTTTTTGAGATAGGATTTTTGAGTTTTCTTAAGCTCTATGCCATAATCAGCAATACTAAAATAATAAAAGGCTTGCAATATTTCAGTTGATGTGTAATGAATCCAGAATGTATGACATTTTCATGTTTTTAGTTGCATTACAGAAAAAAAGGACTTAATCACAATATTCTAATTTTCTGAGACAGTCCTGTATATATAAATAAAATAAATACTTGCATTTCAGTGTTCATTTATTTACACATATACACACATAACACTCCTCTCTACTCATTGTTGTATTTGAAAGTGCAATGCTTTGCAGCCAGTAGCACAGCCTTTGAAGGAGCATAGGTATGGGCAGTGTAATATTCTGGGTTGGAGTCAATAACCAGGCGAGGTGACGAAGTTACGTCTCTTTACTTCATATTTCAGAACCGACTCCCACACTTGCCGGTAAGGGTGCACAATACAACGTAAACCGTTGGTCAACCAAAAAGTAACCACAGAACACTATACGGTATAGTGTTCTGTGTTTACTTTTTGGTTGGCCAAGCGGACGTGACGACAGGCTGTCCTCACTCAGGTCCGCACGGAACTGGAGGGGGCGTGCTTTAAGTCCGGCTGGAAATCGGGAGAAATTCAGGAGAACGGTTGTCCCGGGAGATTTTCGGGAGAGGCACCGAAATTGGTTGTCCCGGGAAATTCAGGAGGGTTGGCAAGTATGGTTAGGAGTGACAGATTGTTTGGTAAACGTATAGCATGTTCTATATGTTATAGTTATTTGAATGACTCTTACCATAATATGTTACGTTAACATACCAGTTGGTTATTTATGCCTCATATAACGTACACTTATTCAGCCTGTTGTTCACTATTCTCTATTTATTTTAAATTGCCTTTCAAATGTCTATTCTTGGTGTTGGCTTTTATCAAATACATTCCCCCCCCCAAAATGCGACTTATACTCCAGTGCGACTTATATATGTTTTTTTCCTTCTTTATTATGCATTTTCTGCCGGTGTGATTTATACTCCGGAGCGACTTATACTCCGAAAAATACGGTAATTAGATGACCGGTGAATGCTTTATGGAGGCGCTAAGGCAAGGTTGCTAACAGCATCCTCTGAATGCATGGAAACAGAGATGTGCGGTACCTAGTTACATGGCAGGGTCGTAGCTTTCATTATCTCACTGAATTCCTGCTTTTGTGTTGACATGACTTTTACTACGGAGCCTTAGGGGAATTTAGCAGAATATTGTAATAGAGCAGACCTATTACAATTTTCAATCTGGCCTATTTTTTTTTTTTTAGATCTTTAAAGGGGAACATTATCACAATTTCAGAAGGGTTAAAACCATTAAAAATCAGTTCCCAGTGGCTTATTATATTTTTCGAAGTTTTTTTCAAAATTTTACCCATCACGCAATATCCCTAAAAAAAGCTTCAAAGTGCCTGATTTTAACCATTGTTATAAACACCCGTCCATTTTCCTGTGACGTCACATAGTGAAGCCAACACAAACAAACATGGCGGAAAGAACAGCAAGCTATGGCGTCGTGAAAAAAGGCTGTCCTCACTCAGGTCCGCATGGAGCTGGAGGGGGCGTGGCCTCCAGCTCCGGCTGAAAATCGGGAGATTTTCGGTAGAATATTTGTCCCGGGAGGTTTTCGGGAGAGGCGCTGAATTTCGGGAGTCTCCCGGAAAATTCGGGAGAGTTGGCAAGTATGCTCGTCCTGGCTTCTTTGTTTGTTTTCCGCTACTGTCGCGCAAAATTTGTTAGTTCATGATTCCAGTGCTAAGTTTTGCTTGTCTCCTAGCCTATGCTAAGCGTTAGCTTCGAGTGCGATTGGCACATACTTCCTTTGACTTGTTTTCTGTTTTTTGGTGCTTCTTTGAGTGTTTAAAGGGGAACATTATCACAATTTCAGAATTGTTAAAACCATTAAAAATCAGTTCCCAGTGGCTTATTATATTTTTCGAAGTTTTTTTCAAAATTTTACCCATCACGCAATATCCCTAAAAAAAGCTTCAAAGTGCCTGATTTTAACCATCGTTATAAACACCCGTCCATTTTCCTGTGACGTCACATAGTGATGCCAACACAAACAAACATGGCGGAAAGAACAGCAAGCTATAGCGACATTAGCTCGGATTCAGACTCGGATTTCAGCGGCTTAAGCGATTCAACAGATTACGCATGTATTGAAACGGATGGTTGTAGTGTGGAGGCAGGTAGCGAAAACGAAATTGAAAAATAAACTGAAGCTATTGAGCCATATCGGTTTGAACCGTATGCAAGCGAAACCGACGAAAACGACACGACAGCCAGCGACACGGGAGAAAGCGAGGACGAATTTGGCGATCGCCTTCTAACCAACGATTGGTATGTGTTTGTTTGGCATTAAAGGAAACTAACAACTATGAACTAGGTTTACAGCATATGAAATACATTTGGCAACAACATGCACTTTGAGAGTGCAGACAGCCCAATTTTCATCAATCAATATATTCTGTAGACATACCCTCATGGCAGCAGGCCAGGGAAGCTAGGGTCGATATTCTTCTCTTGATCATCTTCGGGACGGTGTGAGCCAAGACATCCAAGGGGGTTTAGCTCGCTCGTCTGCGGGAACAAACTGCCGCCATTGCTTGCCGTGCTACCGAGGTCCTTTGTCCCTGAATTGCTCACACACTCCGGCAGATTCAATGCATCTGCTTTGAGTGTCGCAGGATATCCACACATTCTTGCCATCTCTGTCGTAGCATAGCTTTCGTCGGTAAAGTGTGCGGAACAAACGTCCAATTTCTTGCCACTTTCGCATCTTTGGGCCACTGGTGCAACTTGAATCCGTCCCTGTTCGTGTTGTTACACCCTCCGACAACACACCGACGAGGCATGATGTCTCCAAGGTACGGAAAACAGTCGAAAAAACGGAAAATAACAGAGCTGATTTGACTCGGTGTTTGAGAAAATGGCGGATTGCTTCCCGATGTGACGTCACGTTGTGACGTCATCGCTCCGAGAGCGAATATTAGAAAGGCGTTTAATTCGCCAAAATTCACCCATTTAGAGTTCGGAAATCGGTTAAAAAAATATATGGTCTTTTTTCTGCAACATCAAGGTATATATTGACGCTTACATAGGTCTGGTGATAATGTTCCCCTTTAAGAACGAAACTGTAGCTGCCATTGTGATGTGCTGTGATGTTTTCAAATGGCCGTAAGTCTTGAACTATACAAAGCATTTCAATGGGTGGAATCTGCGCTTTTGCATGATATACTAGTTACTATGGTAATCTAATTAGTTACTATGGTAATGTACAAACCCCGTTTCTATATGAGTTGGGAAATTGTGTTAGATGTAAATATAAACGGAATACAATGATTTGCAAATCCTTTTCAACCCATATTCAATTGAATGCACTACAAAGACAACATATTTGATGTTCAAACTGATAAACTTTATTTTTTTTTTTTTGCAAATAATAATTAACTTAGAGGGCATGTTCACCACTGTGTTACATCACCCTTTCTTTTAACAACACTCAATAAACAATTGGGAACTAAGGAAATGAATTGTTGAAGCTTTGAAAGTGGATTTCTTTCCCATTCTTGTTTTATGTAGAGCTTCAGTCGTTCAACAGTCCGGGGTCTCCGCTGTCGTATTTTACGCTTCATAATGCGCCACACATTTTCGATGGGAGACAGGTCTGGATTGCAGGCAGGGCCAGGAAATTACCCGCACTCTTTTTTTTTTTACGAAGTCACACTGTTGTATAACGTGCTGAGTGTGGCTTGGCATTGTCTTGCTGAAATAAGCAGGGGCGTCCATGAAAAAGACGGCGCTTAGATAGCAACATACTGTATGTCGTTCCAAAACCTGTATGTACCTTTCAGCATTAATGGTGCCTTCACAGATGTGTAAGTTACCCATGCCTTGGGCACTAATGCACCCCCATACCATCACAGATGCTGGCTTTTGAACTTTGCGTCGATAACAGTCTGGATGGTTCGCTTCCCCTTTGGTCCGGATGACACGATGTCGAATATTTCCAAAAACAATTTGAAATGTGGACTCGTCAGACCACAGAACACTTTTCCACTTTGCATGAGTCCATCTTAGATGATCTCGGGCCCAGAGAAGCCGGCGGCGTTTCTGGATGTTGTTGATAAATGGCTTTCGCTTTGCATAGTAGAGCTTTAACTTGCACTTACAGATGTAGCGACAAACTGTATTTAGTGACAGTGGTTTTCTGAAGTGTTCCTGAGCCCATGTGGTGATATCCTTTAGAGATTGATGTCTGTTTTTGATACAGTGCCGTCTGAGGGATCGAAGGTCACGGTCATTCAATGTTGGTTTGCGGCCATGCCGCTTACGTGGAGTGATTTCTCCAGATTCTCTGAACCTTTTGATGATATTATGGACCGTAGATGTTGAAATCCCTAAATTTCTTGCAATTGCACTTTGAGAAACGTTGTTCTTAAACGGTTTGACTATTTGCTCACGCAGTTGTGGACAAAGGGGTGTACCTCGCTCTCCTCCTCTTTCCAGTCTCTCCTTCTCACAGACAGCAAGCGCACCTTCTTACACACGTCACATACTGTCACGTCATACGTCACATACATATACGCCCTCTCCCAGCAGAGAGGTAGCAGCATGGCTAACGTTAGCTGTGATGCTAGCGGAGTGGTAATACAAGAGAAAGAAGGTGCAAATCTGGTAACAAATGGAGGAATAATTCATTCCCCCAAAAAACAGCAGGGGGTCCATCGTCTGGCGGTGGTTTGGCTTCAAGTGGGAATATGTCGAACAGACAACCGTAATTTGTCAAGTGTGGGGCAAAAGCGTTGCTATAAAAAGCAAAAAATTACTGCTGTAACAAACAGTTCAGGGTGTCCCAAGTTACCGGAGTGTTAGGTAAGGAGGAGGAGTTTTGTCCCTCCAGAGTTGCCGTAGGGCTGTGACGTAGGGTGTGTGTGGTTGTGGAAGGAGGTGTGTGATGTTGACATTAAAGAAGCGGTGGCTACCGAACCTGCTCTAATGTCTCCCGTTTATTATTTTATTAGATAAGTACACTGTATAGGCGAACCCAGGACACTCGGCTACACTGCTAATATGTAGCATCATTTGAAAAGTCACCCGCTAGACAATGAAGAGGGCTTACTCCGCACGTCAATATCTCCGTTCGGTGCCACACGTCCACACCATCAAAATGCCGAGGCAAACATTTCCACATCAATACCTTATGAAAAAAATAGTGATTTTTTTTAGTTGTGATTTCCTTCTCTGCATGAAAGTTTAAAAGTAGCATATATTAATGCAGTATGAAGAAGAATGTTCATACTGGGGTGAGTTTTTCCTTGCTCTTATGTGGGCTCTGTACCGAGGATGTCGTTGTGGCTTGTGCAGCCCTTTGAGACACTTGTGATTTAGGGCTATATAAATAAACATTGATTGATTGACATTGAATGTTTTAATGTAGACACATAGAATCATCATACTGCTGTGATTATATGCATCAAGTGTTCATTCAAGGCTAAGGCAAAATATCCAGATATATATCGTGTATCGCGATATGGCCTTAAAATATCGCGATATTAAAAAAAGGCAATATCGCCCAGCCCTAATATATATATATATATATATATATATATATATATATATATATATATATATATATCCGAATGGACCATGTTCCGCGCCTCTATTGTCGAGGCGGCTGATTGGAGCTGTGGCCGCAAGGTAGTTGGTGCTTGTCGTGGCGGTAATCCTAGAACCCGTTGGTGACACCGGCGGTGAGGGATGCCGTCAAGCTGAAGAAGGAGTCCTATCGGGTTCTTTTGGCTCATAGGACTCCTGAGGCAGCGGACAGGTACCGACAGGCCAAGCGGTGTGCGGCTTCAGCGGTCGCAGAGGCAAAAACTCGGACATGGGAGGAGTTTGGGGAGGCCATGGAAAGCGACTTCCAGACGGCTTCGAAGCAATTCTGGACCACCATCCGCTGCCTCAGGAAGGGGAAGCAGTGCACTATCAACACTGTGTATGGCGAGGATGGTGTTCTGCTGACCTCGACTGCGGATGTTGTGGATCGGTGGAGGGAATACTTCGAAGACCTCCTCAATCCCACCAACACGTCTTCCTATGAGGAAGCAGTGCCTGGGGAGTCTGTGGTGGGCTCTCCTATTTCTGGGGCTGAGGTTGCTGAGGTAGTTAAAAAGCTCCTCGGTGGCAAGGCCCCGGGGGTGGATGAGATCCGCCCGGAGTTCCTTAAGGCTCTGGATGCTGTGGGGCTGTCTTGGTTGACAAGACTCTGCAGCATCGCATGGACATCGGGGGCGGTACCTCTGGATTGGCAGACCGGAGTGGTGGTTCCTCTCTTTAAGAAGGGGAACCGGAGGGTGTGTTCTAACTATCGTGGGATCACACTCCTCAGCCTTCCCGGTAAGGTCTATTCAGGTGTACTGGAGATGAGGCTACGCCGGATAGTCGAACCTCGGATTCAGGAGGAACAGTGTGGTTTTCGTCCTGGTCGTGGAACTGTGGACCAGCTCTATACTCTCGGCAGGGTCTTTGAGGGTGCATGGGAGTTTGCCCAACCAGTCTACATGTGTTTTGTGGACTTGGAGAAGGCATTCGACCGTGTCCCTCGGGAAGTCCTGTGGGGAGTGCTCAGAGAGTATGGGGTATCGGACTGTCTGATTGTGGCAGTCCGCTCCCTGTATGCTCAGTGCCAGAGCTTGGTCCGCATTGCCGGCAGTAAGTCGGACACGTTTCCAGTGAGGGTTGGACTCCGCCAAGGCTGCCCTTTGTCACCGATTCTGTTCATAACTTTTATGGACAGAATTTCTAGACGCAGTCAAGGCGTTGAGGGGATCTGGTTTGGTGGCTGCAGGATTAGGTCTCTGCTTTTTGCAGATGATGTGGTCCTGATGGCTTCATCTGGCCAGGATCTTCAGCTCTCGCTGGATCGGTTCGCAGCCGAGTGTGAAGCGACTGGGATGAGAATCAGCACCTCCAAGTCCGAGTCCATGGTTCTCGCCCGGAAAAGGGTGGAGTGCCATCTCCGGGTTGGAGAGGAGATCTTGCCCCAAGTGGAGGAGTTCAAGTACCTCGGAGTCTTGTTCACGAGTGAGGGAAGAGTGGATCGTGAGATCGACAGGCGTATCGGTGCGGCGTCTTCAGTAATGCGGACGCTGTATCGATCCGTGGTGAAGAAGGAGCTGAGCCGGAAGGCAAAGTTCTCAATTTACCGGTCGATCTACGTTCCCATCCTCACCTATGGTCATGAGCTTTGGGTTATGACCGAAAGGACAAGATCACGGGTACAAGCGGCCGAAATTAGTTTCCCCCGCCGGGTGGCGGGGCTCTCCCTCAGAGATAGGGTGAGAAGCTCTGCCATCCGGGGGGAGCTCAAAGTAAAGCCGCTGCTCCTCCACATCGAGAGGAGCCAGATGAGGTGGTTCGGGCATCTGGTCAGGATGCCACCCGAACGCCTCCCTCGGGAGGTGTTTAGGGCACGTCCGACCGGTAGGATGCCGCGGGGAAGACCCAGGACACGTTGGGAAGACTATGTCTCCCGGCTGGCCTGGGAACGCCTCGGGGTCCCACAGGAAGAGCTGGACGAAGTGGCTGGGGAGAGGGAAGTCTGGGCTTCCCTGCTTAGGCTGCTGCCCCCGCGACCCGACCTCGGATAAGCGGAAGAAGATGGATGGATGGATATATATATATATATATATATATATATATATATATATGTATGTATGTATGTATGTATGTATGTATGTATGTATGTATGTATGTATGTATGTATGTATGTGTATATGTATGTGTGTGTATATATATTTATGTATGTATGTACAGTATACATATATGTATGTACAGGTATACATACGGTAGAGAGAGTGATATACCACCCCCAGACACAATTTTTTTAACCACGGCGTAGAGTGGCACTTTCCATCATTTTCAGCAGACCACATTGCGAGATCCACCCAGGAATAGGGCCATTAGAATCCCTTCCCTACTGTATGTATTCATTGCTACTTGGAAAACCCCTTTGGCACTGAACTAAACAGGATCGTCCATCCTGCCAGAGGATTATTATAACATCAGCCTTTTTTTTTTTTAGAGAACAAAGGCACTTATTTATTGTGGGAAAAGCAAACAATCCAATTCATTGTCCCTTGAGACAATGAACACTCAGCCAACCAAACAATTCAACATATGACTTAGTTAATTCACGGCCAGATGGCAGTGGAACTGGAAAGTGGATGTTTTGGTGAATAACACGTTAATCAACTCAAGTAAAGATATTTGATGAAAGGCAATTAATAAATGTCATTATGAATGTGATGCAAACCCTTTTACATTACAATTAGGACTTAATTTAGTTTAGGGAGAGTTATAGCGCGGCACGATTCACTTTGCAAATGCAGCAACACAGAAACTCAGTTTGTTGCTGAGGAGAGGAAGCCCTGATTTGTATTTTTAATTCTTAGAGCAGCGGGTGGACTTGCATCCAATTACAAAATACAGTGGAAGAGTAATTACTATTGATGTTTTTATTTATTGCAAATTTAAATAAATTAAGTGTATGACATAAACACAAAGTTGATACATTTATTTAAATGTCAAATAAATAAATATATACCATTTTTACAACTTTGTAACAGCTTATTTGTTATCAGACGCACTTTCAAAGTTATATTTACCGTAGTTAAAATGCTCTTCATTAGAGTAGAATTAACCAGCCAAACATAGTATTTTCTTTCCTAAATGGTATTATATACCTTATTTTCCGGACTATAAGGCGCACGTACAATACAAACCCCGTTTCCATATGAGTTGGGGATTTGTGTTAGATGTAAATATAAACGGAATACAACGATTTGCAAATCCTTTTCAACCCATATTCAGTTGAATATGCTACAAAGACAACATATTTGATGTTCAAACTGATAAACATTTTTTTTTTTTTGCAAATAATTATTAACTTTAGAATTTGATGCCAGCAACACGTGACAAAGAAGTTGGGAAAGGTGGCAATAAATACTGATAAAGTTGAGGAATGCTCATCAAACACTTATTTGGAACATCCCACAGGTGTGCAGGCTAATTGGGAACAGGTGGGTGCCATGATTGGGTATAAAAGTAGATTCCATGAAATGCTCAGTCATTCACAAACAAGGATGAGGCGAGGGTCACCACTTTGTCAACAAATGCGTGAGCAAATTGTTGAACAGTTTAAGAAAAACCTTTCTCAACCAGCTATTGCAAGGAATTTAGGGATTTCACCATCTATGGTCCGTAATATCATCAAAGGGTTCAGAGAATCTGGAGAAAAACTCTCCTATGCAAGGCGAAAACCGTTTATCAACAACACCCAGAAACGCCGTCGGCTTCGCTGGGCCTGAGCTCATCTAAGATGGACTGATACAAAGTGGAAAAGTGTTCTTTGGTCTGACGAGTCCACATTTCAAATTGTTTTTGGAAACTGTGGACGTTGTGTCCTCCGGACCAAAGAGGAAAAGAACCATCCGGATTGTTATAGGCGCAAAGTTGAAAAGCCAGCATGTGTGATGGTATGGGGGTGTATTAGTGCCCAAGACATGGGTAACTTACACATCTGTGAAGGCGCCATTAATGCTGAAAGGTACATACAGGTTTTGGAGCAACATATGTTGCCATCCAAGCAACGTTACCATGGACGCCCCTGCTTATTTCAGCAAGACAATGCCAAGCCACGTGTTACATCAACGTGGCTTCATAGTAAAAGAGTGCGGGTACTAGACTGGCCTGCCTGTAGCCCAGACCTGTCTCCCATTGAAAATGTGTGGCGCATTATGAAGCCTAAAATAGCACAACGGAGACCCCCGGACTGTTGAACAACTTAAGCTGTACATCAAGCAAGAATGGGAAAGAATTCCGCCTGAGAAGCTTAAAAAATGTGTCTCCTCAGTTCCCAAACGTTTACTGAGTGTTGTTAAAAGGAAAGGCCATGTAACACAGTGGTGAACATGCCCTTTCCCAACTACTTTGGCACGTGTTGCAGCCATGAAATTCTAAGTTAATGATTATTTGCAAAAAAAAAATAAAGTTTATGAGTTTGAACATCAAATATGTTGTCTTTGTAGCATATTCAACTGAATATGGGTTGAAAAGGATTTGCAAATCATTGTATTCCGTTTATATTTACATCTAACACAAATTCCCAACTCATATGGAAACGGGGTTTGTATATATTTTTTTTTTCCCAAAACTCGACAGTACACCTTATAACCCTGTGCGCCTAATGAAAGGAATACGTTTGGTTGAGCTTATCCACCTCGAAGAAATGTTATTTAGTACATGCTGTAATGAAAAGTGTGACCAGTAGATGGCAGTCAAACATAAGAGATAAGTGTAGGCTGCACTGTTAGATGTGCTTCAACATAGGAGTATTATTATGGTGAGTGTATGAGGTAAGACCTGGCGTTTGGTTTCGCAATATTACGCAAAAGCAACTTTTCTTACCTTCTGATTCCTACTGATCTGTGTTTGAGATCTGCATGAATCCTGAAAAATTGCGCGTGTCCGCCTTTGTAGTCGTTAAGCTTCTTCTTTTTCTCTATCTTCTTGTTATGTGACATTCATCCCCCGCTGTTGCCATTTCTAATAGAGATGTCCGATAATTATCGGCCGATAATTGCTTTAAAATGTAATATCGGAAATTATCGGTAACTTTTTTTTTTATCGGTATCATTTTTTTTTTTTTTTTTTAATTAAATCAACATAAAAAACACAAGATGCACTTACAATTAGTGCACCAACCCAAAAAACCTCTCACACTCATTCACACAAAAGGGTTGTTTCTTTCTGTTATTAATATTCTGGTTCCTACATTATATATCAATATATATCAATACAGTCTGCAAGGGATACAGTCCGTAAGCACACATGATTGTGCGTGCTGCTGATCCACTAATAGTACTAACCTTTAACAGTTAATTTTACTCATTTTCATTAATTACGAGTTTCTATGTAACTGTTTTTATATTTTTTTACTTTCTTTTCTATTCAAGAAAATGTTTTTAATTTATTTATTTTATTTTTATTTTATTATTTCTTTAAAAAGGACCTTATCTTCTCGGGGTGTGGGAAAAAATCGATTCAAATTCGAATCGCGATTCTCACGTTGTGCGATTCAGAATCGATTCTCATTTTAAAAAAATCTATTTTTTTAATTTTTATTTATTTTTATATATATATATATATATATATATATATATATATATATATATATATATATATATATTTTTTTTTTTTTATTAATCAATCCAACAACATTTAATTTTATTTATTTTTATATATATATTTTTTTTATTTTTTTTTATTAATCAAAACAATACACAGCAATACCATAACAATGCAATCCAATTCCAAAACCAAACCCGACCCAGCAACACTCAGAACTGCAATAAACAGAGCAATTGAGAGGAGACACAAACACGACACAGAACAAACCAAAAGTAGTGAAACAAAAATGAATATTATCAACAACAGTGTCAATATTAGTTACAATTTCAACATAGCAGTGATTAAAAATCCCTCATTGACATTATCATTAGACATTTATAAAAAATAAAAAATAAATGAACAATAGGGTCACAGTGGCTTACACTTGCATCAAATATTGGACACAATGTGTCCAATATTTTCACAAAGATAAAATAAGTCATATTTTTGGTTCATTTAATAGTTAAAAAAAAGAAAGGACATTATTGCAATCAGTTGATAAAACATTGTCCTTTACAATTATAAACGCTTTTTACAAAAATCTACTACTCTGCTTGCATGTCAGCAGACTGGGGTAGATCCTGCTATTGAATGAATAGAGAATCCTTTTGAATCGAGAAAATATCGTTTTTGAATCGAGAATCGCGTTGAATCGAAAAAAAAATTGATTTTGAATCGAATCGTGACCCCAAGAATCGATATTGAATCAAATCGTGGGACACCCAAAGATTCACAGCCCTATTATCTTCACCATACCTGGTTGTCCAAATTAGGCATAATAATGTGTTGATTCCATGACTGTATATATCGGTATCAGTAATTAAGAGTTGGACAATATCGGAATATCGGATATCGGCAAAAAAGCCATTATCGGACATCCCTAATTTCTAATATAAAGAAGTGTAAAGTTTTTACTTATATCTGTCAGTAAACTCGCCATGAAAGCGCTAAAACATACCGGTGTAGTGAGTCTGCATTATTCACCCAAGGAACTTTAGTTATCAAAGTTCCGGTTGGACGTTTTTTTACGGGACACATTTGAAGCTGCTGTCATAGTCACATGATAAAACTTGTTTTTCCAAGAACATGTGACAATACGCTGGACAACATTTCCGTCATGAGCCTTTTTGTCCATCGCTGTTGAGGCTTGAAGAAGCTGTGTTTGTAAGATTATTCATTGTATTATATTTCTGCATATAACCGATTTCTTAAAGGTGAACTGCCCTTTTTTTTTTGGTAATTGTGCCTATTTGTAACAGTGTTAAAGTTGTTTATACGGCCACCCTCAGTGTGACCTGTATGGCTGTTGATCAAGTATGTCTTGCAGTCACTTGTGTGTGTCTGTAGAAGCCGCATACAACATGTGGCTGGGCCCTTAACATTGCTGTACGGGTGAAAATCGGGAGCATAGTTGCCCCGGGAGATTTTCGGGAGGGGTACTGAAATACGGGAGTCTATCACTCTCTCTCTCCCTCTCTCTCTCCCCCTCTCCCTCTCCTGTTCAGGGCTAATTGTGCTACCGTAACTGTAAACTCCACAGCGAGCCCCCCCTCCCGTTGGCTTCAAACAGAGACAATTTTTGTTATTTGGGTCCAAAATACCCCTGCGTTAGTGGAAAAGTAGGAAATGAGTGAAAACGACTGAAACGTTGCCATGGAGACGAGGGTTTTCTTACGTGCCTGGCTGCAGTCACACCGCAACACCTGTCTGTCAGTAATAAAGTCCCTGATAACCTGGACCAATTCAAACCGTTATTTGTTTTTTTTATTGTTTAATTTGCATTGCCTCACAGGATGAACACTACATAGATTTTTATATGACGCCGGATAACACTCCGGGAGCCGTCCCTTTTTTTGCGCTCGCTATCCCGGTACTTTCCGCCGACCGCCGTGTTGCTATAGGGAGGAGAAGCGAAACGACACAAATTGCGGAAATAACATTATTCTCCGTGCGTCGGCTAAATACAAATATATTCCACAACCCCAAACATGTCTTTTTCAAAGCCTGCAGTAAAGAGAAAGGTTAGTGATGGGCAAAGACAATTCCAGGAAAAGTGGGAGATGCAATATTTCTTTGTTGAGCACAGGGGCACCCCGCCGTGTCTTATTTGCACAGAGAAAGTTGCGGTGCACAAGGAATACAATTTGAGTTTGAGTTTATTTCAAACATGCAAGCATACAACATGATACATCACAATTTCCAGTTTCTCTTTTCAACATGTTCGAAAAGGAGTAGGAAGAAGCAGAGCTTATTTAATCCTACCCCTTTTCCTTTACATAACAGTTGCTAAAACTTTTTTGTTCACTTCCTGTTCACAATTTATTCACAATATACTCCACAAGTAATCACAATAAAAATAAATAAATAATAATAATTTAATAATAATAGTTGGTGAAGTAAGTCATATTTCATATGATGAGATAAGTAGGTTTATTTTGAGAATGAATGAATGGATAGATGAAATAAATTGAGAATGTTTGTCATGGTTCTTGTTCTTTGTACTTTGTAAACACTTTAAGTTTGAAGAGTTTCTTGAAGTGGATCATATTAGTACATTGTTTGATTGATTTGCTTAATCCATTCCATAATTTAATTCCACATACTGATATACTGAATGTCTTAAGTGTTGTACGTGCATACAAATGTTTTAAATTACATTTTTCTCTAAGATTATATTTCTCCTCTTTGTTTGAGAAGAATTGTTGTATATTCTTGGGTAGCAGGTTATAGTTTGCTTTGTGTACAATTTTAGCTGTTTGCAAATTCACTATGTCATGGAATTTCAGTATTTTTGATTCAATAAATAAAGGATTTGTATGTTCTAATAAAGGATTTGTATGTTCTTTTGAAAACGTCATTATACGACTAGACATGTTGAGGAGTATGCAAAATACCAGAGAGATGCGAGAGTGAACCGGGTTGCACATTTTAAAAGCAGTCTACTGAGGCAACAAGATTTCTTCAGGAAAGCAACCGAAAAGAGCGATGCAGCAGTCAAAGCTAGCTACATGGTGAGTGAGATGGTTGCTAGGGCGGGAAAGCCATTCAAAGAAGGTGAATTCATTAAAAAGTGATTTTTTTGAAGAAATATTTTCTCGCGGCCCAGCCTCACCCAGTTTCTGCATTCAGTGGCCCCCAGGTAAATTGACTTTGAGACCCCTGGAGTACAGTAAGTCCGAGTCCATGGTTCTCGCCCGGAAAAGGGTGGAGTGCCATCTCTGGGTTGGGGAGGAGATCTTGCCCCAAGTGGAGGAGTTCAAGTACCTCGGAGTCTTGTTCCCGAGTGAGGGAAGAGTGGATCGTGAGATCGACAGGCGGATCGGTGCGGCGTCTTCAGTAATACGGACGCTGTATCGATCCGTTGTGGTGAAGAAGGAGCTGAGCCGGAAGGCAAAGCTCTCAATTTACCGGTCGATCTACGTTCCCATCCTCACCTATGGTCATGAGCTTTGGGTTATGACCGAAAGGACAAGATCACGGGTACAAGCGGCCGAATTGAGTTTCCTCCGCCGGGTGGCGGGGCTCTCCCTTAGAGATAGGGTGAGAAGCTCGGCCATCCGGGGGGAGCTCAAAGTAAAGCCGCTGCTCCTCCACATCAAGTCGAGCCAGATGAGGTGGTTCGGGCATCTGGTCAGGATGCCACCCGAACGCCTCCCTAGGGAGGTGTTTAGGGCACGTCCGACCGGTAGGAGGCCGCGGGGAAGACCCAGGACACGTTGGGAAGACTATGTCTCCCGGCTGGCCTGGGAACGCCTCGGGGTCCCACAGGAAGAGCTAGATGAAGTGGCTGGGGAGAGGGAAGTCTGGGCATTCCTGCTTATGGTTCTGCCCCCGCGACCCGACCTCGGATAAGCGGAAGATGGATGGATGGATGGATGGATGGATGGATGGATGGATAGTACCGCGATACTATACTAGAACCGGTACAACACTAGGTTGAACTTAGTGTTGACCATCAAATTGTTTAAATCTTAGAGTCCACCACACCAACCTGAGTCTCACCTAATTGAGATACTTAAAAGTAGATCCCTGATAATGTAGTCCACATGGCAGACACAAACGATGCTCCAGATGTTATTCAGTATTATACATCCATCCATCCATCCATCCATTTTCTACCGCTTATTCCCTTCGGGGTCGCGGGGGGCGCTGGAGCCTATCTCAGCTACAATCGGGCGGAAGGCGGGGTACACCCTGGACAAGTCGCCACCTCATCGCAGGGCCAACACAGATAGACAGACAACATTCACACTCACATCAACACACTAGGGCCAATTTAGTGTTGCCAATCAACCTATCCCCAGGTGCATGTCTTTGGAGGTGGGAGGAAGCCGGAGTACCCGGAGGGAACCCACGCAGTCACGGGGAGGACATGCAAACTCCACACAGAAAGATCCCGAGGCCGGGATTGAACTCACGACTACTCAGGACCTTCGTATTGTGAGGCAGACGCACTAACCCATTTTCCACCGTGCTGCCCCAGTATTATACAGTTATACAGTATTCAAGAGTGTCCACACGTCTGATCATTGGCTGGTATTTTTATGCACTCTGCCTCGTCGTGTGTGGGGGGGGTCGGGGTTTGGTGGTAGCGGGGGTGTATATTGTAGCGTCCCAGAAGAGTTAGGGCTACAAGGGATTCTGGGTATTTGTTCAGTTGTGTTTAATTATCGGTATTGTTTTTTTTATTATCGGTAACATTTTTTTTTGTTTGTTTGTTTTTTGTTTTGTTTTTTATTAAATCAACATAAAAAAATACAAGATACACTTACAGTCCCACCTCCACACACATGCTTAGTTCGTTGAGTGTTTCCAGTCTTACCTCCAAGGCTGCAGACCTCTTGTGGAGCAGCTGTTCAATGTTCCTGGCCGCTCTGGCCACAAGCTCCTCGGCGTCATTCTGCTCCACAGTGTAGAGGTGCTTGTTCCTCAGAAAAATCTGCACCCAGAGTTGCATATTGACGCAAATGAAGTCGAACGGGCATGAACGGTTCTGTGGTCGTACCTCGGTTAGACTCTCGCCGGCTGTAGCCGTGTCTGCCAGGCTGACCAGCTCTTTCTGCATTTGATCAACCCATTCTTTGATCCTAGGGGACAGGACAACACACTTCAGAAGGGACATCGCCGCACAATTAAGCTGTCACTCAAGCTCCTCCGTAGGCGCCGGACATCAGAACAAACAAGAGGATTCGTGAAAAAGGTCAGTCGATCCACTCCAATCACCGTGATCAAATTCGGTGTTGTCAGTCAGAGCACGGCGAGACACGTCAACCAACACGATGAGAAAGTCGGCCACATGGGGATAGACCATAACTGGGCAAATTAAGGCCCGGGGGCCACATGCAGCCCGTTAAGCTTTTCAATCTGGCCTTGATGGACATTCCCAAATAATGTCTTTAGATTTTTAAGATGGAAAGTGTAGCTGCCATTATGATGTTCAGTAATGTTTTTAAATTACCGTAAGTCTTGAACTATACAAATGATTTCAATGGTTGGAATCTGCGCTTTTGCACGATATATTAGTTACTATGGTCATCTAATTACAAACCCCGTTTCCATATGAGTTGGGAAATTGTGTTAGATGTAAATATAAACGGAATACAATGATTTGCAAATCCTTTTCAACCCATATTCAATTGAATGCACTACAAAGACAAGATATTTGATGTTCAAACTCATAAACTTTATTTATTTTTTGCAACTAATAACTAACTGAATTCTTTCCCATTCTTGCTTGATGTACAGCTTAAGTTGTTCAACAGTCCGGGGGTCTCCGTTGTGATATTGTAAGCTTCATAATGCGCCACACATTTTCAATGGGAGACAGGTCTGGGCTACAGGCAGGCCAGTCTAGTACCCGCACTCTATTACTATGAAGCCACGTTGATGTAACACGTGGTTTGGCATTGTCTTGCTGAAATAAGCAGGGGCGTCCATGGTAACGTTGCTTGGATGGCAACATATGTTGCTCCAAAACCTGTATGTACTTTTCAGCATTAATGGCTCCTTCACAGATGTGTAAGTTACCCATGTCTTGGGCACTAATACACCCCCATACCATCCCAGATGCTGGCTTTTACACTTTGCGCCTATAACAATCTGGATGGTTCTTTTCCTCTTTGGTCCGGAGGACACGACATCCACAGTTTCCAAAAACAATTTGAAATGTGGACTCGTCAGACCACAGAACACTTTTCCACTTTGTATCAGTCCATCTTAGATGAGCTGAGGCCCAGCGAAGCCGGCGGCGTTTCTGGGTGTTGTTGATAAACGGTTTTCGCCTTGCATAGGAGAGTTTTAACTTGCACTTACAGATGTAGCGACCAACTGTAGTTACTGGCAGTGGGTTTCTGAAGTGTTACTGAGCCCATGTGGTGATATCCTTTACACGCTGATGTCGCTTGTTGATGCAGTACAGCCTGAGGGATCAAAGGTCACGGGCTTAGCTGCTTACGTGCAGTGATTTCTCCAGATTCCCTGAACCCTTTGATGTTACTACGGAACGTAGATGGTGAAATCCCTAAATTCCTTGCAATAGCTGGTTGAGAAAGGTTTTTCTTAAACTGTTCAACAATTTGCTCACGCATTTGTTGACAAAGTGGTGACCCTCGCCCCATCCTTGTTTGTGAATGACTGAGCATTTTATGGAATCTACTTTTATTTTGAACATCAAATATGTTGTCTTTGTAGCATATTCAACTGAATATGGGTTGAAAAGGATTTGCAAATCATTGTATTCCGTTTATATTTACATCTAACACAATTTCCCAACTCATATGGAAATGGGGTTTGGTAGTTCAGAATCAGAATCAGAATCAGCTTTATTGTCATTACGCAAGGTAACGAGATTGAGGCCATTCCATACAGTGCAATGTGTGCATGCTAGAAAAACAATGTGCAAATATATAAAAATATAAAAAATGTAGAAGTGCAATGAATATGGTGTGAAATGAATATATACATGAAAAAACAAAACAAAAACAGGGTGGTTGGTGGAATGGGTTATTGCACCGAAGAGAAGGCAGTTATGAGGGACAATGGGGCAGTCCGTTCAGGATGGTTATGGCCCTGGGGAAGAAGCTGTTCTTTAGCCTGTTTGTTTTGGTTTTAATGCACCTGTAGCGCTTCCCAGAGGGCAGCAGGTGGAACAGGTCAGAGCCAGGGTGGGTGCTGTCTTTGATGATGGCACTGGCTCTGTTGAGGCAGCGGGAGGTGTAGATGTCCGTCAGAGAGGGGAGAGGGCGGCCGATGATCTTCTGAGCCGTCTTGACCACTCTTTGCAGCCTCTCCCTGTCTGCTGCAGTGCAGCTGCCGTACCATACCGTAATACAGTAGGTCAGCAGGCTCTCGATGGACGAGCGGTAGAAGGTCAGCAGCAGGTCAGGCTTCAGGTTGTACTTCCCGAGGACTCTAAGGAAGTGTAGCCGCTGCTGAGCCTTCTTGATGATTGATGTGGTGTTGACTGTCCAGGAGAAGTCATTAGAGATGTGGACTCCAAGGTACCTGAAGGTGTGGACCCTCTCTACACGCTCGCCGTTGATGTAGAGGGGGGCAGGGTCGGTGCTGCTCCTCCTGAAGTCGACGATGATCTCTCTGGTCTTGCTGGTGTTGAGAGCGAGGTTGTTCTCCGAAGACCAGGCTGTCAGCTTCAGGACCTCCTCTCTGTAGGCAGCCTCGTCACCCCTGGAGATGAGCCCGACCACTGTGGTATCGTCGGCGAACTTGACGGTAAGGTTGTCACTGTGGGCCGGACTGCAGTCATGGGTGTAAAGGCAGTAGAGGAGGGGGCTCAGCACACAGCCCTGTGGGGAGCCGATGCTCAGCGTGCGGGAGGATGAGAGGTGCGGGCCAAGTCTCACATTCTGGGGTTGGTTACTATGGTCATCTAATTAGTTACTATGGTAATCTAAGTCACAGCAGCTCAGATGAGGCACCAAGCAGTTTGGGTGGGGAGCGTTTCCACAGAGTGTTTCCAGAGCGGCCAGCCTGAAATGCGGGTGTCAGGGACAGACGTGGAAGGAGATTTGTACAACAAAATTGCAAAGCTTAGTGATATATCACATATATCATATTGTAGGTGGGGTTTTTTTACCCTTCGCGTTCATATTTGGCTGTTTGTTGCACTTGATTGTAAAATATGTGGATATGTTGTCAATATTCAGTGTTTTATCCTTCATAGTTAATATTCTTTATGGACATTATTCAGTAAAAAAAAGTACATTTCCATTCCATTTTTTCAGGCGGTCTGTCATAACGTTTTTAGCATTATTGTGAGTTTTTGTATTAGCGTTCCTAAAAATAGATATACCGGCCCCCAGACGCATTTTCTTCTCAAAATTTGGCCCCCCCGAGTCAAAATAATTGCCCAGGCCTGGGATAGACGTTGACGGTGAAGCGGAGGGGGCGGGCCATGTGCTCGTCAGTATGTCAAAGACCTCCAGGGACGTCAGCCTCAGTCTGCAGGTGTCAGGCGATGGATGACACAAGGTTTGCTGTACGATGAGCTCGTCTCACGTGGACCGCGCTGACAGAGTCCATCCGTCAGGGCCGAGATTGGGCCGGACGGGCGTGACAAATGGTGTACCTGCGGCACTGTTCCCACATGGTCGTTTGTTAGGATCGCCACACCCATCAAAGACATGATGAATAGTCTACTTGGAGATGAAATCATCTCTTTTCTCGCCTCAGTGCAGTTTAAAAAAAGGTGCGTTGCGACTTGTCATGATTGCCATGGCCAGTCCAGATCTGACAAATAATTGCTTTGTTCAGTTTTTTAAATATTACCATATTTTACTATAAGGCACACTTAAAATCCTTTCATTTTCTCAATAATCAACAGTGCGCCTTATAACCCGGTGCGCCTAATGTACGGCATAATTCTGGTTGTGCTTACCGACCTCAAAGCTATTTTATTCGTCCATGGTGTAAAGATAAGTGTGACCAGTAGATGGCAGTCACAAATAGGAGATATGTGCAGACTGCAATATGACTCAAGTAAACAATACCTGTTCCATTGAAAATACAGTATATAAAATTACACACGGCGCTCAAAAATCTATCAATATTTTAGTACGACTTTGGTAAGCTATGAAGCCACACCCTTGATGGATTGTACTGTGCTTCAACATAGGAGTATTATTATGGTGTGTGTATAAGGTAAGACATATTATCTGGCGTTTTGTTTCGCATTATGCAAAAAGTACTCACACCAGACCGATCAAAGACATGTGACCAGTAGATGGCAGTCACACATAAGAGATACATGTAGACTGCAATATGAGGGCAGTCACACATTAGAGATATGTGTGGACTGCAGTGTGACTCAAGTAAACACCAACATTTTATATGTTCCATTGAAAATATAGAACATTACACACGGCGCTCAATAATCTTTCAAAATGTTTTAGTAGGACTTTGGTAAGCTATGAAGCCACACCGCTTGATGGATTGTACTGTGTTTCAACATAGGAGTATTATTATGGTGTGTCTATAAGGTAAGACATATTATCTGGCGTTTTGTTTCACATTATGCAAAAGCTACTCACACCAGACCATTCAAAGACATGATGAAGGCGCACTTGTCCGCCCTGAGATGGGTAGGTTGTGAGTTCAAACCCCGGCCGAGTCATACCAAAGACTATTAAAAATGGGAAACATTACCTCCCTGCTTGGCACTCAGCATCAAGGGTTGGAATTGGGGAGTTAAATCACCAAAAATGATTCCCGGGCGCGGCATTGCTGCTGCTCACTGCTCCCCTCACCTCCCAGGGGGTGAACAAGGGGATGGGTCAAATGCAGAGGACAAATTTCACCACACCTAATTTTCTCTAACAACAGTGCGCCTTATAACCCGGTGCGCCTAATGTATGGAATAATTCTGGTTGTGCTTACCGACTTCAAAGCTATTTTATTCGGTACATGGTGTAAAGATAAGTGTGACCAGTAGATGGCAGTCACACATAGGAGATTTGTGCAGACTGCAATATGATGGCAGTCACACATAAGAGAAACCTGTAGACTGCAATATGACTCAAGTAAACAATACCTGTTCCATTGAAAATACAGTACATAAAATTACACACGGCGCTCGAAAATCCATCAATATTTTAGTACGACTTTGGTAAGCTATGAATAAGGTGCATATATAAATAAATAAATATATATAAATAATATATATAATATATATATATATATAAAATAAATGAATATATATAAATATATATAAATAAATAAATAGATTACTGTACAGATAAAAAATATATTGCACTTTTTCACATGCGTCCACATTTATGGATGTATGTTATATTGTCTTGTATGCAATATGACTCAAGTAAACAACACCAAAACGTTATATGTTCCATTGAAAATATAGAACATTACACACGGCGTTCAAAAATCTATCAAAATGTTTTAGTAGGACTTTGGTAGGCTATGAAGCCACACCGCTTGATGGATTGTACTGTGTTTCAACATAGGAGTATTATTATGGTGTGTCTATAAGGTAAGACATATTATCTGGCGTTTTGTTTCGCATTATGCAAAAAGTACTCACACCAGACCGATCAAAGACATGATGAATAGTCTACTTGTGGTTGAAATCATCTCTTTTATAGCCTCAGTGCAGTTTAAAAAAAGGTGTGACTTGTTATGATTGCCATGCAAATCCAGATCTGACAAATAATCGATTCGTTCAGTTCATTTTCAAATATTACCGTATTTTTCGGACTATAAGATGCACTTAAAATCCTTTAATTTTCTCAAAAATCAACAGTGCGCCTTATAACCCAGTGCGCCTAATGTACGGAATAATTCTGGTTGTGCTTACCGACCTCAAAGCTATTTTATTTGGTATATGGTGTAATGATAAATGTGACTAGTAGATGGCAGTCACACATAAGAGGTACTTATAAACTGCAAGATGACGCCAGTAAAAATCACCAAAACTTTAAATGTCCCATTGAGAATATAGAACATTACACACGGCACTCAAAAATCTAAATGTTTTTAGTAGGACTTCGGTAAGCTATGAAGCCACACCGCTTGATGGATTGTACTGTGTTTCAACATAGGAGTATTATTATGGTGTGTGTATAAGGACCGCAAAATGGCACCTATTAGCAGACATTATCTGGTGTTTTGTTTCACAATATTATACAAAAGCAACTTTGCTTACCTTCTGGTACCTGCTGATGTGTATTTGGGATCTGCATAAGTCCTGAAAATTTGAGTGCGTCTGCCATTGTAGTCGATAAGCTTCTTCTTTTTCTCTATCTTCTTATGTGACATTCATCCTCCACTGTTGCTATTTCTAATATAAAGTAGTGTAAAGTTCTTACTTATATCTGTCAGTAAACTCGCCATGAAAGCACTAAAACATACCGGTGTAGTGAGTTTACATTATTCACCCAAGGAACTTTAGTTATTAGAGCGTTCCGGTTGGATGGTTTTTCACAGGACACATTTCGGGTGTTGTTGTTGCACTAGTGAGCCACGGATGAGGAGATGCTGCTCCGTTATGGATTGAAGTAAAGTCTGAATGTCATTAAAACAGTTAGCGCCATCTTTTGACACTTCTTCCACGCCCGTCCTTGCACGCTACACCGCTACAACAAAGATGACGGGGAGAAGACGCTGTCGAGACTGTCAGAAAGTGACTTGAAGATGATGTTTAAAACATCATCTATGCAACATTTTGAGGAAAGAACCACCATCACATGTTATGTAGACCACAAGGAATTGTTTTCCATCTAGAAAAAAAAATCATAATATCACCCCTTTAATGCGCCTTATAATCCGGTGCGCCTTTTGTATGAAAATAGACCTGAATAGACCCGCTCATTGGCAGTGCGCCCTATGGTCCGAAAAATACGGTATATGTTTTTTATTTTTTATTTGTATTTATTTAATCATTTTAACAATTAAACATTGCTACCCAAGTACTAAGACTTCTTGCCACAGGATAATTTGCAACCCTCGTCCCTGGTTAGGCTTTTAAAGAAAAGTGAAAAACATACAAAAGGATTAAGACAAGTACAAAATAAAAATAATAAAAAAAAGAAAAATCGGCCCTATTTGTCCATACTGCACCCAGTTCTAGTGCTCACACTTCTGATTTTCCTTAAGCTACTTTTTTTCCTATGCTTTGAACCATGCGGCTTATACAACGGCGTGGCAATTTTTTTAATTTTTCTTTGCTAGCGGCGATAGTGTTTTGTATTCAACAAGATACTGAAAAGGTGTGTTATTGTTTGTGCTATGGCGCCATCTTTTGGACGAGTTCTCTAGCTGCAGGTGTTGCGGTTTTAAAGTGTGCTTCCTGCTTTAATGCCTTGAACCGGAAGTAAAACCGTCCATTGCGTTTTTGCTCTAAAGGATTCTTTATTTGTCACTCCTAGCAACATATGTAAGTTTTACAACACAACACCAACAAATCATACTTACTAAAAATGTCCCATGTGTGATGTGTGTAGGAGTGTTTTCTGCATATTTGTATGTGCTATCGTGATGTGATCAAGCTAGCGTCGTTAGCATTAGCCAATATGCTAACAGGCTCACTAACTTTCTGCGTTAGTATTCGTGGCTTTTAATGGCATTGTTTTTGTATTGTTTCAGTCTTGTAAATTCACCAAAACATCACTTTGGAGTTATTGAATCTGTTTAACTGATTGGAGCGGTCTAAGAGGATGACTTCTGTTTTGTTTGATCAGCCGTTTTACTGCCTTGTTACAGGCACTGTTTAGAAACAATTAGGGTAGATAAATAAACATTTACAAAATCTTGTATATCGGTTTATATTTGCGGTTTACAGACCATTGCGGCTAATTTATGTAAAAAAAAATTATTTTTTTTTAAACATTTGGTCTAAATACTGGCACGCTCTATAGCAGGGGTGTCAAACTCAAATACAGAGTGGGCCAAAATTTAAAAGTGTACAAAGCCGCAGGCCAAGGTTGAACAAATTATCAAATCAAATCAAATCAAATCAAATCAACTTTATTTATAAATTAACCTTTTAATAGGGACCCAAACAAGTTTTGCATTGAATATTGAACAAGCAAGGCTTATATAACTTTATAGTGACATGCAAAATCAAGTTTCAAATAAAAATAATAATAATAATTAAAAAATATCAATGGCATATCAAATACAATTTAAATGAAAATTGAATGCCTCTTTTCTATTTGCAGTCTTCTGAGGTAAATATCAACATTAACTTTTTCCACAGGCTAATAAATTTGAAAATAAAATAATGAGTAAACCAACCATTCAGGACTTTAAACTGCTCAGTTTGCAACACACTGATCTAATCTGATGTGCCCAAGCCAGATACCTGCCATCTTTTCTTGGATGCTAGTTCATTAATGTCGGGGCTCAGGCTTTGAGCTGAGGCAACCTTCATTATCCAATGAAGGTATTCATCAGTCATTATATCTCGTAGTCCACCCGGACCACAGTCTTGGGGGCGTGCCTTAAAGGCACTGCCTTTAGCGTCCTCTACGAGCTGTCGTCACGTCCGCTTTTCATTCATTCTAACAACGTGCCGGCCCAGTCACAAGATATGTGCGGCTTCTGTACGCGCACACACACATGAATGCAATTCATACTTGATCAACAGCGATACACGTTACACTGAGGGTGGCCGTATAAACAACTTTAACACTGTTAGAAATATACACAACACTGTGAATCCACACCAAACAAGAATGACAAACACATTTGCAGCACTACCCCCCCCCCCCCCCCCCCCACCCCCCCGCACACACACACACGCACGCACGCACACACACACGCACACACACACACACACACACACACACACCTTGTAACGTCCCGGAAGAGTTAGTGCTGCAAAGGGTTCTGGGTATTTGTTCTGTTGTGTTTATATTATGTTACGGTGCTGATGTCTTCCCGAAATGTGTTGGTCATTCTTGTTTGGTGTGGATTCACATTGTTGCATTTGCTCACACACATGAAAAATTACAGGGAACATTGCACCCAGGCATAAAATACTATAGTGCAGTGGACCCCAATCACCGGCCCGCGGCCCGGTACCGGTCCGTGGATCGATTGGTACCTTACCGCACAAGAAAAAAAAAAAAAAAATTCAAGCTTTGACCGGTCCGCAGTTACAAAAAGGTTGGGGACCACTGCTATAGTGCATAGCTGATTAAAAATAAAAACAATATCTAAGTGGGCCAAATCACATATATTAGAAAATAATTTCTTGAAATTGACTACTGTCACTTGATTATAATAATTAAATTTAAATTGTTATGTCAGGTTTGCAGAGGTGGGTAGAGTAGCCAGAAATTGTACTCAAGTAA
>NC_084557.2:45170691-45193191 GCF_033978685.3 Nerophis lumbriciformis
AACATGTCCAGGTTGTCCAGGGTGTACCCTGCCTACCGCCCGATTGTAGCTGAGATAGGCTCCAGCACCCCCCGCCACCCCGAAAGGGATAAGCGGTAGAAAATGGCTGGATGGATGGATGGATGGGGTTGTAATAACACACTTATAACGCAATAGTTTTTATAAACTTCCACTTCAAATCTTTCAAAAGTTCCTTTCATTTCTGTTTTTGTACAAACGATTACCCAGAACTTTACATTTTGTATTTGTTTTTTGTTGTTTGTGTTTTTGTGGAAAAGTGCCATTGCTTTTCCGTGTGCTGCCGGGTGTTTTTCATACCAAAACCTACATTTGTAACCGTCATGTACATATAAACTTGATTAAGTAATCCATCACAACCAGGAGGAAATTGTCTGGGTGTTGTGGAGAATGCATATACAGTATGTTTGATATACTTTGATGCTTTAGTATAACATTGTATTGTGTGATCATGCTATTGGTACTCTTCCGCTCTGCAGATGTCCGTGCGGCCGGCACACTTCCGTTGCCTTATTGTCTGTTGTTGACTTCCATATTTGCTCCTGGAGCATCCAGTGTCTTTCACAAACATGGTGAATCGCTCCTCAAAATGGAGGTTTGATTCAGTTGTTATCTGTGAAGGACACGGTCCCTCTTATGAGCAGGTGCATCCCTCTCTGTAAGGCTGACTTCTCACTATACGAGTTTACTGCCTTTGTCTTATTGTTTAGACCTCGCCTGCTGATGCTATGGTTGCATTGCAAGGACGGGTCTCCTGAAGCTTCAGTAAAACTTGGTATTGTACCATTCTATCTCTGGAGTTCTTTTTACTCAACGTATATGTCATTCAAAAGAACTTTGGATTGACCAGTGTATTTTATTCCCTGAGAGGAAGACTGTTTTCAAAAGTGTGCATTTTTAGTCTCCCTAAACGCTGTTGTCGTACGAACGAGTAGCCAAAACCATTCTGCCTTTTGACTGTTTTTGGTTAAAGACAGGTCTGTGTAACGACTTCTCAGAGTGTAGTTGCTCGACTTTGTCGTGATGTTGGTAAAGGTTCAGTGCCCCCTTTTTTGAAGAAACATGCCATAAAGATAAAGAAGTACAGCTGCAATGTTTGGCCAATGTTAAGATCTCGGGTACTCTTGAACAGTAAACATGAAATTTGAACTTGTGTTGTCCCGATACCAATATTTTGGTACCGGTACCAAAATTTATTTCAATACTTTTATAAATGAAGGGGACCACAAAAAATGCAATTTTTAGCTTTATTTTAACAACAAATCTTACGGTACATTAAACACTTGTTTATTATTGCAATCGAATAACAAATTTGTCCTTAAATAAAATAGTGAACATACTAGACAACTTGTCTTTTGGTAGTAAGTAAACAAACAAAGGCTCCTAATTAGTCGGCTGACGTATGCAGTAACATATTGTGTCATTTATTATTTTGTCAAAATTATAAAAGACAAGATGAAAAAATGTATTAATAATCTACTTGTTCATTTACTGTTAATATCTGCCTATTTTTCGTTTCAACATGTTCTATCTACACTTCTGTTAAAATGTAATACCGTATTTTTCGGAGTTTAAGTCGCTCCGGAGTATAAGTCGCTCCGGAGTATAAGTCGCACCGGCCGAAAATTCATAATAAAGAAGAAAAAAAAACATATATAAGTCGCACTGGAGTATAGGTCGCATTTTTGGGGGGAAATGTATTTGATAAAAGCCAACACCAAGAATTGACATTTGAAAGGCATCCATCCATCCATCCATCTTCTTCCGCTTATCCGAGGTCGGGTCGCGGGGGCAGCAGCCTAAGCAGGGAAGCCCAGACTTCCCTCTCCCCAGCCACTTCGTCCAGCTCTTCCTGTGGGACCCCGAGGCGTTCCCAGGCCAGCCGGGAGACATAGTCTTCCCAACGTGTCCTGGGTCTTCCCCGCGGCCTCCTACCGGTCGGACGTGCCCTAAACACCTCCCGAGGGAGGCGTTCGGGTGACATCCTGACCAGATGCCCGAACCACCTCATCTGGCTCCTCTCGATGTGGAGGAGCAGCGGCTTTACTTTGAGCTCCTCCCGGATGGCAGAGCTTCTCACCCTATCTCTAAGGGAGAGCCCCGCCACCCGGCGGAGGAAACTCATTTCGGCCGCTTGTACACGTGATCTTGTCCTTTCGGTCATAACCCAAAGCTCATGACCATAGGTGAGGATGGGAACGTAGATCGACCGGTAAATTGAGAGCTTTGCCTTCCGGCTCAGCTCCTTCTTCACCACAACGGATCGATATAGCGTCCGCATTACTGAAGACGCCGCACCGATCCGCCTGTCGATCTCACGATCCACTTTTCCCTCACTCGTGAACAAGACTCCGAGGTACTTGAACTCCTCCACTTGGGGCAAGATCTCCTCCCCAACCCGGAGTTGGCACTCCACCCTTTTCCGGGCGAGAACCATGGACTCGGACTTGGAGGTGCTGATTCTCATCCCAGTCGCTTCACACTCAGCTGCGAACCGATCCAGTGAGAGCTGAAGATCCTGGCCAGATGAAGCCATCAGGACCACATCATCTGCAAAAAGCAGAGACCTAATCCTGCAGCCACCAAACCAGATCCCCTCAACGCCTTGACTGCGCCTAGAAATTCTGTCCATAAAAGTTATGAACAGAATCGGTGACAAAGGGCAGCCTTGGCGGAGTCCAACCCTCACTGGAAACGTGTCCGACTTACTACCGGCCATGCGGACCAAGCTCTGGCACTGAGCATACAGGGAGCGGACTGCCACAATCAGACAGTCCGATACCCCATACTCTCTGAGCACTCCCCACAAGACTCTCCGAGGGACACGGTCGAATGCCTTCTCCAAGTCCACAAAACACATGTAGACTGGTTGGGCAAACTCCCATGCACCCTCAAGGACCCTGCCGAGAGTATAGAGCTGGTCCACAGTTCCACGACCAGGACGAAAACCACACTGTTCCTCCTGAATCCGAGGTTCGTGGTGTAGCCTCCTCTCCAGTACACCTGAATAGACCTTTCCGGGAAGGCTGAGGAGTGTGATCCCACAATAGTTAGAACACACCCTCCGGTTCCCCTTCTTAAAGAGAGGAACCACCACCCCGGTCTGCCAATCCAGTGGTACCGCCCCCGATGTCCACGCGATGCTGCAGAGTCTTGTCAACCAAGACAGCCCCACAGCATCCAGAGCCTTAAGGAACTCCGGGCGGATCTCATCTACCCCCGGGGCCTTGCCACCGAGGAGCTTTTTAATTACCTCAGCAACCTCAGCCCCAGAAATAAGAGAGCCCACCACAGACTCCCCAGGCACTGCTTCCTCATAGGAAGACGTGTTGGTGGGATTGAGGAGGTCTTCGAAGTATTCCCTCCACCGATCCACAACTTCCGCAGTCGAGGTCAGCAGAAAGGCAATTTAAAATAAATAAAGAATAGTGAACAACAGGCTGAATAAGTGTACGTTATATGAGGCATAAATAACCAACTGGTATGTTAACGTAACATATTATGGTAAGAGTCATTCAAATAACTATAACATATAGAACATGCTATACGTTTACCAAACAATCTGTCACTCCTAATCGCTAAATCCCATGAAATCTTATACGTCTAGTCTCTTACGTGAATGAGATCAATAATATTATTTGATATTTTACGCTAATGTGTTAATCATTTCACACATAAGTCGTTCCTGAGTATAAATCGCGCCCCCGGCCAAACTATGGAAAAAACTGCGACTTATAGTCCGAAAAATACGGTATGTAAAAAATATGTATATTTTGAAACATTTGGTGGGTGCGGTCTAAATACTGGCACACTCTATAGCCTAGAAAGTACGGTAAATGCATGAAGCATAGCCCAGTTTGATTATAAGGCTGCTATCATGGTTATGCATACGTATCAACTAGGGTTGTCCTGATACCAACATGTTGGTACCGGTACAGGTACCAACATGTATTTTGATACTTTTCTAAATGGCATTGTTGGCTTTATTTTAACAAAAAATCTTAGGGTACATGAAACATATGTTTATTATTGCAATTTAGTCCTTAAATGAAATAGTGAACATACTATACCAGTGGTTCTCAAATGGGGGTACGCGTACCCCTGGGGGTACTTGAAGGTATGCCAAGGGGTACGTGAGAATTTTTTTTAAATGTCTGTCAAAAAGAACTGTGAAAAGAAATGCAACAACGCAATATTCAGTGTTGACAGCTAGATTTTTTGTGGACATGTTCCATAAATATTGATGTTAAAGATTTCTTTTTTTTGTGAAGAAATGTTTAGAATTAAGTTCATGAATCCAGATGGATCTCTATTACAATCCCCGAAGAGGGCACTTTAAGTTGATGATTACTTCTATGTGTAGAAATCTTTATTTATAATTGAATCACTTGTTTATTTTTCAACAAGTTTTTAGTTATTTTTATTAGGGATGTATGAGGTCGCGACTTGTCCAGAGTGTACGCCGCCTTCCGCCCGATTGTCGCTGAGATAGGCTCCAGCCCCCCCCCCCCCCCCCCCGCGACCCGAAGGGAATAAGCGGTAGAAAATGGATGGATGGATGGATATTAGGGATGTCCGATAATGGCTTTTTGCCGATATCTGATATTCCGATATTGTCCAACTCTTTAATTACCGATACCGATATCAACCGATACCAATATCAACCGATATATGCAGTCGTGGAATTAACACATTATTATGCCTAATTTGGACAACCAGGTATGGTGAAGATAAGGTACTTTTTTTTTAAATTAATAAAATAAAATAATATTAATAAATTAAAAACATTTTCTTAAGTAAAAAAGGAAGTAAAACAATATAAAAACAGTTACATAGAAACTAGTAATTAGTGAAAATGAGTAAAATTAACTGTTAAAGGTTAGTACTATTAGTGGACCAGCAGCACGCACAATCATGTGTGCTTACGGACTGTATCCCTTGCAGACTGTATTGATATATATTGATATATAATGTAGGAACCAGAATATTAATAACAGAAAGAAACAACCCTTTTGTGTGAATGAGTGTGAATGGGGGAGGGAGTTTTTTTGGGTTGGTGCACTAATTGTAAGTGTATTTTGTGTACCGTATTTTCCGCACTATTAGCCGCACCTAAAAACCACAAATTTACTCAAAAACTGACAGTGCGGCTTATAACCTGGTGCGCTTTATATATGGATTAATATTAAGATTCATTTTCATAAAGTTTCGGTCTCGCAACTACGGTAAACAGCCGCCATCTTTTTTCCCCGTAGAAGAGGAAGTGCTTCTTCTTCTACGCAAGCAACCGCCAAGGTAAGCACCCGCCCCCATAGAAGAGGAAGCGCTTCTTCTTCTACTGTAAGCAACCACCCGCCCGCGTAGAAGAAGAAGAAGCGCGCGGATATTACGTTTCATTTCCTTTGTGTGTTTACATCTGTAAAGACCACAAAATGGCTCCTACTAAGCGACAGGTTTCCGGTTCATGAAAAGACGCAATCTCTCCATCCGCACACGGACTACTATTTCACAGCAACTGCCTAAAGACTTTCAAGAAAAGCTGGCTACTTTCCGTGCATATTGTAAAAACAAGATAGCTGAAAAAAAGATCCGGCCAGAGAACATTATCAACATGGACGAGGTTCCACTGACTTTTGATATTCCTGTGAACCGCACTGTGGATACAACGGGAGCACGTACGGTGAATATTCGCACCACAGGGAATGAGAAGTCATCCTTCACTGTGGTTCTAGCTTGCCATGCTAATGGCCAGAAACTTCCACCCATGGTGATATTCAAAAGGAAGACCTTGCCAAAAGAGACCTTTCCAGCCGGCGTCATCATAAAAGCTAACTCGAAGGGATGGATGGATGAAGAAAAGATGAGCGAGTGGTTAAGGTAAGTTTACGCGAAGAGGCCGGGTGGCTTTTTTCACGCAGCTCCGTCCATGTTGATATACGACTCCATGCGCGCCCACATCACGCTGGTTTTTAATATATTATTAAAGTTTGACTGACCTATCTGACTGTTTTTTTGACATTCCTTTAGCGCAGTTAGATGCGGCTTATAACACGGGGCGGCTTATAGGTGGACAAAGTTTTGAAATATGCCGTGCATTGAAGGCGCGGCTTATAACCCAGGGCGGCTTATGGTGCGGAAAATACGGTATGTGTTTTAAAAAAAAAAAAAAAAAAAAAAACGATATCGATAATAAAAACCGATAGTGATAATTTCCGTTCCGATATTACATTTAACGCATTTATCGGCAAGCCGATATTATCGGACATCTCTAATTTCTTTATCTTTTTTTCCCAAATAGTTCAAGAAAGACCACAACAAATGAGCAATATTTTGCACTGTAATACAATTTAATAAATCAGAAACTGATGACATAGTGCTGTATTTTACTTCTTTATCTCTTTTTTTCAACCAAAAATGCTTTGCTCTGATTAGGGGGTACCGGTACTTGAATTAAAAACATTTTCACAGGGGGTACATCACTGAAAAAAGGTTGAGAACCACTGTACTAGACAACTTGTCTTTTAGTAGTAAGTAAACAAACAAAGACTCTTAATTAGCCTGCTGACGTATGCAGTAACATATTGTGTCATTTTTCCTTCTATTATTTTATCAAAATTATAAAGGACAAGCTGTAAAAATGTATTAATAATCTACTTGTTCATTTACTGTTAATATCTGCTTACTTTCTCTTTTAACATGTTCTATCTTCACTTCTGTTAAAATATAATAATCACTTATTCTTCTCTTCTTTGATACTTTACATTAGTTTTGGATGATACCACACATTTAGGTATCGAGCCGATACCAAGTAGTTACAGGATCATACATTGGTCATATTCAAAGTCCTCATGTGTCCAGGGACGTATTTCCAGAGTTTATGAATATAATATGAATTTTTTTTAAACGCAAAAAAGATTTTGTGATGCAAAAAAATATTGATGTAATCATAGTAGTATCGACTAGATACGCTCGGTATCATTACAGTGGACGTCAGGTGTAGATCCACCCATGGCATTTGTTTACATTGTGACTGTCATGTCTGTGTAATCATGTTTTGTTTTAAGTCATGTTTTGTTTAGTTATAGGACTCTTTAGTTTCTGTCTTTTCACTCCCTTGTCTTATTTGCATGATTACCCATTAGTTTCACCTGTTCCACGTTTGGACTCATTGTGCACTCTTGTTTGTCACCATAGCAACCATTAGTTTTCACCTGTCACGTCACGCACCTGTTTCACGTTTTGAGTCACGCACCTGTTTTCGTTAATCATGTCTGTAGTATTTAAGCTTTTCATTTTCTGTTGTTCGTCCTGACGACATCCCCGCATTTATGCTCCTGCACACTCTCCATACCCTTATGACCCTTGCTACTCTTTTTTCATGCCGGTTCCATGCCAAGTAAGTTTTTGTTTATTAAGCCACAGTTAGTGTTTTGTTTAATTGTTCATAGTTTCTGCCAATGTGCAAGTTTTGTGTTTATAGTCTAGTTTTGTACCTCCGCCCCTGTGCGCGCCTTTTGTTTGATCCTTTCTTTGTAGTTATAGTGTTAAATAAATCATGTAATTACCCGCCATGCCAAGACCAAGACCCGCCATACCAAGACCAAGACCCGCCATGCCAAGACCCACGCCAAGATCCACGCCGAGCTTCGCCGCCTGACGCGCCACGCCGAGCTTCCACGCCTGCCAAGATGACGACGCGCCTGTCTCCTCGTCGGCCACGGATATGGCCGCTACCTGGTCGCCCGCCACGCCAAGTGCGCCCACCTCCCAGTCGGCCACGAATGTGGCCATTCCCTGGGCGCCCGCCTCGCCTGCTGCAGCGGAGTTCCACTCGCCGCCGCCACCTAACTCTGCCCCGGTGGATACGGGGACACGTGGTCTGGCGACCCACCGCCATGTCCCCCTCCCGCCCTCCCATGACTCTTGTTAATTTTTTTTATGGACATCTGGTATCTGTCCTTAAGGGAGGGGCTCTGTCATGTCTGTGTAATCATGTTTTGTTTTAAGTCATGTTTTGTTTAGTTATAGGACTCTTTAGTTTCTGTCTTTTTACTCCCTTGTCTTGTTTGCATGATTACCCATTAGTTTCACCTGTTCCACGTTTGGACTCATTGTGCACTCTTGTTTGTCACCATAGCAACCATTAGTTTTCACCTGTCACGTCACGCACCTGTTTCACGTTTTGAGTCACGCACCTGTTTTCGTTAATCATGTCTGTAGTATTTAAGCTTTTCATTTTCTGTTGTTCGTCCTAACGACATCCCCGCATTTATGCTCCTGCACACTCTCCACACCCTTATGACCCTTGCTACTCTTTTTTCATGCCGGTTCCATGCCAAGTAAGTTTTTGTTTATTAAGCCACAGTTAGTGTTTTGTTTAATTGTTCATAGTTTCTGCCAATGTGCAAGTTTTGTGTTTATAGTCTAGTTTTGTACCTCCGCCCCTGTGCGCGCCTTTTGTTTGATCCTTTCTTTGTAGTTATAGTGTTAAATAAATCATGTATTTACCTTCACGCCATGACCAGTCCAATTCACTTGCACCTCGGGAGAACAAACCAAGCCATAGTCCAAGTCATGACAGTGACGCCGGTGAGCTATTGTATCCTCCTACGTTGTGTAGTGAAGTCTGTTTAGCTATTCCTCGTCCTCCAGTGATAATGTGCGGATGGATGTTAGCTAGCCTTGTCTTAGAGCACCTCTTCCTGAGGCCGTTTCAGTGTTATAACTTCACCTTTTTCTTTACTTTTTACACCAAAATGCGTCTATTCTCCCTTTTCTGTCTCCACACTGTGTCTGCTTGTAAGTACTCTGTGCGTGTGCGCGCGCTGCCGAACATGCTCCTCTGCTCGTAAAACCAGCAATGTCATGCCCGTTAAGAAAATAAATAAATGGAGAACTGGTACTTTTCAGAGTATAGTACCGTTTTTTGATTCACTAGTACCGCGATACTATACTAGTACCGGTATACCATACAACCCTAGTTCTGTATAAAATGGCTACTTGCACTAAAATCTCTGTAGTCCACCCATGACCTGACTTCAAAATCACAGCAATCTCAGCAAATTTTCCGCCTTTATCTTTAATGTAGTCTGGACTTACTGTATTTAAATAGGCCATATGGATATTTTAATCGGGCACACCCCAGTACAGTACAGTAACTATTCCTCTTAGCTGCAGCATATTTTTGGTATTCACTCATTTATGCATACAAAAAAAAATATTCCTACTCATGTAGTTCTTCTCTATTCTCTCGGGCATACTGATTGTGGATGAATTAGCATTTCAGAGCAGCACTATTAGTCATATTCCCAGTTTGTATGTTAATGTGGAGTAGAATGAGGACTTCTTCGACTGCAAAAACTGCTGTACACTAAGTCACGAGTGTGTTGCAGTAAGGGATGATGTCGCCGAGTGTTTTCAGGGAAGTGGACATTGCCCCCCCAGTGCATACTTGCCAACCTTGAGACCTCCAAATTCGGGAGATTGGGGGCGTGCGGGGGCGGGGTTAAGGTGGGAGGAGTATATTTATAGCTAGAATTCACTGAAATGTAAGTATTTCTTATATATATATGCAAAATACGATAAGGGTATCGCAACTGGCTCACCTTTACAGGTACTCGCCCCTGCACCATCTGTGAGCCTGTGGCCTCGCTCTCTTCATCTCTCCTTCCATCAAGGCACCGGCGGGACTCTGCATGGCAGGGACGTCCTCCTCCCTGAGCCAAGACTAAGCTTGACCGCATACCTCAACTGGACATGAGTTGGTTGGCATCAGCAGGTTCTCAAATGGGCACCCCCCGTCATCAACGTTTCGTCGAATTAAGCCCATGACGCTTCGGAGGGGCTCGACGGCAGATCCAGCGTCCTGGATCTACCCTTGCCGAATGCCACCCAACTCTATGTCCCTAGTCCTTCAGTAGGTCGGCTCTGCCACCGCACCTTTCTTTGTATCCAAATCCAGCGTGATGCTTCCTCTGCCCTTTTAGTGGTGTTGACTACCAGTCGCTTCCTAGCCAGCCCCTCGATCCCTAGCAGTCCGAGGGCTCTCCAGAGCGACCGCCCCGCAAAACCTCTACAGCCGACCTCCACCGGTAGGTTCCAGGCCTTCCATCCATTTTGCTGGCTCTCGAGGATGAGGGTTTGGTACTTCCTGAGCTTGCGTTCGTCCTCCATCCTCTCTTCCCAAGGTACTGTCAGCTCGATAAGCACCACCTGTTTGGTTCCTCTAGACCACAGAACAATATCAGGTCTCAGGGTAGTGTGGGCTATCTCCTCTGGGAATTTGAGCTGCTTCTTCAGGTCGGCCCGCATCTCCCAGTCGTTTGCCGTGGCCAGGACTCCTTTGTTCTTCCCTCCTGCTGCTGCGCTTTCACCTGCCCTGAGGAAGTGGATGAAGCGAGGCCCATTAGAGAGGTGCCTTGTCTTCTTCCTGGCCTGCTCAACACCCTCTGCCAGCTGAGCAAGGATCTGGTCATGACGCCACCGGAACTTGCCATCTGCTAAACTTGAGTGACAAGAGGAGAGGACATGCTCCAGGTTAGCTATCTTCCCGCAGAGTGTGCAGCTGGGGCTCTCTACCATTCCCCAAGTATGGAGGTTTGATGGGGTGGGCAGGACATCATATGTAGAACACAGCAGGAACTTGATCCGGTGGCCTTCCATGCTCCAGATGTCCTGCCAGGTTAGAGATCTGTCTTTTACACTCTCCCATCTAGTCCAGCTGCCTTGTTTTTTCATGGCTACTGCCTTGACATACCGGCTTTCCTCCTCAGCCTTTCGGACCTCCCTCTGCACCAAGCCTCGCCGCTCCTTTGGGTCAGCTTTGTTCCATCTTGTTTTGGATGAGCAACCCAGACCATGTCTTCCCTGGGCTACTGATCCCACAATGTCCGCGTGATTCAGTCGATCCTCCGCTTCCCTCAGTGCTTTGCTGGCTGACCACTTTCTGCCTGACCTGACGACAATGCCGGCCTGCCGTACTCGCTCGTCTTTGCTGTCTCGTAGCATCATGGCCTGGCGTGTTTTTGTCACCACCTAGAATTAACTGAAATGTAAGTATTTCTTATATATATATATATATATATATATATATATATATATAGGGAATAAGCGGTAGAAAATGGATGGATGGATATATAAATAAATAAAATAAATACTTGACTTTCAGTGTTCATTTATTTACACATATACACACACATAACACTCCTCTACTCATTGTTGTATTTGAAAGTGCAATGCTTTGCAGCCAGTAGCACAGCCTTTGAAGGAGCATAGGTATGGGCAGTGTAATATTCTGGGTTGGAGTCAATAACCAGGCGAGGTGACGAAGTTACGTCTCTTTACTTCACACTTCAGAACCGACTCCCACACTTGCCGGTAAGGGTGCGCAATACAACGTAAACCGTTGGTCAACCAAAAAGTAACCACAGAACACTATACCGTATAGTGTTCTGTTCTGCCCACGGTAATCAACATTAAACTGCCTCAAGTTGTTGCTCAGATTAAATACAATCATAAAACTTTTCTTCTACATATAAAAAGTGCAACATTAAACAGTTTCAAGTCAACTCATCATGCTTAATTTATTACAGCATTTGGGAAGCCTGTAGTTGGTTTTATTATGTAAATGTTATATTTTTATCAACATGTGATAGCAGGGACCCTGCCATTCAAAACTAGGCTTCTCCATTACTAATGATTAATTGATTGATTGATTGAATTATTTATTTCAAACCTGCACAGTACAACAACACACACTTTTTAAAAAAAAACATTTTGGCAGGGACATTTATGCAAGGCTTGAAAAGGGGTTGGATGAAGCAGATGCTTATAATATCCCAACCCCTCTCACTCATTCCACATTTAACATAAACAATATAATACAAGAACAATACTATACAAACAAAAACAAGAAAAGCTCCTGTACACTAACAATACAATAGTACCACTGTTACTATAAAACAAGACAAGACGAGACAAAACACACACACACACACACACAGGCACAAACACTCTCTGACCATACACCTCTCTCCCATCGCTCTGTGCTGAGGGCATCACTCTCTTTCCTCCTCGTACTTCTTCAGTACTTCTTTTTTAAACAGTCTTTTAAATGTAATCATGCTAGAACAGGTTTTTAACTCGTCCCCTAAGTTGTTCCACAGACTGACTCCACGCACTGAAATGCACATTGATTTTAAAGTTGTTCTAAATTTAGGAAAATATAATTTGTTGTTTCCTCTTAGACTGTAACTATGGTGAGCATCTCTATCCTGGAATAGGTTTTGTATATTGGATGGTAGAGAGTTTTGGGATGCCCTAAACATAATTTGAGCAGTTTTAAAATTGATCACATCGTGCAGTTTAAGTTGCTTTAACTCCATGAATAGTGGATTTGAATGATGTAAGTAGTGAACATTGGACACAATCCTAATGACCTTTTTCTGCAGAGTGACTAAAGGCTGTAGATGAGATTTATAACAACTTCCCCAGACTTCAACACAATAGTTTAGATATGACATAATAAATGAATGATACAATAAAAGCAGAGCATTGGTGTTCAATAAATGACATGATCTCCTCATCATTCCAACACATTTAGCAACTTTTGTCCTCAGGTAATTTATATGAGGCTTCCATGATATATTTTCATCTATTACCACCAGAGGTGGGTAGTAACGCGCTACATTTAGTCCGTTACATCTACTTGAGTAACTTTTGGGATAAATTGTACTTCTAAGAGTAGTTTTAATGCAACATACTTTTACTTTTACTTGAGTATATTTATAGAGAAGAAACGCTACTTTTACTCCGCTACTTTTATCTACATTCAGCTCGCTACTCGCTACTAATTTTTATCGATCTGTTAATGCACGCTTTGTTTGTTTTGGTCTGTCAGACAGACCTTCATAGTGCCTGCGTTTCACCAATCAGATGCAGTCACTGGTGACGTTGGACCAATCAAACAGAGGGTCACATGACCTGACTTAAACAAGTTGAAAAACTTATTGGGGTGTTACCATTTAGTGGTCAATTGTACGGAATATATACTGTACTGTGCAATCTACTAATAAAAGTTCCAATCAATCAATCAAAATTGTGAAGGAAAAAAGACCCTCTTTTATTTCAACCGTACATCCCGTCAAAAGCCTAAAGACTGACTACACAGTTCCTGTCTTCACAATAAAAGTGCCGCTCTATCGCGCATGCGCTTTCAAAATAAGAGTCTCCGAAAGCCAGCGCAAACAAGCTAGCAAGCTACGGAGTTTGCCGCCAATGTATTTCTTGTAAAGTGTATAAAAACGAATATGGAAGCTGGACAAATTAGATGCCAAAAACCAACCACTTTCATGTGGTATTAGACAGAAAGGAGGAACTTTTTTTCTCCTCCATTTGAAAACGTGGCCGTTATCATCACTACTGTCTGATTACAATCAATGCAAGTCATCAGAATCAGGTAATACACCAACTTATATTCTTGTCTTCATGAAAGAAAGGAATCTATATGTGTTAAACATGCATGTATATTCATTAAAACACCTTTAACATGTAAACAAAAAGGGCAAAAAAAATAAATATAAATGATATACTGTATATATCAATGTATTTATATATATATATATATATATATATATATATATATATATATATATATATATATATATATATATATATATATATATATATATATATATGTGTATATATATATACATATATATATATATATATATATATGTATATATATATATATATATATATATATATATATATATATATATATATATATGTGTGTGTGTGTGTGTATGTTACTCATCAGTTACTCAGTACTTGAGTAGTTTTTTCACAACATACTTTTTACTTTTACTCAAGTAAATATTTGGGTGACTACTCCTTACTTTTACTTGAGTAATAAATCTCTAAAGTAACAGTACTCTTACTTGAGTACAATATCTGGCTACTCTACCCACCTCTGATTACCACTCCTAAGAATGAATTTTGTTGAACATATTCTATTGGTGTATCATCAATAACAATCCTGATGGGTATTTCACTTTTGCGATTGCTAAAGAGCATGATTTTGGTCTTCTTTAAATTCAGAGACAATTTGTTGGTATTAAACCAAGTTTTTAACTTGATCATCTCCTCAGTTACAGAGGCCAGAAGTTGCTTCAGGTCGTCACCTGCACATGTAATGGTTGTGTCGTCAGCAAAGAAGATGAACTTCAGCAGTATTGATACTTTACATATTTCATTGATATACATTATAAATAGTGTGGGTCCCAGTATCGACCCCTGGGGGACTCCACAGGTTATGTTCATGAGTGTAGATTGATGTTGGTCGGTCTGAACAATCTGCTGTCTCTCATTCAAGTAGCTCTTCAGCCATTTCCCTGCCACTCCCCTTATGCCATAGTTTTCCAGTTTGTTTACCAAAATCTGGTGGTCAATGGTATCGAAAGCCTTTTGCAGGTCAATAAAAATTCCTAAAACAAATGTGTTTTTCTCGATACCATTAGTAATGTTCTCTATTAGATCACTTAAAGCTAATGAAGTTGACCTATTTTGTCGGAACCCATATTGACAATCAGATAATAATGTGTGTTTTTCAATGAAGCCACGAAGTCTATTATCAAATAATTTTTCCAATATTTTTGACAACTGTGGCAGAAGGGAGACGGGCCGGTAATTTGTAAAGTGGTGTTTGTCTCCAGATTTGAAGATGGGGATGACTTTTGAGAGTTTCATTTGTGAAGGAAATTGTCCAAGTTGAAAAGATAAATTGCAGATGTATGTGAATGGTTTGATGATTTCTTCCGCTACATTCCGGACCGTCCTCATGTCGAGGTCATAAATGGTGTTAATGTAACTATAGCTGAAAAAAACAGTACAATAGCAATAGGAGAGACTATTCATCCCTGAACACCATGGAGTTCATGTAGGCTTTATGATGCAGTTACATTATTATATCAACTATCAGAGACAGAAACTCTTCATTTAACATAATGTCCTTTTTTTGCTGCTTCAACACAGCTCAATCAACACAGAAAAAGGTCAAGTGAAATAACGGACGGACAGGGCTTTGCTGTCCGTAACACACACACACACACACACATCGAAATTAGCTAACGTTACGCTAAAAGCGAATTAGCCTTCACCTCAAGCCAGGACTGCGAGCGAGCCGAGCTGCCTTTTATATTTCTAGAAGGTCAACGGTCTCATAGTGATGTTACTAGTAGTTGACTGGGAGGTGTTTATTATCATTTGTGGAGAGTCCGCAGCCTGATGATTACCTGCTAGACCAGGGGTCGGCAACCCGCGGCTCCGGAGCCGCATGCGGCTCTTTGATCACTCTGATGCGGCTCAGCTGCATACTTGCCGACCCTCCCGATTTTTCCGGGAGACTTCCGAATTTCAGTGCCTCTCCCGAAAATCTCCCGGGGCAACAATATTGAAGGCGTGCCTTCAACGTCCGATTTTACACTATCTGCGTGCCGGCCCAGTCACATGTTGTATCCGGGCTCTGCCCCACACACACACACACACACACACACACACACACACACACGTAAGTGACTGCAAGGCATACTGAGTCAACAGCCATACAGTTCACACTGAGGGTGGCCGTATAAAACAACTTTAACACTGTTACTAATATGCACCACACTGTGAATCCACACCAAACAAGAATGACAAACACATTTCGGGAGAACATCCGCACCGTAACACAACATAAACACGACAGAACAAATACCCAGGATCCCATGCATCCCTAACTCTTCCGGGCTACATTATAGACCCCCGCTACCACCAAACCCGTGTCTGGTTTATACATGGCACAAAGCAAAAAAAAACTTTGTATGCTCTGTTTGTAACCAATCAGATGGTTGTGTGGGTGGGACAATGCTGGGTGCTGTGGAGAGTACTGACAGAGAAGAGGCAGAAAGCGGAGCAGCTTGTTAAGACTTTAGCTTAGGCGGCTACTTCATATGTTCATGTGGAAACTCGTTCGGTACACCGAACCGAAACCCCCGTACCGAAACGGTTCAATACAAATACACGTACCGTTACACCCCTAGTATTGTGCTAATTTCACAATGTTCGCTTTTCCCTTCAACAACAACAAACCTATTAATAGCAGACTTTGTGAGAGACGACAAAGTCTACATTGGGACAAATGAGGATCACAACCTTATATTTTTGAGCCTGAATATAAGGAGGATGAGCAACACGTTTTGGAAGCTGTGTGCTAAACATATCCAGCATTAGTGAAACACTAAGCATCATGCAGATGTGTTGCTGAGAGCTAAACAGGATATACAAACTATTCATCCATCCATCCATCCATCCATCTTCTTCCGCTTATCCGAGGTCGGGTCGCGGGGGCAGCAGCCTAAGCAGGGAAGCCCAGACTTCCCTCTCCCCAGCCACTTCGTCCAGCTCTTCCTGTGGGACCCCGAGGCGTTCCCAGGCCAGCCGGGAGACATAGTCTTCCCAACGTGTCCTGGGTCTTCCCCGCGGCCTCCTACCGGTCGGACGTGCCCTAAACACCTCCCTAGGGAGGTGTTCGGGTGGCATCCTGACCAGATGCCCGAACCACCTCATCTGGCTCCTCTCGATGTGGAGGAGCAGCGGCTTTACTTTGAGCTTTCGGTCATAACCCAAAGCTCATGACCATAGGTGAGGATGGGAACGTAGATCGACCGGTAAATTGAGAGCTTTGCCTTCCGGCTCAGCTCCTTCTTCACCACAACGGATCGATACAGCGTCCGCATTACTGAAGACGCCGCACGCCTGTCGATCTCACGATCCACTCTTCCCTCACTCGTGAACAAGACTCTGAGGTACTTGAACTCCTCCACTTGGGGCAAGATCTCCTCCCCAACCCGGAGATGGCACTCCACCCTTTTCCGGGCAAGAACCATGGACTCGGACTTGGAGGTGCTGATTCTCATCCCAGTCGCTTCACACTCGGCTGCGAACCGATCCAGTGAGAGCTGAAGATCCTGGCCAGATGAAGCCATCAGGACCACATCATCTGCAAAAAGCAGAGACCTAATACTGCAGCCACCAAACCAGATCCCCTCAACGCCTTGACTGCGCCTAGAAATTCTGTCCATAAAAGTTATGAACAGAATCGGTGACAAAGGGCAGCCTTGGCGGAGTCCAACCCTCACTGGAAACGTGTCCGTCTTACTACCGGCAATGCGGACCAAACTCTGGCACTGATCATACAGGGAGCGGACTGCCACAATCAGACAGTCCGATACCCCATACTCTCTGAGCACTCCCCACAAGACTTCCCGAGGGACACGGTCCAATGCCTTCTCCAAGTCCACAAAACACATGTAGACTGGTTGGGCAAACTCCCATGCACCCTCAAGGACCCTGCCGAGAGTATAGAGCTGGTCCACAGTTCCACGACCAGGACGAAAACCACACTGTTCCTCCTGAATCCGAGGTTCGACTATCCGGCGTAGCCTCCTCTCCAGTACACCTGAATAGACCTTACCGGGAAGGCTGAGGAGTGTGATCCCACGATAGTTAGAATACACCCTCCGGTTCCCCTTCTTAAAGAGAGGAACCACCACCCCGGTCTGCCAATCCAGTGGTACCGCCCCCGATGTCCACGCGATGCTGCAGAGTCTTGTCAACCAAGACAGCCCCACAGCATCCAGAGCTATATACAAACTAAGAACATCATAAAGCATCACTTACTCTACAACGTCTGCTCTCACTGGAATGCTGACTGATAGAATTCATCACAATCTTCACAAAGGGTTAAAAAAAAAAAGTTGCGTCTTTTCATGTCTTTCTCGCCATCTCCGGGTCTATTTTGATTGACTAAGTTGACAAACTTCTCGGTTTATGGCCACATATTATAGAGGTGATAGGCATGGTTTATAATCTAGAATTGACTTTTACCAACTTAAAGGTAAAAAGCAGCTCAATGTATCAATATAGCAGCATAAGCTAGTTAGATTGTCTTTGTTATAATAATGTTTATAATAACAATATCGATAATACTCGTTTAATATTCAGATCATGACATGTAATAAGAGTATTGTTGACGATTTTTGGAGGTTTTTTTTAGAGGGCTTTATGGGCAGAATAGTGTACTCTTACTGGCTGCATTAGGCCCTTTTCCACCAAAAATGTAAGAACTTTAAGTTCCTGGAACCTTTAGTCCCTGGAACTATAAGTTCCTGTTTGTGTTTCAACCACATTTCACAGTTCAGGTTAGTTAATACAAATCAGTCTGACGACGTATTTCTACATTGATACTATGTAAATAAACAGACAGATTTAGGTCATGGTTCTTTTACTGGAGTGTAAGTCAGGGGTCGGCAACCCAAAATGTTGAAAGAGCCACAAAAAAAATGTAAAGTTATTATATAAGTGTTATAATGAAGGCAACACATGATGTAAGTGTCTATATTAGCCTACTATCAAAGGCCGACGCAAATCTATGTTGACAGAAATGTTGTATTTTAATGTTTATTCTACACATTTTTTGCAACATTGGAAATCTTTAGTAAAATGGAGGCTACTCACGGGCTGAGAAAACTTCTGTAAATGACTGGCTCAGAATGGCCAAAGGTATAGATGTGTGAGTCCAAGTTTAAGGGAACTGCAGGCTGTCTTCTTCTAATGGATTTATTACAATCTTTCCAAGCTGGGTAACGTTTGCTGTGGTCTGGAACCACATGGCACCACAAACAACTATGAGAAATTCAGCCAATATTACATACACAATGCATAATGATGCAATATGTACATACAGCTAGCCTAAATAGCATGTTAGCATCGATTAGCTTGTAGTCGTAGGCCTGATAAGCACTCCAGCAAATCAATAAAATCAACAAAACTCACACACAGCATAAAACGTTTGGTGGACAAAATGAGACAAAGGAGTGGCGTAGAACACGTCTTTCCGTGGCAGCGTCGGAGAAAGTTGTACATGTGTAAAAAACTACGGTGAGTTCAAGGATCGCTGAAATTAGTAGGACAAAACGCTGTTTGCCAAATACTCTCATCAGTGAAGCATGTATAACATAAACAATGGCATTTCTAGCAATTAAGAAGGTTTGTGTCATGCTTGTTCTCCTACAGAAAATATGTTAAAACAACAAAAAAATGTTTCTTCATCTTTTTCAATTTTCACACATCTCTGAAAGAGGTCCGCTATGCGGCTCTAGAGCCGCGGGTTGCTGTAAGTTAATGAATATAAAGCAATAATATACAAAACAATATGATTTAAAAAAATAAAGTGTACTGAGTTGTTTATTAAAAAGTCAGGCTTTTGTCCGCAGTGTCCAACAGTCAGAAAGTCGTGCTCTCAATAAATGATGAAGTAATGAGGGTCAGGCGAGTCCCTATGGTCCGTTTCAGCTGTAAATAACAATACATAAATAATAAATGTCAGGGTTTATCTGTAAATAACAATACATACATACAAACCCTGTTTCCATATGAGTTGGGAAATTGTGTTAGATGTAAATATAAACGGAATACAATGATTTGCAAATAATTTTCAAGCCATATTCAATTGAATATGCTACAAAGACAACATATTTGATGTTCAAACTGATAAACATTTTTTTTTGTGTGCAAATAATCATTAACTTTAGAATTTGATGCCAGCAACACGTGACAAAGAAGTTGGGGAAGGTGGCAATAAATACTGATAAAGTTGAGGAATGCTCATCAAACACTTATTTGGAACATCCCACAGGTGAGCAGGCACATTGGGAACAGGTGGGTGCCATGATTGGGTATAAAAGTAGATTCCATGAAATGCTCAGTCATTCCCAAACAAGGATGGGGCGAGGGTCACCACTTTGTCAACAAATGCGTGAGCAAATTGTTGAACAGTTTAAGAACAACCTTTCTCAACCAGCTATTGCAAGGAATTTAGGGATTTCACCATCTACGGTCCGTAATATCATCAAAGGGTTCAGAGAATCTGGAGAAATCACTGCATGTAAGCAACTAACCCCGTGACCTTCGATCCCTCAGGCTGTACTGCATCAACAAGCGACATCAGTGTGTAAAGGATATCACCACATGGGCTCAGGAACACTTCAGAAACCCACTGTCAGTAACTACAGATGGTCGCTACATCTGTAAGTGCAAGTTAAAACTCTCCTATGCAAGGCGGAAACCGTTTATCAACAACACCCAGAAACGCCGTCGGCTTCGCTGGGCCTGAGCTCATCTAAGATGGACTGATACAAAGTGGAAAAGTGTTCTGTGGTCTGTTGAGTCCACATTTCAAATTGTTTTTGGAAACTGTGGACGTCGTGTCCTCCGGACCAAAGAGGAAAATAACCATCCGTATTGTTATAGGCGCAAAGTGTAAAAGCCAGCATCTGTGATGGTATGGGGGTGTATTAGTGCCCAAGACATGGGTAACTTACACATCTGTGAAGGCGCCATTAATGCTGAAAGGTACATACAGGTTTTGGAGCAACATATGTTGCCATCCAAGCAACGTTACCATGGACGCCCCTGCTTATTTCAGCAAGACAATGCCAAGCCACGTGTTACATCAATGTGGCTTCATAGTAAAAGAGTGCGGGTACTAGACTGGACTGCCTGTAGTCCAGACCTGTCTCCTAATCAAAATGTGTGGTGCATTATGAAGCCTAAAATACCACAACGGAGACCCCCGGACTGTTGAACAACTTAAGCTGTACATCAAGCAAGAATGGGAAAGAATTCCACCTGAGAAGCTTAAAAAATGTGTCTCCTCAGTTCCCAAACGTTTACTGAGTGTTGTTAAAAGGAAAGGCCATGTAACACAGTGGTGAACATGCCCTTTCCCAACTACTTTGGCACGTGTTGCAGCCATGAAATTCTAACTTACCGTAATTATTATTTGCAAAAAAAAAAAAAAGTTTGAGTTTGAACATCAAATATGTTGTCTTTGTAGTGCATTCAATTGAATATGGGTTGAAAATGATTTGCAAATCATTGTATTCTGTTTATATTTACATCTAACACAATTTCCCAACTCATATGGAAACGGGGTTTGTATGTGTTCATATCCAAATCCCTGCCGGCGTTGTATTGGTTGTGGATGAGTTAGTTATTGAGTGCTGACTCGGCCCGGTCATCCAGGGTAAGCTCCTGCTGCATGTAACTGGGCTAGTGCTACAGACATAATAATAAAGAATATGAAAATAAGTACTACATGTATGAAAACTAGCATCTTGTAGGCATGTAGGAAATAATATTAGAGGGAATTATTTGACAGGAAAAAAACAACACGAGCAACATAGGGGATTCTAACAGTAAGATTTCACTCAATATTTCTCGGATGGAAAAGTAGAAAAAAGGACGATAAATGCAATAGTTGAAAGTTTAAATAACTTTGCAAATATTGGACCAAGTCTGGAAAAAAAAAATATTCTTCGATTAAGAACTTGAACGATTCCATAAACAGAAATCCCACCTCAATGTTCCTTACTGACATGACAGAAAAGGAAATAATCGAAATTGTGATTACATTTAAATCCAACACTTCCAATTGACGGAATTGATATATAAACTATAAAAAACGGTTATAAAAGACATCTATGAATGTACTTAAGCAACCCATCAAGCAAATTCCCAGAGTTCCTGCTAGAATCTTCATGGTCCTCTCAAAAGCACCATGAAGATTCTAGCGGGAACTCTCATTCAACCCTTTTTCGATTACGCATGCACCTCCTGGTACCCTAGCACCTCCAAAACCCTCAAATCTAATCTCTAAACATCCCAGAACAAGCTAGTCAGATTACTTCTAGACCTCCTACCCACTTCTCCAAAGTGGGCTGGCTCAGGGTGGAGGACAGAGTAAAACAACTTGCACTGAGCCTGGTCTATAAAATCCGCTACACCTCCCTGATACCGAAGTACATGCCAAACTACTCCCTTAACGTAAATGACCGCCATAACCACAACACCAGGGGGAGCTCCACTAACCACGTTAAACCCAGATTCCGATCTAACAAAGGTCTTAACTCATTCTCCTTCTATGCCACATCAATATGGAATGCACTCCACATAGGTGTAAAAGAAAGGGCATCTCTATCCTCCTTCAAAACCGCACTAAAAGAACACCTCCAGGCAACTTCAACCCTAAACTAACACCCTTCCCCTTCCACATCCCACATCCCCGGATTGTAAATAATCAAATGTGTATACTTGTTCTTATGCTTTCTGAGCTCACTATGTTCACTATGTTCATATCCTACCAAGTCAGACCTACACTGTTTCAATGTCCTTTTCTCTGATGATGCAATTGTTGATGACTGAAGTGATGATATCAACCAAACCTACCGTATTTTTCGGACCATAAGTCTCAGTTTTTTCCATAGTTTGGCCGGGGGTGCGATTTATACTCAGGAGCGACTTATGTGTGAAATTATGAACACATTAGCGTAAAATATCAAATAATATTATTGATCTTATTCACGTAAGAGACTAGACATATAAGAT
>NC_084557.2:45198191-45200691 GCF_033978685.3 Nerophis lumbriciformis
ATCCAGTGGGAGCTGAAGATCTTGGCCAGATGAAGCCATCAGGACCACATCATCTGCAAAAAGCAGAGACCTAATCCTGCAGCCACCAAACCAGATCCCCTCAACACCTTGACTGCGCCTAGAAATTCTGTCCATAAAGATTATGAACAGAATCGGTGACAAAGGGCAGCCTTGGCTGAGTCCAACCCTCACTGGAAACGTGTCCGACTTACTGCCGGCAATGCGGACCAAGCTCTGACACTGATCATACAGGGAGCGGACCGCCACAATAAGACAGTCCGATACCCCATACTCTCTGAGCACTCCCCACAGGACTTCCCGGGGTACACGGTCAAATGCCTTCTCCAAGTCCACAAAGCACATGTAGACTGGTTGGGCAAACTCCCATGCACCCTCAAGGACCCTGCCCAGAGTATAGACCTAGACTAACGCGTTACAAAGTAATGCGTTACTGTAACGCCGTTATGTCGGCGGTAACTAGTAATCTAACGCGTTATTTTTTTATATTCAGTAACTCAGTTACCGTTACTAAAAGATGCGTTACTGCATTATTTTACATTATTTTTTTATGTAGTATCGGCGAGAAACAGAAGATCTGAGTGTGTTTTATTGGAGCGCTGCAGTGTCGTCCTTCTGAATGTTCTTGTGTCACAAGCCGGAGGCGCGCTCTGTGTGTGTCTGGGTGTGGGGAAGTCTGTGTTTACTAACAATGGAGCCGGAGTCGAAACGTAAAAAAACGTAAATGCCTGACTTGCCTATCAAGGAGGAAATTAGCAAGTTTGGCGTCAGATATAAAAAAATCTTCTCCGCTTTCAATGGTCTCCATATTACAAAGGCACCCCCGATACAAATCCTGGTTTTGTCCGTGGCTTTCTCATGAATAAGTTGAGAATGGTAACTTTTAGATTGAGTAAGGTTTGACATGTTTAGTAACTTTACCAGTGGCAGTAGCCAGACGAAGGTGGCGCTGCGTAACTGGCAACCTGGATGTGACACACTCATGGACTTTCTAATTGGTCAAACGGTGGAGGGCGGGGCATCGAAATGTAAACAATTACAACATTTCGGGGCTGTAAATCTACAAACCCCGTTTCCATATGACTTGGGAAATTGTGTTGGATGTAAATATAAACGGAATACAATGATTTGCAAATCCTTTTCAACCCATATTCAGTTGAATGAACTACAAAGACAACATATTTGATGTTCAAACTCATAAACTTTTTTTTTTTTTGCAAATAATAATTAACTTAGAATTTCATGGCTGCAACACGTGCCAAAGTAGTTGGGAAAGGGCATGTTCACCACTGTGTTACATCAACTTTTCTTTTAACAACATTCAATAAACGATTGGGAACTGAGGAAACTAATTGTTGAAGCTTTGAAAGTGGAATTCTTTCCCATTCTTGTTGTATGTAGAGCTTCAGTCGTTCAACAGTCCGGGGTCTCCGCTGTCGTATTTTACGCTTCATAATGCGCCACACATTTTCGATGGGAGACAGGTCTGGACTGCAGGCGGTCCAGGAAAGTACCCGCACTCTTTTTTTACGAAGCCACGCTGTTGTAACACATGCTGAATGTGGGTTGGCATTGTCTTGCTGAAATAAGCAGGGGCGTCCATTAAAAGACAGCGCTTAGATGGCAGCATATGTTGTTCCAAAACCTGTATGTACCTTTCAGCATTAATGGTGCCTTCACAGATGTGTAAGTTACCCATGCCTTGGGCACTAATGCACCCCCATACCATCACAGATGCTGGCTTTTGAACTTTGCGTCGATAACAGTCTGGATGGTTCGCTTCCCCTTTGGTCCGGTTGACACGATGTCGAATATTTCCAAAAACAATTTGAAATGTGGACTCGTCAGACCACAGAACACTTTTCCACTTTGCATAAGTCCATCTTAGATGATCTCGAGCCCAGAGAAGCCGGCGGCGTTTCTGGGTGTTGTTGATAAATGGCTTTCGCTTTGCATAGTAGAGCTTTAATGTGCACTTACAGATGTAGCAACGAACTGTATTTAGTGACAGTGGTTTTCTAAAGTGTTCCTGAGCCCATGTGGTGATATCCTTTAGAGATTGATGTCGGTTTTTGATACAGTGCCGTCTGAGGGATCGAAGGTCACGGTCATTAAATGTTGGTTTCCGGCCATGCCGCTTACGTGGAGTGATTTCTCCAGATTTTCTGAACCTTTTGATGATATTATGGACCGTAGATGTTGAAATCCCTAAATTTCTTGCAATTGCACTTTGAGAAACGTTGTTCTTAAACTGTTTGACTATTTGCTCACGCAGTTGTGGACAAAGGGGTGTACCTCGCCCCATCCTTTCTTGTGAAAGACTGACATTTTTTGGGAAGCTGTTTTTATACCCAATCATGGCACCCACCTGTTCCCAATTAGCCTGCACACCTGTGGGATGTTCCAAATAAGTGTTTGATGAGCATTCCTCAACTTTATCAGTATTTATTGCCACCTTTCCCAACTTCTTTGTCACGTGTTG
>NC_084557.2:45205691-45208191 GCF_033978685.3 Nerophis lumbriciformis
GTATATATATATATTTTTTTTAATTTATTTATTTCTTGTGCGGCCCGGTACCAATCGATCCACGGCCCGGTGGTTGGGGACCACTGCCCTAGACATATCATTTTTAACTTATATTATCTGACTGGACAATTATTTTGCTTTTTTTAAACAGTTCAACCCAAAAATGATATACCTGCAGTGTGTTTGACATTTTGTCGGAATATATTATTTTATATTTTGTAGGAATATAGAATGTGTATTCCTGCTGTAGGAGCATTTGCATTCGGAGGAGAGGAGCTACACCATGTTTAGATACCCGTTCCACGCATTAATACCACAAAATGTGTATATAATCTGTGATATTTCTACCTGAATAAAAGCTTCTGATATTCTGTACATTGCATGTTGTAAAGTTAATGGTATTCATAGATCATCTCCGCATTAAATTGTTTTAACCTTTTCTATTTAGCAATAAAATGTTATATTCAGCCTGCTAAACATTCTGTAATTGCGGACTATCAATCAGAGCAGGTAATAAAAGAATAAACGCAATAGTCCAATCTGCCAGAAAACAATTATTTAGGCAGAAATATGACACCTTCCATTACAAAGCATGTTTGATAATCATATTGTAAGACAATGTTTCATTGTGTTGGTGGTTAGACCGGATGTAAAGCGTGGCATGTAATTGATATAAGAAGTGTCTTGACATGTTTTGACAAAAATCTCAGATAAGAGTGACTCGAGACTTCCTCTCTACCGTCTTTTTTCTGCCGAGATCTTAATATAACTGTACGTGAGGCTCCTCCTCTCTACAAAAACAGCGGCAGCATTCATTTGCTCCAATGATGTCGTCTCACGTCCTTATTTTTGCACCTTGATTTGTTATTAAGTGTTTATTGTGATTTTAAGATTGTGTTCACCGTATTTTTCGGACTCTGAGGCCATACTTGCCAACCTTGAGACCTCCGATTTCGGGGGGTGTGGGGCGTGGTCGGGGGTGGGGCGGGGGGCGTGGTTGGGGGCGTGGTTAAGATATATATATATATATAAGAATACTTCACTTTCAGTGAATTCTAGCTATATATATATATATATATATATATATATATATATAAATATAAATAAAATAAATACTTGAATTTCAGTGTTCATTTATTTACACATATACACACACATAACACTCATCTACTCATTGTTGAGTTAAGGGTTGAATTGTCCATCCTTGTTCTATTCTCTGTCACTATTTCAGAACACACACATTATACAAATATACATTATAAAATCAATAAGAAAACGGGAGCTCTAATTTGGGAGTCTGAATTAGGATCAGAAGTTCCTATATAAACATTGCGCACTCACGTTGCCTTTTTGTATTGATTACTGCAGCTGTGCACTGGATTCATTCACAAATACAAACTACAACTCATAAACACTTTAGAGTTAGGCTCCACCATCAGAATGTGTACTTAAACTTATAAAGATCACATGGATATTATTCAGTGAGTTGATTCACCAAAACTAACCTGTTATACAGGAGGAAAAAGCACACAGGACGTTTCAATTGTTCACAGACTGGTCACGCTCATCAGAATGACAAGACACTTCAGGTCTGCAGGTTATCGCATTCAATTGGGAAGAAACACCCTACTGCCCCCTACTGACCAATGTGAATACTGATAAATGTGTAATGACAGCTCCAAAAACGAATTCAAACCACAAAATAAAATAAATAAATCAACACAAAAATGTGACACATTATGGGTGGGTCACATATGCATGTACAGTAGATGGCAGTATTGTCCTGTTTAAAAGTGTCACAACATTTCTGTTTACGGCAATGTTCTGAACAGGCTGTCAACACGTCACTCAGGTCCGCATGGAGCTGGAGGGGGCGTGGCCTCCAGCTCCGCCTGAATTTCGGGAGATTTTCGGGAGAAAATTTGTCCCGGGAGGTTTTCGGGAGAGGCGCTGAATTTCGGGAGTCTCCCGGAAAATCCGGGAGGGTTGGCAAGTATGATATAACACATACCGTATTTTCGGAGTATAAGTCACACCGGCCGAAAATGCATAATAAAGAAGGAAAAAAAACATATATAAGTCGCACTGGAGTATAAGTCGCATTTTTGGGGGAAATGTATTTGATAAAAGCCAACACCAAGAATAGACATTTGAAAGGCAATTTAAAATAAATAAAGAAAAGTGAACAACAGGCTGAATAAGTGTACGTTATATCATACTTGCCAACCCTCCCGGATTTTCCAGGAGACTCCCCAAATTCAGCGCCTCTCCCGAAATCCTCCCGGGACAAATTTTTGTCCCGAAAATCTCCCGAAATTCAGGCGGAGCTGGAAGCCACGCCCCCTCCAGCTCCATGCGGACCTGAGTGACTTGTCAACAGCCTGTATTCACGTCCGCTTTCCCACAATATAAACAGCGTGCCTGCCCAATCACTTTATAACTGTAGAATGATGGAGGGCGAGTTCTTGGTTTCTTATGTGGGTTTATTGTTGGGCAGTTT
>NC_084557.2:45213191-45215691 GCF_033978685.3 Nerophis lumbriciformis
CCAAGTTGCACAAGTTGATGACAGACGTGGTGACAACATGGTGACATGCATGCACGGACACGCAGGCAGGACAACCCACGCTGCGCCTCGGTCGCGGGAGCCTGGTGAAGAAGAGAAGGCAGACAAAGATGCAGGACTGCAAATAGGATTAAAGACTTACAAGAGCTGTGAAGGGAACTGGGAAGCCCGAGAGATGTCCTGGTAGAACAGGACCAGGAACACCCAGGCGTGCACCCTGCAGGGATCCATCTCACAACAATGTGTGGTGGTGGTGATGATGATGATGAGGAGGATGTGGTGATTCCCACCACCAATAGATGAGAATGAGTGACGCTCCCTCGTTCTCCCTAACCTGACTAGACTGACTTGTCCTCCCTAACCTGACTAGCACCTAACCTAACCTGACTAGCACCGACTCCTCTAATCTGATCAGTGATCAGCAGCAGCCTCTACAGGTACTGATGCTCTCTCTCTCTCTCACACTCTCTCTCTCGCTCTCTCTCTGTCGCTCGCTCTCTCGCTCGCTCTCTCTCTCTCTCTCTCTCTCTCTCTCTCTCTCTCTCTCTCTCTCTCTCTCTCTCTCTCTCTCTCTCTCTCTCTCTCTCTCTCCTCTCTCTCTCTCTCTCTCTCTCTCTCTCTCTGTCGCTCTCTCGCTCTCTCTTTCTGTTAGAATAATCATGTACCGTATTTTCCGCACTATAAGGTGCACCTAAAAACCTCCAATTTCCTCAAAAGCTGACAGCGCGCCTTATACAAACCCCGTTTCCATATGAGTTGGGAAATTGTGTTAGATGTAAATATAAACGGAATACAATGATTTGCAAATCATTTTCAACCCATATTCAATTGAATGCACTACAAAGACAAGATATTTGATGTTTAAACTCATTAACTTTATTTTTTTTTTGCAAATAATAATTAACTTAAAATTTCATGGCTGCAACACGTGCCAAAGAAGTTGGGAAAGGGCATGTTCACCACTGTGTTACATGGCCTTTCCTTTTAACAACACTCAGTAAACGTTTGGGAACTGAGGAGACACATTTTTTAAGCTTCTCAGGTGGAATTCTTTCCCATTCTTGCTTGATGTACAGCTTAAGTTGTTCAACAGTCCGGGAGTCTCCGTTGTGGTATTTTAAGCTTCATAATGCGCCACATATTTTCAATGGGAGACAGGTCTGGACTTCAGGCAGGCCAGTCTAGTACCCGCACTCTTTTACTATGAAGCCACATTGATGTAACACGTGGCTTGTCATTGTCTTGCTGAAATAAGCAGGGGCGTCCATGGTAACGTTGCTTGGATGGCAACATATGTTGCTCCAAAACCTGTATGTACCTTTCAACATTAATGGTGCCTTCACAGATGTGTAAGTTACCCATGTCTTGGGCACTAATACACCCCCATACCATCACACATGCTGGCTTTTCAACTTTACGCCTATAACAATCCGGATGGTTCTTTTCCTCTTTGGTCCGGAGGACACGACGTCCACAGTTTCCAAAAACAATTTGAAATGTGGACTCGTCAGACCACTTTCTATCAGTCCATCTTAGATGAGCTCAGGCCCAGCGAAGCCGACGGCGTTTCTGGGTGTTGTTGATAAACGGTTTTCACCTTGCATAGGAGAGTTAACTTGCACTTACAGATGTAGCGACCAACTGTAGTTACTGAAGTGTTCCTGAGCCCGCGTGGTGATATCCTTTACACACTGATGTCGCTTGTTGATGCAGTAAAGCCTGAGGGATCGAAGGTCACGGGCTTAGCTGCTTACGTGCAGTGATTTCTCCAGATTCTCTGAACCTTTTGATGATAGTAGATGGTGAAATCCCTAAATTCCTTGCAATAGCTGGTTGAGAAAGGTTTTTCTTAAACTGTTCAACAATTTGCTCACGCAGTTGTGGACAAAGGTGTGTACCTTGCCCCATCCTTTCTTGTGAAAGACTGAGCATTTTTTGGGAAGCTGTTTTTATACCCAATCATGGCACCCACCTGTTCCCAATTAGCCTGCACACCTGTGGGATGTTCCAAATAAGTGTTTGATGAGCATTCCTCAACTTTATCAGTATTTATTGCCACCTTTCCCAACTTCTTTGTCACGTGTTGCTGGCATCAAATTCTAAAGTTAATGATTATTTGCAAAATAAAAAAAAATGTTTATCAGTTTGAACATCAAATATGTTGTCTTTGTAGCATATTCAACTGAATATGGGTTGAAAATGATTTGCAAATCATTGTATTCCGTTTATATTTACATCTAACACAATTTCCCAACTTATATGGAAACTGGGTTTGTAAGAACATTGGTGTTGTATAATATTGTGAAACAAAACGGCAGGTAATATGTCTGCTAGTAGGTACTTATACACACACCATAATAATACTCCTATGTTTAATGCGCCGACAATCCATTAAGCGGTGTGGCTTCATAGCTTACCAAAGTCGTACTAAAGACATTTTGACAGATTTTTGAGCATTGTGTGTGGTGTTCTATATAAGTTT
>NC_084557.2:45220691-45365691 GCF_033978685.3 Nerophis lumbriciformis
GTGAAATCCCTAAATTCTGGGATTTTAAAAATGGTATAACACCAACAAAGGTGAAAGCAGGGTTAAAGTTCCAACTGGGAATTGATTTCCCGCAAGCATGACATAAATCACACCCTGCAATTTGAAGCCAAGGCCGAGTTAACCGTGATCAGCCATGCTTTTACCAGCTTATCAGGTACATTACCAGGGTTCTGTACGTTAAGTGACTGCATCATTAAAAAGGTGTGTTTTAATGTTATGTAGGAAATAAGTAAAAGAGTCTGTTCTCATCCTTAAAGGGTGCTAACTTTCCAGAGTGTTGTAAGCATTGTATCAATTCCCTCTTCGGGCTTTTAGCACGTCGTGACGTAACTACGCTAGTATGTAACGCATCTACACATTCGCTAATGTCAGCAAAATTTACCTATCATTGAATGTACAAACCCCGTTTCCATATGAGTTGGGAAATTGTGTTAGATGTAAATATAAACGGAATACAATGATTTGCAAATCATTTTCAACCCATATTCAGTTGAATATGCTACAAAGACAACATATTTGATGTTCAAACTGATAAACATTTTTTTTTGTGCAAATAATCATGAACTTTAGAATTTGATGCCAGCAACACGTGACAAAGAAGTTGGGAAAGGTGGCAATAAATACTGATAAAGTTGAGGAATGCTCATTAAACACTTAATTGGAACATCCCACAGGTGAACAGGCTAATTGGGAACAGGTGGGTGCCATGATTGGGTATGAAAGTAGATTCCATGAAATGCTCAGTCTTTCACAAGAAAGGATGGGGTGAGGGTCACCACTTTGTCAACAAATGCGTGAGCAAATTGTTGAACAGTTTAAGAAAAACCTTTCTCAACCAGCTATTGCAAGGAATTTAGGGATTTCACCATCCACGGTCCGTAATATCATCAAAGGGTTCAGAGAATCTGGAGAAATCACTGCACGTAAGCAACTAAGCCCGTGACCTTTGATCCCTCAGGCTGTACTGCATCAACAAGCGACATCAGTCTGTAAAGGATATCGCCACATGGGCTCAGGAACACTTCAGAAACCCACTCTCAGTAACCACAGTTGGTTGCTACATCTGTAAGTGCAAGTTAAAACTCTCCTATGCAAGGCGAAAACCGTTTATCAACAACACCCAGAAACGCCGTCGGCTTCGCTGGGCCTGAGCTCATCTAAGATGGACTGATACAAAGTGGAAAAGTGTTCTGTGGTCTGACGAGTCCACATTTCAAATTGTTTTTGGAAACTGTGGACGTTGTGTCCTCCGGACCAAAGAGGAAACGAACCATCCGGATTGTTATAGGCGCAAAGTTGAAAAGCCAGCATGTGTGATGGTATGGGGGTGTATTAGTGCCCAAGACATGGGTAACTTACACATCTGTGTAGGCGCCATTAATGCTGAAATGTACATACAGGTTTTGGAGCAACATATGTTGCCATCCAAGCAACGTTACCATGGACGCCCCTGCTTATTTCAGCAAGACAATGCCAAGCCACGTGTTACATCAACGTGGCTTCATAGTAAAAGAGTGCGGGTACTAGACTGGCCTGCCTGTAGTCCAGACCTGTCTCCCATTGAAAATGTGTGGCGCATTTTGAAGCCTAAAATACCACAACGGAGACCCCCGGACTGTTGAACAACTTAAGCTGTACATCAAGCAAGAATGGGAAAGAATTCCACCTGAGGAGCTTAAAAAATGTGTCTCCTCAGTTCCCAAACGTTTACTGAGTGTTGTTAAAAGGAAAGGCCATGTAACACAGTGGTGAACATGCCCTTTCCCAACTACTTTGGCACGTGTTGCAGCCATGAAATTCTAAGTTAATTATTATTTGCAAAAAAAAAAAAAAAATTTTGAGTTTGAACATCAAATATGTTGTCTTTGTAGCATATTCAACTGAATATGGGTTGAAAAGGATTTGCAAATCATTGTATTCCGTTTATATTTACATCTAACACAATTTCCCAACTCATATGGAAACGGGGTTTGTACCAAAAAGTATCAAAATACATTTTGGTACCGGTACCAAAATATAGGTATCGGGACATCCCTAGTCAGGTTTTGTACAAAATACTGATAAAAATTCTTGGGGAAAGTTAATTTGCAATATATAAAAAATATATATTTCCTGTTACTGCTTGGAAATAGAGGAATCGAGATAAAGCGTGTGTTTGTGTGTTAATGCAGCCCGGGAGGGAGATCAGGGCAGCACATAGGCAGGATGCTCGGGGAGTTGGTTATCAATGGTTGCTTAGCAACCACCCACCATCTCTGGTGTCCTCTCACCCTCCTCCTCCTCCTGTTTCCCCCTCTTTCCCCCGCTCTTTGTCTCTCCCATCCCTTCACCTCGCCCCACTATTCTCGCCTCCTCATCTCGTCGGCCATCAAATCCCAAACCCGTCTTATCTATCTGGTGGGGAGGACATGTTGGGAAAAGTGCAGGAGTGGTCCGAAGTGGACACGAGTGCAGGAAAACCCAGGCAAGGCAGAGTGAAGCGAGGGCTGCATGCAGATGTATTATTTTTTCTTATAAATAAAGGAACATCCAGAATAATAGGAGGTGTCAGACTAATCCCAACACCTCTCTCTTTGACAATGCATCTCTATCTAAAATGTAATGCATCCCCCTACCTCCATCATCCACAGCCCTGCAGGACCACGGTCACATTTGACAACTTCCCCACACTACATATATTTAATGCCTTAGAGTAATATTGCATATTTAATGCTTGTTTCAGGGACACCGTGTGAGTGAGACATCTGTATTTAGTCCATCTTTGTTGGGAAGTATGCAGCCCTTCTTTATATCACAAATCTCATTCACAAGGTAGCACTGCCCCCTACAGGCGACACATGAGCATCACAAGACTATTGGTTTAAAAAAAATTAAAAGGATACACTTTGGTACCAGCATTATCCCGTGAATAATAATGTAAAGAAATAAAAAATATATATAGATGTATGTTTTTGTTCAAATGCAATAAGCCTTCCCGGTAAGGTCTATTCAGGTGTACTGGAGAGGAGGCTACACCGGATAGTCCAGGGGTCGGCAACCTTTACCAGTCATTTTGACCAGTTTCACAAATTATAGAAAACAAGAATGACAAACACATTTCGGGAAAACATCTGCACCGTAACACAACATAAACACAACAGAACAAATACCCAGAATCCCATGCAGCCCTAACTCTTCCGGGCTACATTATACACCCCCCCCTGTGCGTCGGTTGAGGTGGGCCGGGTTTGGTAGCTGGGGGGGGGGGGGGTATAATGTAGCCCGGAAGAGTTAGGGCTGCATGGGATTCTGGGTATTCGTTCTGTTGTGTTTATGTTGTGTTACGGTGTAGATGTTCTCCCGAAGTGTGTTTGTCATTCTTGTTTGGTGTGGGTTCACAGTGTGGCGCATTATTAGTAAGAGTGTTAAAGTTGTTCATACCGCCACCGTCAGTGTAACCTGTGTGGCTGTTGACCAAGTATGCCTTGCTGTCACTTACGTGAGCACGTAGAAGCCCCAAACAACGTGTGGCTGGGCCGGCACGCTGGTTGTAGTGGGCTCTAAATGCTGTACCATCACGGCACGTTCGAGAGAATAGTTGCCCTGATATGCAGTGTTACTTCATTTTAAATTTCAATGGATTTTTGTGGCTCCCATTGTTTCCTATAATTTGTGAAACTGGTCAAAATGGCTCTTTGACTGGTAAAGGTTGCCGACCCCTGGACTATCCGGTGTAGCCTCCTCTCCAGTACACCTGAATAGACCTTACCGGGAAGGTTGGGGTTTGATGTGTTAGGGAGCAGGGTTGGGGTGGGGGCGGGATTTGGTGGTAGCAGGGTTGTATAATGTAGCCCGGAAGAGTTAGGGCTGCATGGGATTCTGGGTATTTGTTCTGTTGTGTTTATGTTGTGTTACGGTGCAGATGTTCTCCCGAAATGTGTTTGTCATTCTTGTTTGGTGTGGGTTCACAGTGTGGCGCATTATTAGTAAGAGTGTTAAAGTTGTTCATACCGCCACCGTCAGTGTAACCTGTGTGGCTGTTGACCAAGTATGCCTTGCTGTCACTTACGTGAGCACGTAGAAGCCCCCAAACAACGTGTGGCTGGGCCGGCACGCTGGTTGTAGTGGGCTCTAAATGCTGTACCATCACGGCACGTTCGAGAGAATAGTTGCCCTGTTATGCAGTGTTACTTCATTTTAAATTTCAATAGATTTTTGTGGCTCCCATTGTTTTCTATAATTTGTGAAACTAGTCAAAATGGCTCTTTGACTGGTAAAGGTTGCCGACCCTTGGACTATCCGGTGTAGCCTCCTCTCCAGTACACCTGAATAGACCTTACTGGGAAGGTTGGGGTTTGATGTGTTAGGGAGCAGGGTTGGGGTGGGGGCGGGGTTTGGTGGTAGCAGGGGTGTATAATGTAGCCCGGAAGAGTCAGGGCTGCATGGGATTCTGGGTATTTGTTCTGTTGTGTTTATGTTGTGTTAAGGTGCAGATGTTCTCCCGAAATGTGTTTGTCATTCTTGTTTGGTTTTGGTTCACAGTGTGGCGCATTATTAGTAAGAGTGTTAAAGTTGTTTTATATGGCCACAGTCAGTGTAACCTGTGTGGCTGTTGACCAAGTATGCGTTGCTGTCACTTACGTGTGCAAGCAGAAGATGCATATAACAAGAGGCCTGGCTGGCACGCTGTTGATACAAATTGTAGAGGGCGCTAAATGCTGTACCATCATGGCACGCCCTTATTATTATTGTAAGGGTGAAAATCTGAGAATATTAATCCCGGGAGTTTTCTGCGAGAGGCACTGAAATCCGGAAGTCTCCCGGGAAAATCGGGGGGGGGGGGCAAGTATGCAGCTGAGCCGCATCAGAGTGATCAAAGAGCCGCATGCGGCTCCGGAGCCGCGGGTTGCCGACCCCTGGGATAGTCGAACCTCGGATTCAGGAGGAACAGTGTGGTTTCCGTCCTGGTGGTGGGACTGTGGACCAGCTCTATACTCTCGACAGGATCCTTGAGGGTGCATGGGAGTTTGCCCAACCAGTCTACATGTGTTTTGTGGACTTGGAGAAGGCATTGGACCCTGTCCCTCGGAAAGTCCTGTGGGGAGTGCTCAGAGAGTATGGGGTATCGGACTGTCTGATTGTGGCGGTCCGCTCCCTGTATGATCAGTGTCAGAGCTTGGTCCGCATTGCCGGCAGTAAGTCGGATACCTTTCCAGTGAGGGTTGGACTCCGCCAAGGCTGCCCTTTGTCACCCATTCTGTTCATAACTTTTATGGACAGAATTTCTAGGCGCAGTCAAGGCGTTGAGGGGATCCGGTTTGGTGGCTGCAGGATTAAGTCTCTGCTTTTTGCAGATGATGTGGTCCTGATTGTTAAGGTTACTGAGGGGAAGATGACGGCAACTGACAACAGAGGGCAGTAATGTTCAAAGATGTATTATATATATATATAGAACATATATATAATAAGAAAACAATAATAATATAAACTAGAGAAATGGAGTGTGAACTAGATCCAAGAGTGTGTATGGTGTAAGACTCTGTGTAGTATTTAACTGAAGTGTGTGACGAGAGCGAACGAGGCAGTCCATGGGGCAGGCAGGTGATCCGGGGCGCGAGAGAGGCGTCAGAATCCAGGGGCGAGCGAGGAGTCGAGGAACGAAGGAGGCAGTCAGAGTCCAGAGGGAGAGCCGGGGAAAAGTGAGACGGACAACTCACTTTCCAGGCGACGGAGGGTACTGCGGGGACACGGGAGAAGACAAGGGACAAATCAAGCCACGGAGAGGAAAGAAGAAGAGAGCATAAAGCTTTGCTTACGGTACACCAATAGAAAACTAAGTTCCCGCGAGGATCCTTGGGACCACTGGTCCTTATGCAGCTCACCCTGATCAATTCCAGGCGTATAGATTGCCAATCGTCTGCAGGCTTGTAGCTGCGTGGGCGTTCCGCTCTCAGCGCGAGCACGGGCGTGTTCGAGCGCCCTGGCCGTGACACTGATTGCTTCATCTGGCCAGGATTTTCAGCTCTCACTGGATCGGTTCGCAGCCGAGTGTGAAGCGACTGAGATGGGAATCAGCACCTCCAAGTCCGAGTCCATGGTTCTCGCCCGGAAAAGGGTGGAGTGGCATCTCCGGGTTGGGGAGGAGACCCTTCCCCAAGTGGAGGAGTTCAAGTACCTTGGAGTCTTGTTCACGAGTGGATGGTGAGATCGACAGGCGGATCGGTGCGGCGTCTTCAGTAATGCGGACGCTGTATCGATCCGTTGTGGTGAAGAAGAAGCTGAGCCGGAAGGCAAAGCTCTCAATTTACCGGTCGATCTACCTTCCCATCCTCACCTATGGTTATGAGCTTTGGGTTATGACCAAAAGGACAAGATCACGGGTACATGCGGCCCAAATGAGTTTCCTCTGCCGGGTGGTGGGTCTCTCTCTTAGAAATAGGGTGAGAAGCTCTGCCATCCGGGAGGAGCTCAAAGTAAAGCCGCTGCTCCTCCACATGGAGTTTAGCCAGATGAGGTGGTTCGGGCATCTGGTCAGGATGCCACCCGAACGCCTCCCTAGGGAGGTGTTTAGGGCACGTCCGACCGGTAGGAGGCCACGGGGAAGACCCAGGACACGTTGGGAAGACTATGTCTCCCGGCTGGCCTAGGAACGCCTCGGGATCCCCCTGGAAGAGCTGGATGAAGTGGCTGGGGAGAGGAAAGTCTGAGCTTTCCTGCTTCGGCTGCTGCCCCCGCGACCCGACCTCAGATAAGCGGAAGAAGATGGATGGATGGATTTAATTGGAAAAAAACAAATGATAATATTGATTTTGTCTTAAGTTCAAGTGGAAGACTTGGTTACATATAAAATATATAATTTAATATATATAATAATATTGTATGATTATCAAATATGATTATTTTAATATGATTATTATATTTTGTAGTGTTAATAGTATTATTATTATTATTATTATTATTATTATTATTATTATTATTATTACATGTTTTATATATAACCATGTCCTCCACTTTGATTTAACACGTCTTTATTATATATAATATAATAGTTTGACTTTGGGCTTTAATCTATAATATATATATATATATATATATATATATATATATATATATATATATATATATATATATGTTTACAAAAACAATAATAATAATACATAATGATTATTGTTACATTATTACTATCATTATATAAAATAGTATTACTACTACTAATAGTATAATAATAACATTATTAATAATATATTATTAGTATTATTATTATTATATGTTTTATATATAACCATGTCCTCCACTTTGATTTAACGCGTCTTTGTTATTATATATAATAGTTTGACTTTGGGCTTTAATATATAATATATTTATGATTATAATAACAATAATAATAATATATCATGATTATTGTTATAGTATTACTATCATTATATAAAATAGTATTATTACTACTAATAGTATAATAATAACATTATTAATAACATGTTAAAATAATTTATTATTATTATTATTATTATTATTATTATTGGTAATGTGTTTTATTATTCTGATGTTATCCTCATTATTAATACTACTACTAATAATAATATTAATAACTGGGGTAAGCTTTTCATTCTATTTAGACTACAGGATAACAATGTCTTCTATTTTTCCATTTATTTTATTCTATTTATAATATATTCCTATCAACCTATGCTATTCATAACCTACTCTATTTAAATATCTGTTCTTGTTCTTCTTTTTCCTCCTCTTCTTCTTCTTAAAATGCATTCAATCCTTGAATAATAATACATTTATAGTAACATACCATTGATATAAAATATTGTCATCAAGCTTGTTTCATCATTACTCAAAAATACTTCATCAAACATTGGCACCATCGTGTGGTTGGAAAAAGAGTTACAGTTTGACTGAGAACTGACCTCAATTACCAGGCAGCATTTTAATGATTGTTTACACTTTTGACCCAAGTTTCCCACTTAATGGGAAAACATCTTGAGCTATTTTAAGTTCACACTGAGTTTAGCTCAATAGGAGGTGTTGTTAGTTGTTTTTAATGAAAAAAAAAAAAAAGTGTCCAAGTAAGTATTTACTTAACCTTTGTTGTTTTTAATATTTATAATAAAACTATTCGAGTACCAGCACCATCTTGTGTTCTAAATAGGAATTGCACTTTGACTGAAATCTGCTTTAGTTATGGGTCGGGATGATTTTCGAAATCGGTTCTCCCGGTTGTTCGATAAGAAAAGAACCGATTCCATGGACTCGAATCCCTTTTTGAGAACCGGTTCCCGTTATCGAGGCCACTATAGTAAAGTAAAAGAGTTGGTTCTTTATACGAATCCCTTCCCACGTACAGGAAATGCCCTGTGGGACATGCAATGTTATGCCCATTTGATTGTAGACTCTTACTGACACCTTGTGGCGATATGAAAATACTACGCGTCATTAGTTTGGGCACTTCTGGATTATGACAATTGAGAAGTAGACAAGTTGTGTTAGCTCTTTCAAGCCTTGGAAAAGATAAGTCTGTAAGTAAACTGTTTAACTTGTTTATGTAACTCAATATTAAGGTGGAAAGTGGTTACGTTTGATACTAAGATGTTTATTGAAAAACGATTTTCGATGGATGTTTTGAGGACTTAAAATGGCTGTCAGTCGTGTATTTCTACCATCGAAATAGTTTCAACCCTCAGAAGTAATTGTTTGATGATAGTACTGTTTATTTGTGTGAAGCTAATATTTACATATTGTGTATTACATTTCAGTATGTTAATTGAATCACATAGCATATACATTTGTCATTGTGGGTATTTCAGTTTAAAAAAAATAAAATAATAATAGTCCAGTGCAAGACAAAAGTAAAGATAGGAAAAGACAAAGCAAGATCAACAACAATAAAGAGCCTAAATGGATTGATCTGCTTTGGATTGTTTGTTAGCTGTCTGCCAAGCTGTATAACCTCAACACGTATAGTGAGGGCAGAACAGGCAATATGCAATTATTGCCAGGCTTCGCTCTCATGTAAGGGGGGAAGAATTGTTGATTGATGACTGTGGTGTTCTGAGTGTCATAGTGTGTGTAGTTAGTATGTTCCAATAGCAGCAGAAGTGCATTTTTTGGAGAGCTGTATTATTTTCAGTTTCGTGCTCAAGAGACTGATTTTATTTAACACTATATTATTATTTATACACCTATTAGAGATGCGCGGTTTGCGGACACAACCACGGAGTCCGCGGATAAACCGCGGGTCGGGCGGGTAAAAATAGATTTTAAATAGATGATGGCGGTTGAACCAATTCGGAAATATATATACATAGTTAAATGTTGTTACCCACATACGAAAAACGAGCAGCACTCTTTGAAACAGTCAATTATTAATCAGGCACCGCGTCCCAGCAACAAGTGGCGCAAGGGAGCGCTCCTTCAGCGCAGCAGGGCGCATTTTAGAGGCCAGGCGCTCTCGCATGAATCCTGGCACTGTAGATGCCATTTTATTCCTGCATAGTGCTAACAAAAAAAAAAGTAAGTAGACATACGGTTGGATATGTTAAACGAATTAGTCTACGTTACCTATAGGCTATACCAAATAAGCCCATGTCTAACCTATATTGAGTTCGGTCAGCTGAATAATTTTGATGGTTACGTGTTGTTTGGGCGCACTACAATGCAAAGGAATTAAGGCAATTGCGTTGTTTATTGTGGTTTTTTTCTATTCGAGATATACTACTATGTGTGAATAATTATTTGGCCTCGCTTTCAAGTGAAGCGCATCTCCGATTGGCGACAATGTAAGGATATTTAGCCTGCTTTGTTTGTCGCGACCGTCTATTTTCATTATAATTCAAGTTTGATGATAAAGTGCAGTCTGATGGGTTTGATTTCCCCCTTCAGCTATTTGCCTTGGCCAATAAGTTGCAGGTAATTTATTATTATTATTTATTTAATTTATTTTTGTTTAAATAGAGATGACATACATATGTTATTGTATAATTTAAGTTTGTGCGCGTGATTGACAGCCTAAGGCTTATGAGGCACATTTTTTATTTATTTTTTTATTTCAACTTAAAAACGTATGAGTCTATGCCTATGCCTACAACATAGGCTATGTGTTTATCTTTATTTTCCTGCCTGTCGTTGACAATGGAGATTGTCTGATATTTTGTCATGGCTGCAGATCAATCAATAAAGGTTCATCTTTGTCGCGAAATTGTTCACTGTTTCACTGTGCACCCCGCCCTCGTCCCTATTTGAGCATTATAACGTTAACAAGTTAATATTCATTGAAATAAATTCAGAACATTTTTTTTACCAAACGAAAATATAGGCCTAGTCTTTCTAAAACATTGTTTTAACTTCTTAAAAGCCTCGTTCTGCTTGCTGGAACTGCGCACACAAAGTGTGAGGAACGCACTCCTGATCTGAGGGCATTGGCAACAATAGTCAACACTTTCTTAATGGAAATGACAATAATATTATAATAATGATAAATAATATTATCACCCATTAATATATCTTAGCCACTAATGCGTGGCCAAGATATATTAATGTGTGGCACGCATTGAATGTCTCTGCTGCATTGGATCAGTCTCCTTTCTTTAACAGGCAAAAGCTTTATAACCTCACTAATGCCTTGCATCGTCTATATTAGATATATAACAACTGGCGGATGGCGGGCGGGTGTGGTTTTGATAAAATGTTGGTTCGGGTGGATGGCGGATGGATGACGACTTTTGTGATGCGGTTGCGGATGAAATAATTGCCTATCCGCGCATCTCTGACACCTATAGTGATCACAGAGACAGGTTGTTTTTGTGTTACTGTATATATTTGTTTTTCGGAAAAATCCCACTTAATGTACTTTGGGTAACAACACTCAATATTTATTTATTTTTATTTTTTTCTTATAAATAAAAAGTGAGCTTTTGTTAAACCAAATATTGTGTTTTTTTTTCCATATACAACAACCTATCTGGATTCGATAAGAGAATCGATAAGGAATCGATTCGATAATGGGCTCGAACTCGATAATTTCTTATCAAACATCATCCCTAGTTATGGGGGGTGGGGACTTAAATGATGAAAAAAAAAGTAGTAAAAATACATGTTTGAATCATCAAATGAAAGCGACAACTGCATTTTTAATATAGTCTCTTTTTAATCTTTATTCTTTTGATTCACGGGAGGGCGGGGATTTATTTTTATTTTTTTTACAGCACAATTTGCATAATATCTCAACACATCCTGTGTACAACCACAAAACCGTTACATCAGATTTTTTTTTGTTTTGTTTCTCCATGTCTTTTTTTTTTGAACACGGCGTGAAAAACAAGACAATTGTACAAGCATATTTCTTTCCAGTCAGCATACAGATAAATCTATACATCTCTCTTTTCAAACGATAATCTCTGAGGCACATGCAACATCCAAAACAAAGTCTCAGGGAACATTTTTTTGTCTTTTCAACTGTAGACATTTACTTCTGTACATTTATAAGTCTTTTTTTTTTTTTTTTTTTTCGTGTCTATTCTCCACTCTCCCAGCACTCGTGCATGCTGACGTTTTGGACAAAATAAACATTCACTCTGTAGAAAATAAAGACTCTATGTACAACGTCGAACAACATTCACGCCCTGCGGGACAACGACAGAATGGATGATTGCACGTCAACAGGCAACGGGACAAACAGTAGTGTGGGATCGAGGGGAGTCTCGTAGGGAAAAACAGTCGTTAGCGAGCGTTTTGCATTTGCTGGAATCGCAGTAGGAAGGGGATTCCGTCGCGGTTCCCCTGACACATGAAACGTGACAAATTTGATGCCAGATGGCAGGAACGTGTTGAATGTCTTCAAATGTGTTTTGTGGTAATTCCGACCAGTTACAAACCCCGTTTCCATATGAGTTGGAAAATTGTGTTAGATGTAAATATAAACGGAATACAATGATTTGCAAATTCTTTTCAACCCATATTCAGTTGAATATGCTACAAAGACAAGATATTTGATGTTCAAACTCATAAACTTTATTTTTTGTTTTGCAAATAATAATTAACTTAAAATTTCATGGCTGCAACACGTGCCAAAGTAGTTGGGAAAGGGCATGTTCACCACTGTGTTACATCACCTTTTCTTTTAACAACACTCAATAAACGATTGGGAACTGAGGAAACTACTTGTTAAAGCTTTGAAAGTGGATTTATTTCCCAATTCTTGTTTTATGTAGAGCTTCAGTCGTTCAACAGTCCGGGGGTCTCCGCTGTCGTATTTTACGCTTCATAATGCGCCACACATTTTCGATGGGAGACAGGTCTGGACTGCAGGCGGCGCCAGGAAAGTACCCGCACTGTTTTTTTACAAAGCCACGCTGTTGTAACACGTGCTGAATGTGGCTTGGCATTGTCTTGCTGAAATAAGCAGGGGCGTCCATGAAAAAGACGGCGCTTAGATGGCAGCATATGTTGTTCCAAAACCTGTATGCACCTTTCAGCATTATTGGTACCTTCACAGATGTGTAAGTTACCCATGCCTTGGGCACTAATGCACACCCATACCATCACACATGCTGGCTTTTGAACTTTGCGTCGATAACAGTCTGGATGGTTCGCTTCCCCTTTGGTCCGGATGACACGATGTCGAATATTTCCAAATGTGGACTCGTCAGACCACAGAACACTTTTCCACTTTGCATGAGTCCATCTTAGATGATCTCGGGGCCCAGAGAAGCCGGCGGCGTTTCTGGGTGTTGTTGATAAATGGCTTTCGCTTTGCATAGTAGAGCTTTAACTTGCACTTGCAGATGTAGCGACAAACTGTATTTAGTGACAGTGGTTTTCTGAAGTGTTCCTGAGCCCATGTGGTGATATCCTTTAGAGATTGATGTCGGTTTTTGATACAGTGCCGTCTGAGGGATCGAAGGTCACGGTCATTCCATGTTGGTTTCCGGCCATGCCGCTTACGTGGAGTGATTTCTCCAGATTCTCTGAACCAATTGATGATATTATGGACCGTAGATGTTGAAATCTCTAAATTTCTTGCAATTGCACTTTGAGAAACGTTGTTCTTAAACTGTTCGACTATTTGCTCACGTAGTTGTGGACAAAGGGGTGTACCTCGCCCCATCCTTTCTTGTGAAAGACTGAGCATTTTTTGGGAAGCTGTTTTTATACCCAATCATGGCACCCACCTGTTCCCAATTAGCCTGCACACCTGTGGGTGTTTATCAGTATTTATTGCCACCTTTTCCAACTTCTTTGTCACGTGTTGCTGGCATCAAATTCTAAAGTTAATGATTATTTGCAAAAAAAAAAAAAAAGTTTATCAGTTGTCTTTGTAGCATATTTAACTGAATATGAGTTGAAAATGATTTGCAAATCATTGTATTCCGTTTATATTTACATCTAACACAATTTCCCAACTCATATGGAAACGGGGTTTGTATGTTAAGTAATCCCTCCTCTAAACTGCATTGCCTTTTGGAACTCCCCCATGTTTTTTTTTTTTGTTTGTTTTTTTTCCTTAAAAATGTGCTACATAGACACCAACAAACGCACATCAACTTGTTTTCATTTCATTCCAATGCAGAACAAAAAAAAAAAAGATGAGGAAATGAACCTGGTGATAAAGTGCAGGAGCTCCACGCGGATGTCAACCATAGATTTAAATAAATCACTTAGAAAATAAATACTTTCATATACATGTCATTAAAATACAAATAAAAACATGTTGCATAGAAGTACCTCAAAAGAACCGATGGGTCTCGAGAAAAATAAAAATAAAATGGCACGATAAAACACGTTTCGTTCTTTTTGTTTTGATATTTTCTTTTTTTGTGTCTTGTTTTTTTTTTTGCTGTTAAAGTGACATCTTTTAAACATTTGAAGACGAGAAAAAAAAATGCTTAAAGACGGTTGCTCTGTTGATTGTGGGGTTTTTTTTTTCACCTTTTTGAAGATGATAACGACCTTTTTCAAATGCAGTGCTGACATTTGACCCCCGTTTTGGGCTGAGGGAGTGTTTTGGTCACAGGCAGTGGGAAGAAGGCTGGTTCATCATGTTGCACCGCCCCTTTCACAGGGGGGTGAAAGGGGCGGGGCTTCACAAATACTCGTGAGCGTGTGCAGAGGAGTGTTTGTTTAGGGTGTTCGATAAATGACCTTGATGCCCTATTTGTACGATGCATCTTCATATTCATAAATAGCAAAGAAATGTCTAGCAGATTGTCAGGACGCCACCTGCAGGCCAGAAAATACCCATTTTTTGATGCAATGTCATATATTTTTATTTACCAGTATTTATCTTTAATTTGTGATGGCAATTTTCTTTAAGACTTTCCTTACCTAAAAAATAAAAACAGGTCAAAAACAGAATGAATGCACCGCAATGGCATCCCTCAGCTGAGGTGAGGCCACTACGTGAAAAAGCCACATTTTTTCCCGCCTCCTGTATAAGTGACATGAGGTAGAATTTATGGTTTTATTTGTATTGATCCAAATCGGTGTGTTAGATATTTGCTCAATTCAGGGACGAGACGTTGATACAACGTCGATTACACGTGCATTTTCTTTAAAAGTGACTTTGAAAGAACATTGCAAAAGAGTTGTGTTTGTACATTGAGACAACGTTGTTGGTTGGGAAACGACCAAATTTCAATGGTCAAATCAACGTCAGAACCCGACATTGATTAATTGTTGTCAACAAGCATGTTGTTTCAATGTTGTATTTGTGTTGTAGAATATGGGTTGGGAAATTACCAACTTTCAATGTTTTAATCAACGTCAGAACCCAACATTGATTAATTGTTGTCAAAAAGCATGTTGTTTCAACGTTGTATTTGTGTTGTAGAATATTGGTTGGGAAATTACCAACTTTCAATGATCAAATTAACGTCGGAACCCAATATTTAATTAACGTTGTCAAAAAGCATGTTGTTTCAACGTTGTATTTGTGTTGTGGAATATTGGTTGGGAAATGACCAAAATTCAATGTTTAAATCAACTTCAGAACCCAACATTGATTGATTGTTGTCAAAAAGCATGTTGTTTCAACGTTGTATTTGTGTTGTAGAATATTGGTTGGGAAATGACCAAATTTCAATGGTCAAATCAACGTCACAACCTGACATTGATTAATTGTTGTCAACAAGCATGTTGTTTCAACGTTGTATTTGTGTTGTAGAATATTGGTTGGGAAATGACCAAATTTCAATGGTCAAATCAACGTCACAACCTGACATTGATTAAACGTTGTCTATAAGCATGTTGTTTCAATGTTGTATTTGTGTTGTGGAATATTGGTTGGGAAATGACCAAAATTCAATGTTTAAATCAACGTCAGAACCCAACATTGATTGATTGTTGTCAAAAAGCATGTTGTTTCAACGTTGTATTTGTGTTGTAGAATATTGGTTGGGAAGCGACCAAATTTCAATGGTCAAATCAACATCACAACCTGACATTGATTAAACGTTGTCTATAAGCATGTTGTTTCAATGTTGTATTTGTGTTGTCCAATATTGGTTGGAAAATGACCAAAATTCAATGGTCAAATCAACGTCAGAACCTAACATTGATTAATTGTTGTCAAAAAGCATGTTGTTTCAACGTTGTATTTGTGTTGTAGAATATTGGTTGGGAAACGACCAGATTTCAATGGTTGAATCCACGTCAGAACCTGACATTGAATAAATGTTGTCTATAAGAATGTTGTTTCAATGTTGTATTTGTGTTGTGGAATATTGGTTGGAAAATGACCAAAATTCAATGATCAAAGTAACGTTGGAACCCAACATTTAATTAACGTTGTCAAAAAGCATGTTGTTTCAACGTTGTATTTGAGTTGAAAATTATTGGTTGGGAAATTACCAAATTTCAATGGTCAAATCAACGTCAGAACCCAACATTGATTAGATGTTGTCAAAAAGCATGTTGTTTTAACGTTGTGTTTGTGTTGTAGAATATTGGTTGGGAAACGACCAAATTTCAATGGTCAAATCAACGTCACAACCTGACATTGATTAAACGTTGTCTATAAGCATGTTGTTTCAATGTTGTATTTGTGTTGTGGAATATTGGTTGGGAAATGACCTAAATTCAATGTTTAAATCAACGTCAGAACCCAACATTGATTGATTGTTGTCAAAAAGCATGTTGTTTCAACGTTGTATTTGTGTTGTAGAATATTGGTTGGGAAATGACCAAATTTCAATGGTCAAATCAACGTCACAACCTGACATTGATTAAACGTTGTCAAAAAGCGTGTTGTTTCAACGTTGTATTTGTGTTGTGGAACATTGGTTGGAAAATGACGAAATGTCAATGGTCAAATCACTGTCAGAACCCGACATTTAATAAACGTCAAAAAGCATGTTGTTTCAACGTTGTATTTGTGTTGTAGAATATTGGTTGGGAAATTACCAAAATTCAATGGTCAAAACAACATCTGAACCCAATATTGATTAAACGTTGACAAAAACCATGTTGTTTCAACGTTGTATTTGTGTTGTAGAATATTGGTTGGGAAATGATCAAATTTCAATGGTCAAATCAACGTCACAAACTTACATTGATTAATTGTTGTCAATAAGCATGTTGTTTCAACGTTGTATTAGTGTTGTAGAATATTGGTTGGGAAACGACCAAAATTCAATGTTTTAATCAACGTCAGAACCCAACATTGATTAATTGTTGTCAAAAAGCATGTTGTTTCAACGTTGTATTTGTGTTGTAGAATATTGGTTGGGAAACGACCAAATTTCAATCGTCAAATCAACGTCACAACCTGACATTGATTAATTGTTGTCAAAAAGCATGTTGTTTCAACGTTGTATTTGTGTTGTAGAATATTGGTTGGGAAATTACCAACTTTCAATGATCAAATTAACGTCGGAACCCAATATTTAATTAACGTTGTCAAAAAGCATGTTGTTTCAACGTTGTATTTGTGTTGTGGAATATTGGTTGGGAAATGACCAAAATTCAATGTTTAAATCAACTTCAGAACCCAACATTGATTGATTGTTGTCAAAAAGCATGTTGTTTCAACGTTGTATTTGTGTTGTAGAATATTGGTTGGGAAATGACCAAATTTCAATGGTCAAATCAACGTCACAACCTGACATTGATTAATTGTTGTCAACAAGCATGTTGTTTCAACGTTGTATTTGTGTTGTAGAATATTGGTTGGGAAATGACCAAATTTCAATGGTCAAATCAACGTCACAACCTGACATTGATTAAACGTTGTCTATAAGCATGTTGTTTCAATGTTGTATTTGTGTTGTGGAATATTGGTTGGGAAATGACCAAAATTCAATGTTTAAATCAACGTCAGAACCCAACATTGATTGATTGTTGTCAAAAAGCATGTTGTTTCAACGTTGTATTTGTGTTGTAGAATATTGGTTGGGAAGCGACCAAATTTCAATGGTCAAATCAACATCACAACCTGACATTGATTAAACGTTGTCTATAAGCATGTTGTTTCAATGTTGTATTTGTGTTGTCCAATATTGGTTGGAAAATGACCAAAATTCAATGGTCAAATCAACGTCAGAACCTAACATTGATTAATTGTTGTCAAAAAGCATGTTGTTTCAACGTTGTATTTGTGTTGTAGAATATTGGTTGGGAAACGACCAGATTTCAATGGTTGAATCCACGTCAGAACCTGACATTGAATAAATGTTGTCTATAAGAATGTTGTTTCAATGTTGTATTTGTGTTGTGGAATATTGGTTGGAAAATGACCAAAATTCAATGATCAAAGTAACGTTGGAACCCAACATTTAATTAACGTTGTCAAAAAGCATGTTGTTTCAACGTTGTATTTGAGTTGAAAATTATTGGTTGGGAAATTACCAAATTTCAATGGTCAAATCAACGTCAGAACCCAACATTGATTAGATGTTGTCAAAAAGCATGTTGTTTTAACGTTGTGTTTGTGTTGTAGAATATTGGTTGGGAAACGACCAAATTTCAATGGTCAAATCAACGTCACAACCTGACATTGATTAAACGTTGTCTATAAGCATGTTGTTTCAATGTTGTATTTGTGTTGTGGAATATTGGTTGGGAAATGACCTAAATTCAATGTTTAAATCAACGTCAGAACCCAACATTGATTGATTGTTGTCAAAAAGCATGTTGTTTCAACGTTGTATTTGTGTTGTAGAATATTGGTTGGGAAATGACCAAATTTCAATGGTCAAATCAACGTCACAACCTGACATTGATTAAACGTTGTCAAAAAGCGTGTTGTTTCAACGTTGTATTTGTGTTGTGGAACATTGGTTGGAAAATGACGAAATGTCAATGGTCAAATCACTGTCAGAACCCGACATTTAATAAACGTCAAAAAGCATGTTGTTTCAACGTTGTATTTGTGTTGTAGAATATTGGTTGGGAAATTACCAAAATTCAATGGTCAAAACAACATCTGAACCCAATATTGATTAAACGTTGACAAAAACCATGTTGTTTCAACGTTGTATTTGTGTTGTAGAATATTGGTTGGGAAATGATCAAATTTCAATGGTCAAATCAACGTCACAAACTTACATTGATTAATTGTTTTCAATAAGCATGTTGTTTCAACGTTGTATTAGTGTTGTAGAATATTGGTTGGGAAACGACCAAAATTCAATGTTTTAATCAACGTCAGAACCCAACATTGATTAATTGTTGTCAAAAAGCATGTTGTTTCAACGTTGTATTTGTGTTGTAGAATATTGGTTGGGAAACGACCAAATTTCAATCGTCAAATCAACGTCACAACCTGACATTGATTAATTGTTGTCAAAAAGCATGTTGTTTCAACGTTGTATTTGTGTTGTAGAATATTGGTTGGGAAATTACCAACTTTCAATGATCAAATTAACGTCGGAACCCAATATTTAATTAACGTTGTCAAAAAGCATGTTGTTTCAACGTTGTATTTGTGTTGTGGAATATTGGTTGGGAAATGACCAAAATTCAATGTTTAAATCAACTTCAGAACCCAACATTGATTGATTGTTGTCAAAAAGCATGTTGTTTCAACGTTGTATTTGTGTTGTAGAATATTGGTTGGGAAATGACCAAATTTCAATGGTCAAATCAACGTCACAACCTGACATTGATTAATTGTTGTCAACAAGCATGTTGTTTCAACGTTGTATTTGTGTTGTAGAATATTGGTTGGGAAATGACCAAATTTCAATGGTCAAATCAACGTCACAACCTGACATTGATTAAACGTTGTCTATAAGCATGTTGTTTCAATGTTGTATTTGTGTTGTGGAATATTGGTTGGGAAATGACCAAAATTCAATGTTTAAATCAACGTCAGAACCCAACATTGATTGATTGTTGTCAAAAAGCATGTTGTTTCAACGTTGTATTTGTGTTGTAGAATATTGGTTGGGAAGCGACCAAATTTCAATGGTCAAATCAACATCACAACCTGACATTGATTAAACGTTGTCTATAAGCATGTTGTTTCAATGTTGTATTTGTGTTGTCCAATATTGGTTGGAAAATGACCAAAATTCAATGGTCAAATCAACGTCAGAACCTAACATTGATTAATTGTTGTCAATAAGCATGTTGTTTCAACGTTGTATTTGTGTTGTAGAATATTGGTTGGGAAACGACCAGATTTCAATGGTTGAATCCACGTCAGAACCTGACATTGAATAAATGTTGTCTATAAGAATGTTGTTTCAATGTTGTAATTGTGTTGTGGAATATTGGTTGGAAAATGACCAAAATTCAATGATCAAAGTAACGTTGGAACCCAACATTTAATTAACGTTGTCAAAAAGCATGTTGTTTCAACGTTGTATTTGTGTTGAAAATTATTGGTTGGGAAATTACCAAATTTCAATGGTCAAATCAACGTCAGAACCCAACATTGATTAGATGTTGTCAAAAAGCATGTTGTTTTAACGTTGTGTTTGTGTTGTAGAATATTGGTTGGGAAACGACCAAATTTCAATGGTCAAATCAACGTCACAACCTGACATTGATTAAACGTTGTCTATAAGCATGTTGTTTCAATGTTGTATTTGTGTTGTGGAATATTGGTTGGGAAATGACCAAAATTCAATGTTTAAATCAACGTCAGAACCCAACATTGATTGGTTGTTGTCAAAAAGCATGTTGTTTCAACGTTGTATTTGTGTTGTAGAATATTGGTTGGGAAATGACCAAATTTCAATGGTCAAATCAACGTCACAACCTGACATTGATTAAACGTTGTCAAAAAGCGTGTTGTTTCAACGTTGTATTTGTGTTGTGGAACATTGGTTGGAAAATGACGAAATGTCAATGGTCAAATCACTGTCAGAACCCGACATTTAATAAACGTCAAAAAGCATGTTGTTTCAACGTTGTATTTGTGTTGTAGAATATTGGTTGGGAAATTACCAAAATTCAATGGTCAAAACAACATCTGAACCCAATATTGATTAAACGTTGACAAAAACCATGTTGTTTCAACGTTGTATTTGTGTTGTAGAATATTGGTTGGGAAATGATCAAATTTCAATGGTCAAATCAACGTCACAAACTTACATTGATTATTGTTGTCAATAAGCATGTTGTTTCAACGTTGTATTAGTGTTGTAGAATATTGGTTGGGAAACGACCAAAATTCAATGTTTTAATCAACGTCAGAACCCAACATTGATTAATTGTTGTCAAAAAGCATGTTGTTTCAACGTTGTATTTGTGTTGTAGAATATTGGTTGGGAAACGACCAAATTTCAATGGTCAAATCAACGTCACAACCTGACATTGATTAGACGTTGTCTATAAGCGTGTTCTTTCAATGTTGTATTTGTGTTGTATCATATTGGTTGGGAAATGACCAAAATTCAATGGTCAAAACAACATCTGAACCCAATATTGATTAAACGTTGACAAAAAGCATGTTGTTTCAACGTTGTATTTGAGTTGTAGAATATTGGTTGGGAAACGACCAAATTTCAATGGTCAAATCAACGTCACAACCTGACATTGATTAAACGTTGTCTATAAGCATGTTGTTTCAAAGTTGTATTTGTGTTGTGGAATATTGGTTGGAAAATGACCAAAATTCAATGGTCAAATCAACATCTGAACCCAATATTGATTAAAGGTTGTCAACAAGCATGTTGTTTCAACGTTGTATTTGTGTTGTAGAATATTGGTTGGAAAATGACCAAATTTCAATGGTCAAATCAACGTCAGAACCCAACATTTAATAAACGTCAAAAAGCATGTTGTTTCAACGTTGTGGAATACTGGTTGGAAAATGACCAAAATTCAATGGTCAAAACAACATCTGAACCCAATATTGATTAAACGTTGACAAAAAGCATGTTGTTTCAACGTTGTATTTGAGTTGTAGAATATTGGTTGGGAAACGACCAAATTTCAATGGTCAAATCAACGTCACAACCTGACATTGATTAAACGTTGTCTATAAGCATGTTGTTTCAACGTTGTATTTGTGTTGTGGAATATTGGTTAGAAAATGACCAAAATTCAATGGTCAAATCAACATCTGAACCCAATATCGATTAAATGTTGTCAATAAGCATGTTGTTTCAATGTTGTATTTGTGTTGTGGAATATTGGTTGGAAAATGACCAAAATTCAATGGTCAAATCAACATCTGAACCCAATATTGATTAAAGGTTGTCAACAAGCATGTTGTTTCAACGTTGAATTGTTGTTGTAGAATATTGGTTGGAAAATGACCACATTTCAATGGTCAAATCAACGTCAGAACCCGACATTTAATAAACGTCAAAAAGCATGTTGTTTCAACGTTGTATTTGTGTTGTGGAATATTGGTTGGAAAATGACCAACATTCAATGGTCAAATCAACGTCTGAACCCAATATTGATTAAAAGTTGTCAAAAAGCATGTTGTTTCAATGTTGTATTTGTGTTGTAGAATATTGGTTGGGAAATTACCAACTTTCAATGATCAAATTAACGTCGGAACCCAATATTTAATAAACGTTGTCAAAAAGCATGTTGTTTCAACGTTGTATTTGTGTTGTGGAATATTGGTTGGGAAACGACCAAATTTCAATGGTCAAATCAACGTCACAACCTGACATTGATTAGACGTTGTCTATAAGCGTGTTCTTTCAATGTTGTATTTGTGTTGTATCATATTGGTGGGAAAATGACCAAAATTCAATGGTCAAATCAACATCTGAACCCAATATTGATGAAAAGTTGTCAACAAGCATGTTGTTTCAACGTTGTTTTTGTGTTGTAGAATATTGGTTGGGAAATGACCAAAATTCAATGGTCAAATCAACATCTGAACCCAATATTGATTAAAAGTTGTCAAAAAGCATGTTGTTTCAACGTTGTGGAATATTGGTTGGAAAATGACCAAAATTCAATGGTCAAATCAACGTCACAAACTTACATTGATTAAACGTTGTCAACAAGCATGTTGTTTCAACGTTGTATTTGTGTTGTGGAATATTGGTTGGGAAATGACCAAAATTCAATGTTTAAATCAACGTCAGAACCCAACATTGATTATTTGTTGTCAAAAAGCATGTTGTTTCAACGTTGTATTTGTGTTGTAGAATATTGGTTGGGAAATGACCAAATTTCAATAGTCAAATCAACGTCACAACCTGACATTGATTAAACGTTGTCAACAAGCATGTTGTTTCAACGTTGTATTTGTGTTGTGGAATATTGGTTGGGAAATGACCAAAATTCAATGTTTAAATCAACGTCAGAACCCAACATTGATTAATTGTTGTCAAAAAGCATGTTGTTTCAACGTTGTATTTGTGTTGTAGAATATTGGTTGGAAAATGACCAAATTTTAATGGTCAAATCAACGTCACAACCTGACATTGATTACACGTTGTCAAAAAGCATGTTGTTTCAACGTTGTCTTTGTGTTGTAGAATATTGGTTGTGAAATGACCAAAATTCAATGGTCAAATCAACATCTGAACCCAATATCGATTAAATGTTGTCAATTAGCATGTTGTTTCAACGTTGTATTTGTGTTGTAGAATATTGGTTGGGAAATGACCAAAATTCAATAGTCAAATCAACCTCCCGACCTGACATTGATTAATTGTTGTCAAAAAGCATGTTGTTTCAACGTTGTGGAATATTGGTTGGAAAATGACCAAAATTCAATGGTCAAATCAACGTCACAAACTTACATTGATTAATTGTTGTCAAAAAGCATGTTGTTTCAACGTTGTATTTGTGTTGTAGAATATTGGTTCGGAAATGAACACATTTCAATAGTCAAATCAACGTCACAACCTGACATTGATTAAACGTTGTCAACAAGCATGTTGTTTCAACGTTGTATTTGTGTTGTAGAATATTGGTTGTGAAATGACCAAAATTCAATGGTCAAATCAATATCTGAACCCAATATCGATTAAATGTTGTCAATAAGCATGTTGTTTCAACGTTGTATTTGTGTTGTAGAATATTGGTTGGGAAATTATCAAATTTCAATGGTCAAATCAACGTCAGAACCCGACATTTAATAAACGTCAAAAAGCATGTTGTTTCAACGTTGTATTTGTGTTGTAGAATATTGGTTGGGAAATGATCAAAATTCAATGGTCAAATCCATATCTGAACCCAATATTGATTAATTGTTGTCAATAAGCATGTTGTTTCAACATTGTATTTGTGTTGTGGAATATTGGTTTCAAAAAGACCTAAATTCAATGGTCAAATCAACATTTGAACCCAACATTGATTAAATGTTGTCAAAAAGCATGTTGTTTCAACGTTGTATTTGTGTTGTGGAATATTGGTTGGAAAATGACCAAAATTCGATGGTCAAATCAACATCTGAACCCAATATTGATTAAATGTTGTCAAAAAGCATGTTGTTTCAACGTTGTATTTGTGTTGTAGAATATTGGTTGAGAAATGACCAAAATTCAATGTTTAAATCAACGTCAGAACCTGACATTGATTAGATGTTGTCTATAAGCGTGTTCTTTCAATGTTGTATTTGTGTTGTAGAATATTGGTTGGAAAATGACCAAAATTCAATGATCAAATCAACATCTGAACCCAATATTGATATAAGGTTGTCAACAAGCATGTTGTTTCAACGTTGTATTTGTGTTGTAGAATATTGGTTGGGAAGTGACCAAATTGCAATAGTCAAATCAACGTCACAACCTGACATTGATTGAACGTTGTCTATAAGCATGTTGTTTCAACGTTGTATTTGTGTTGTGGAATATTGGTTGGAAAATCACCAAAATTCAATGGTCAAATCAACATCTGAACCCAATATTGATTAAAGGTTGTCAAAAAGGATGTCGTTTCAACGTTGTCTTTGTGTTGTAGAATATTGGTTGGAAAATGACCAAATTTCAATGGTCAAATCAACGTCAGAACCCGACATTTAATAAACGTCAAAAAGCATGTTGTTTCAATGTTGTATTTCTGTTGTAGAATATTGGTTGGGAAATGACCAAAATTCAATGGTCAAATCAACGTCCCGACCTGACATTGATTAATTGTTGTCAAAAAGCATGTTGTTTCAACGTTGTGGAATATTGGTTGGAAATTGACCAAAATTCAATGGTCAAATCAACGTCAGAACCCAATATTGATTAAACGTTGACAAAAAGCATGTTGTTTCAACGTTGTATTTGTGTTGTAGAATATTTGTTGGGAAACGACCAGATTTCAATGGTCAAATCCACGTCACAACCTGACATTGATTAAATGTTGTCAAAAAGCGTGTTGTTTCAGTGTTGTATTTGTATTGTAGAATATTGGTTGGAAAATGACCAAATTTCAATGATCAAATCATTGTCAGAACCCAACATTGATTAAATGTTGTCAAAAAGCATGTTGTTTCAACATTGTATATGTGTTGTAGAATATTGATTGCAAAATGACCAAATTTCAATGGTCAAATCAACGTCGGAACCCAACATATAATTAACGTTGTCAAAAAGCATGTTGTTTCAACGTTGTATTTGTGTTGTAGAATATTGATTGGGAAATTACCAACTTTCAATGATCAAATTAACGTCGGAACTCAATATTTAATTAACGTTGTCAAAAAGCATGTTGTTTCAACGTTGTATTTGTGTTGTAGAATATTGGTTGAGAAATGACCAAAATTCAATGTTTAAATCAATGTCACAACCCAACATTGATTAATTGTTGTCAAAAAGCATGTTGTTTCAACGTTGTATTTGTGTTGTAGAATATTGGTTGGGAAGCGACCAAATTTCAATGGTCAAATCAACGTCACAACCTGACATTGATTAAACGTTGTCTATAAGCATGTTGTTTCAATGTTGTATTTGTGTTGTGGAATATTGGTTGGAGAATGACCAAAATTCAATGGTCAAATCAACGTCAGAACCCAACATTGATTAAACGTTGTCAAAAAGCATGCTGTTTCAACGTTGTATTTGTGTTGTAGAATATTGATTGCAAAATGACCAAATGTCAATGGTCAAATCAACGTGTAATTAACGTTGTCAAAAAGCATGTTGTTTCAACGTTGTATTTGTGTTGTGGAATATTGGTTGGAAAATGACCAAAATTCAAAGGTCAAATCAACATCTGAACCCAACATTGATTAAACGTTGTCAAAAAGCATGTTGTTTCAACGTTGTATTTGTGTTGCGGAATATTGGTTGGGAAATGACCAACTTTCAATGATCAAATTAACGTCGGAACCCAACATTTAATAACGTTGTCTAAAAGCAGGTTTTTCCAACGTTGTATTTGTGTTGTGGAATATTGGTTGGGAAACGACCAAATTTCAATGGTTAAATCAACGTCAGAACCGAATATTGATTAAAGGTTGTCAAAAAGCATGTTGTTTCAATGTTGTATTTGAGTTGTTCAAAGTCAGGACCCAATTCAACAAATTCTCAACGTTGTTTCAACGTCTTGTGCCTGCTGGGACATGTCGGAAAAGGAACAGGAAAAATCGGAGCTTATTTTAATCCTACCCCTTTCCGTGTTTCTTGACTTCCTGTGTTTAAGTGTCAACGTTTTCTATAATTGGGATTGTGTCGCGATAACGGCGGAAAAAAGTAAAGAACACTTTAAAATAAAAAATAAATAATGATTAAATGAGTGAAAAAAAAATTAACATTATTAACTTATTATTGATAAATGAAGGAAATAAGTTAAATTAAATTGCCATTTATGCTTTCAGGGCTGTGACGTTTATCTCTCCTGCCTTGTTGTGTTGGAAGCGATTGCTGCTATCGTTGCGTATTTGAACGCATCACGGCTGTATTCAGTGTGTAGAAATGCCCGATCTTTCGTCACGGCCGTTTCTCACCGTCCCCGCGTGAAAGTGGCAAGTTGTGGCGTCCACCAGCAGGGGGCAGGGCGCCTTCTCCTCATGTAGTTCCTTCACATGAGAATGTGAAAGGTGGATAGATGGCTGTGAATTAAAATAATAGTCCTATTTTTTTTTTTTTTTTTTTTTTTGGACATCTGCTAGCAGCAGAAGTCATTTCAGAGGTTGGTGGGCGTGGAGCTGACGAGCAGCTTGTGCCAGCTCACCACCCGCTTCCTCATGTCCACCTTGTCCAGCCAGATGTAGGCTTCCCCGATGAGGGTCTTCTTCACAAATTTCCCTCCGTTGGACACCAGGAAAAGCTGCAGGAAAAGAGAAGCTGGATTTAATTGCCTCTATGGCTATTTTGTTGTCGGCTCATTTTTTTTTTGTTTTCATTTATTTATTTATTTCAGGCAATGACATAAAAAAGTACAAAGTTGACAACACAATAATATAAATTAATATAGTGCAAAAGGTAATGTATAGTATGTAATGCATGATTGTCCAGTTTTGCCTTATTTAATCCCACCCCCAGTTCTCCATTCAGTAATTATTCACATGAGTTTCACTCTTATTTTGTTCAAGGATTATAATACAGATGTTGTATCATAGTGGCATTACCACAGGTAACAATAATTATTACACTGTAACAATAATGTGTATCAACAATGTAGGAATAATGAATACGCCTATAATGGTAATAGACAACATAGCAATAATGGTAAGGAAACATTGCGCATATGTTAAAGGGGAACATTATCACAATTTCAGAAGGGTTAAAACCATTAAAAATCAGTTCCCAGTGGCTTAATCACCAAAATGATTCCCGGGCGCGGCCACCGCAGCTGCCCACTGCTCCCCTCACCTCCCAGGGGGTGATCAAGGGTGATGGGTCAAATGCAGAGAATAATCTCGCCACACCTAGTGTGTGTGTGACAATCATTGGTACTTTAACTTTAACTTTAACTTATTATATTTTTTGAATTTTTTTTAAAAATTTTACCCATCACGCAATATCCCTAAAAAAAGCTTCAAAGTGCCTGATTTTAACCATCGTTATATACACCCGTCCATTTTCCTGTGACGTCACATAGTGATGCCAACACAAACAAACATGGCGGAAAGAACAGCAAGCTATAGCGACATTAGCTCGGATTCAGACTCGGATTTCAGCGGCTTAAGCGAATGTATTGAAACGGATGGTTGTAGTGTGGAGGCAGGTAGCGAAACAAAAATTGAAGAAGATACTGAAGCTATTGAGCCATATCGGTTTGAACCGTATGCAAGCGAAACCGACGAAAACGACACGACAGGAGAAAGCGAGGATGAATTCGGCGATCGCCTTCTAACCAACGATTGGTATGTGTTTGTTTGGCATTAAAGGAAACTAACAACTATGAACTAGGTTTACAGCATATGAAATACATTTGGCAACAACATGCACTTTGAGAGTGCAGACAGCCCAATTTTCATCAATTAATATATTCTGTAGACATACCCTCATCCGCTCTCTTTTCCTGAAAGCTGATCTGTCCAGTTTTGGAGTTGATGTCAGCAGGCCAGGGAAGCTAGGGTCGATATTCTTCTCTTGATCATCTTCGGTGGCATAAGGGACGGTGTGAGCCAAGACATCCAGGGGATTTAGCTCGCTCGTCTGCGGGAACAAACTGCCGCCATTGCTTGCCGTGCTACCGAGGTCCTTTGTCCCTGAATTGCTCACACATTCCGGCAGATTCAATGGGGGTCTGGCGGCAGATTTCTTTGACTTTATCGTTGGAAATGCATCTGCTTTGAGTGTCGCAGGATATCCACACATTCTTGCCATCTCTGTCGTAGCATAGCTTTCGTCGGTAAAGTGTGCGGAACAAACGTCCAATTTCTAGCCACTTTCGCATCTTTGGGCCACTTGTGCAACTTGAATCCGTCCCTGTTCGTGTTGTTACACCCTCCGACAACACACCGACGAGGCATGATGTCTCCAAGGTACGGAAAACAGTCGAAAAAACGGAAAATAACAGAGCTGATTTGACTCGGTGTTTGAGAAAATGGCGGATTGCTTCCCGATGTGACGCCACGTTGTGACGTCATCGCTCCGAGAGCGAATATTAGAAAGGCGTTTAATTCGCCAAAATTCACCCATTTAGAGTTCCGGAAATCGGTTAAAAAAATATATGGTCTTTTTTCTGCAACATCAAGGTATATATTGACGCTTACATAGGTCTGCTGATAATGTTCCCCTTTAACACTTTGAGACAGAGTACAGCAGCAGGTCAATTTAAAGACCATCCATCCATCCATCCATCTTCTTCCGCTTATCCGAGGTCGGGTCGCGGGGGCAGCAGCCTAAGCAGGGAAGCCCAGACTTCCCTCTCCCCAGCCACTTCGTCCAGCTCTTCCTGTGGGACCCCGAGGCGTTCCCAGGCCAGCCGGGAGACATAGTCTTCGCAACGTGTCCTGGGTCTTCCCCGCGGCCTCCCACCGGTCGGACGTGCCCTAAACACCTCCCTAGGGAGGCGTTCGGGTGGCACCCTGACCAGATGCCCGAACCACCTCATCTGGCTCCTCTCGATGTGGAGGAGCAGCGGCTTTACTTTGAGCTGGCAGAGCTTCTCACCCTATCTCTAAGGGAGAGCCCCGCCACCCGGCGGAGGAAACTCATTTGGGCCGCTTGTACCCGTGATCTTGTCCTTTCGGTCATAACCCAAAGCTCATGACCATAGGTGAGGATGGGAACGTAGATCGACCGGTAAATTGAGAGCTTTGCCTTCCGGCTCAGCTCCTTCTTCACCACAACGGATCGATACAGCGTCCGCATTACTGAAGACGCCGCACCGATCCGCCTGTCGATCTCATGATCCACTCTTCCCTCACTCGTGAACAAGACTCCGAGGTACTTGAACTCCTCCACTTGGGGCAAGATCTCCTCCCCAACCCGGAGATGGCACTCCACCCTTTTCCGGGCGAGAACCATGTATTCGGACTTGGAGGTGCTGATTCTCATCCCAGTCGCTTCACACTCAGCTGCGAACCGATCCAGTGAGAGCTGAAGATCCTGGCCAGATGAAGCCATCAGGACCACATCATCTGCAAAAAGCAGAGACCTAATCCTGCAGCCACCAAACCAGATCCCCTCAACGCCTTGACTGCGCCTAGAAATTCTGTCCATAAAAGTTATGAACAGAATCGGTGACAAAGGGCAGCCTTGGCGGAGTCCAACCCTCACTGGAAACGTGTCCGACTTACTACCGGCAATGCGGACCAAGCTCTGGCACTGATCATACAGGGAGCGGACTGCCACAATCAGACAGTCCGATACCCCATACTCTCTGAGCACTCCCCACAGGACTTCCCGAGGGACACGGTCGAATGCCTTCTCCAAGTCCACAAAACACATGTAGACTGGTTGGGCAAACTCCCATGCACCTTCAAGGACCCTGCCGAGAGTATAGAGCTGGTCCACAGTTCCACGACCAGGACGAAAACCACACTGTTCCTCCTGAATCCGAGGTTCGACTATCCGGCGTAGCCTCCTCTCCAGTACACCTGAATAGACCTTACCGGGAAGGCTGAGGAGTGTGATCCCACGATAGTTAGAACACACCCTCCGGTTCCCCTTCTTAAAGAGAGGAACCACCACCCCGGTCTGCCAATCCAGTGGTACCGCCCCCGATCTCTACGCGATGCTGCAGAGTCTTGTCAACCAAGACAGCCCCACAGCATCCAGAGCCTTAAGGAACTCCGGGCGGATCTCATCTACCCCCGGGGCCTTGCCACCGAGCAGCTTTTTAACTACCTCAGCAACCTCAGCCCCAGAAATAGGAGAGCCCACCACAGACTCCCCAGGCACTGCTTCCTAGCAGTGCCAGAATTTAAAGACTCTCATCTCTATATTTGAACCAGACCCCATGTTTGTATAATAGTTTAAATCCAATAATAGTTTGGCATTGCTTGTGTTGTAAGTCCAGTTTGTTCTATAGTTTTACTCCTTATACAGACACACAGAAACGTTTACGAGTGGTTTGAGCTCTCGGCAATGAGAAGTATCCAAAGCCTCTCAAGTTATGAGCCTGCACTCGTCTTATAAAAAAAACGTCGTAGATTAGGCGGCAATAATTTGTTATATAAGATTATTAATGTATTGTCATCAAATTCGAGCAACTTTGATTGCATAAACGGATTATGAGTATGTTCTAAATAACCAACGTTGTGAATAATCCGCACTGCTCTTTTCTGTAATATGATCAGAGGATGAATTGTGTTGTGGTAAGTATTCCCCCATACTTCAACACAGTATGTAAGGTATGGCAGTATAGAGTACGGAGTGCATTTTCTTTGAGGTATAGTTTTGCTTTGTTTATAATTGAGAGGCTTTTGGAGATTTTTGTTTGAATGTGTCTGACATGAGGTTTCCATGATAGTTTACTATCAATTATTACTCCCAAAAATGTATTCTCATTTACGATTTCCATTTGGGTACCATAAACACTTATTTTCTGTTCAGACGTTATGTTGCGATTTCCAAACATCACTATCTTAGTTTTATTTATACAAACCCCGTTTCCATATGAGTTGGGAAATTGTGTTAGATGTAAATATAAACGGAATACAATGATTTGCAAATCCTTTTTTGCAAATAATAATTAACTTATAATTTCATGGCTGCAACACGTGCCAAAGTAGTTGGGAAAGGGCATGTTCACCACTGTGTTACATGGCCTTTCCTTTTAACAACACTCAGTAAACGTTTGGGAACTGAGGAGACACATTTTTGAAGCTTCTCAGGTGGAATTCTTTCCCATTCTTGCTTGATGTACAGCTTAAGTTGTTCAAAAATATTTGTCCCCCATCTTTTTCAATCCTTTTTTAAAAATGCTCTAGGGAGCCACTAGGGCGGCACTAAAAAGCTGCAGGTTGCTGACCAAATGTGTCAAAATATTAAGAGGTTGCAGTACTGGTAATTACAATAGGTTTAATTTCAGGGCCTCAAAACATGAAACAGTTTATCACCCAAAATAGGTCTTAAAAATAAGTTGTTGTTTTTGTTTTTTTTTAGTTATTGATGCTGGTGGTCAGAGGTCATTCGCTGGGGGAAAAAAATATTATCCAATATAAACCATAACTATGTGATTCGTGGCTGCATACCTGTAGGGAGTGTCCCGTGGGGTTGAGGGGGAATCGGAAGGTCTCGTTGAAAGAAGGCTCCCTGTCATGACGACACACTCTGGTTTTCTTCTTGATGATCCTCTTCTGAGTGGCCACGTTCACTACGTACAACTTCACGTACAGGTCTGGAGGGAAGGCATCAAAGTGGACGTCATGGGTGACCGAGAGTGCAGCCCGTAAAGAGCAGTTCACCCGCGTCCAGGCGCTCATGCGTGCACAAACACTCACATATCCACACACAAAAGCTGTGTCTGTTTCGCACCTGGAAGGTGGTCCGGGCTTTTGAACTTGTAGGTAATGTTTCGGCACTGCAGGATCTCCAGGACCAACTGGTCACCGTCCGTCTTCACCTCCTTCTTGAGGGCCACTTTGATCTCTCCCATCACTTGGGTTTTACCTGCAAGGACGACAAGACACTGTGTATATTGATATTGTAACTAAATGAGGCAATTCCTGGAGGAATTGTGTGTGAACGCTCCAATGCTGAAGTTGAACTGAAATCCTGGAATTTTTTGGTGGAATTGTTGAAGTAGACAGGCTGAATATTTTTAAGTTGGAACAGTTCGAATCAGATGAAAAATGTGGGATTTTTGGAACTTTGAAGAATGTCCCATTGAGTTCAATGGGAATTTCCCTCAAAATTAGGAATTTCGGGAAAAGCGGGAACTTTTGAAAATGGTAAAAAACTTCAATGTTCTGAATTAGTTGGAGTTGGTGTTGGAATTTTTTTAATCAGTCAAGAAATGTTCAAGTAGTAACATGTTGAATTGAGGAATGGCATTACGGAATTCCTGGAATTTCGGGAAAACCGGGAATTTAAATGTGTGATTTGCGGAAATTTGAAGAATGTCCCATTGATTTCGATGGGGATTTCCCCCAAAATTAGGAATTTCGGGAAAAGCGGGAACTTTTGAAAATGGTAAAAAACTTCAATGTTCTGAATGAGTTGGGGTTGGTGTTGGAATTGTTAAAATCAGTCAAGAAATGTTAAAGTAGTAACATGTTGAATTGAGAAATGGCATTACGGAATTTCGGGAAAACCGGGAATTTTTCCAGTTCACTTTTTGTCCTAATGTTTTGACGGTAGAACTGTTGATATGCGTTGAAAAACGTGGAAGGAATAGTCCCCAGAAAAAAAGATGGAAATAGGGCTTTGGAAAACCAGGAATTCTGGAAATTCCTGAAAAATTTTTTAACTTGAAAAGAGAATAGTTTGAATATCCAGGATGGTGAAATGTGTTGAACGTGGAATGGTTTGAATCGGTTGAAAAATGTGTAAATGGTGGAAGTTTGAAAAATTACAAATTCATTTGGAATGGGAAAAATGTCCCGGAAAACCTGGACTTCTGGGAAGTCGGGAAATTTTTGGAAATTGTCAAGGGAAAGCCTACAATTCCCAAACAGGCTGAATATGTTTAAGTTGGAACAGTTCGAATCAGATTAAAAATGTGGGATTTGTGGAACTTTGAAGAATGTCCCATTGATTTCAATGGGAATTTCCCCCAAAATTGGGAATTTCGAGAAAAGCGGGAACTTCTGAAAATGGTAAAAACTTCAATGTTCTAAATGAGTTGGGGTTGGTGTTGGAATTTTTAAAATCAGTCAAGAAATGTTAAAGTAGTAACATGTTGAATTGAGAAATGGCATTACGGAATTCCTGGAATTTCAGGAAAACCGGGAATTTTTCCAGTTCACTTTTTGTCCTAATTAAGAGGAATGTTTTGACGGTGGAACGGTTGAAATGCGTTGAAAAACGTGGAAGGAGTAGTCGCCAGAAAAAAGGGTAGAAATAGGGCTTTGGAAAACCAGGAATTCTGTAAAATCCTGGAATTTTTTTGAACTTGGAAAGAGAACAGTTTGAATTTCCAGGATGGTGAAATGTGTTGAATCGGTTGAAAAATGTGGAAATGGTGGAAGTTTGAAAAATGACAAATTCATTTGGAATGGGAAAAATGTCCCGTAAAACCTGGACTTCTGGGAAATCACGAAATTTTTGGAATTTGTCAAGGGAAAGCCCAAAATTCCCAAACAGGCTGAATATGTTTAAGTTGGAACAGTTCGAATCAGATTAAAAATGTGGGATTTGTGGAACTTTGAAGAATGTCCCATTGAGTTCAATGGGAATTTCCCCCAAATTTAGGAATTTCGGGAAAAGCGGGAACTTTTGAAAATGGTAAAAAACTTTAAAGATCTGAATGAGTTGGGGTTGGTGTTGGAATTTTAAAAATCAGTCAAGAAATGTTAAAGTAGTAATATGTTGAATTGAGGAATGGCATTACGGAATTCCTGGAATTTCAGGAAAACCGGGAATGTTTCCACTTTATTTTTGTCCTAATTAAGAGAAATGTTTTGATGGTGGAACGGTTGAAATGCGTTGAAAAACGTGGAAGGAGTAGTCGCCTGAAAAAAGGGTGGAAATAGGGCTTTGGAAAACCAGGAATTCTGGAAAATCATGGAATTTTTTTGAACTTGGAAAGATAGTAGTTTGAATTTCCAAGATGGTGAAATGTGTTGAACGTTGAATGGTTTGAATCGGTTGAAAAATGTGGAAATAGTGGAAGTTTGAAAAATGACAAATTCACTCGGAATGGGAAAAATGTCCCGGAAAACCTGGACTTTTGGGAAATCTGGAAATTTTTGGAATTTTTCAAGGGAAAGCCCGCATTTCCTAAACAAGCTGAATATTTTTAAGTTGGAACAGTTCGAATCAGATGAAAAATGTGGGATTTGTGAAACTTTGAAGAATGTCCTATTGATTTCAATGGGAATTTCCCCCAAAATTGGGAATTTCGAGAAAAGCGGGAACTTTTGAAAATGGTAAAACAACTTGAATGTTCTGAATGAGTTGGGGTTGGTGTTGGAATTTTTAAAATTAGTCAAAAAATGTTAAAGTAGTAACATGTTGAATTGAGAAATGGTATTACGGAATTCCTGGAATTTCAGGAAAACTGGGAATTTTTCCAGTTCACTTTTTGTCCTAATTAAGAGGAATGTTTTGACGGTAGAACAGTTGAAATGCGTTGAAAAACGTGGAAGGAGTAGTTGTCAGAAAAAAGGGTGGAAATAGGGCTTTGGAAAACCAGGAATTCTGGAAAATCCTGGAATTTTTTTGAACTTGGAAAAAGAATAGTTTGAATTTCCAGGATGGTGAAATGTGTTGAATCGGTTGAAAAATGTGGAAATGGTGGAAGTTTGAAAAATGACAAATTCATTTGGAATGGGAAAAATGTCCCGGAAAACCTGGACTTCTGCGAAATTTTTGGAATTTGTCAAGGGAAAGCCCACAATTCCCAAACAGGCTGAATATTTTTAAGTTGGAACAGTTCGAATCAGATGAAAAATATGGGATTTGTGGAACTTTGAAGAATGTCCCATTGAGTTCAATGGGAATTTCCCACAAAATTAGGAATTTCAGGAAAAGCAGGAACTTTTGAAAATGGTAAAAAACTTGAAAGTTCTGAATGAGTTGGAGTTGGTGTTGGAATTTTTAAAATCAGTCAAGAAATGTTAAAGTAGTAACATGTTGAATTGAGTAATGGCATTACAGAATTCCTGGAATTTCAGAAAAACCGGGAATTTTTCCAGTTCACTTTTTGTCCTAATTAAGAGGAATGTTTGGACGGTGGAACGGTTGAAATGCGTTAAAAAACGTGGAACGAGTAGTCGCCAGAAAAAAGGGTGTAAATAGGGCTTTGGAAAACCAGGAATTCTGGAAAATCCTGGAATTTTTTGGAACTTAAAAAGAGAAAAGTTTGAATGTCCAGGATGGTGAAATGTGTTGAACGTGGAATGGTTTAAATCGGTCGAAATGGTGGAAGTTTGAAAAATGACAAATTCATTTGGAATGGGAAAAATGACCCGGAAAACCTGGACTTCTGGTAAATCACAAAATTTTGGGAATTTGTCAAGGGAAAGCCCAAAATTCCCAAATAGGCTGAATATGTTTAAGTTGGAACAGTTCGAATCAGATTAAAAATGTGGGATTTGTGGAACTTTGAAGAATGTCCCATTGATTTCAATGGGAATTTCCCCCAAAATTGGGAATTTCGAGAAAAGCGGGAACTTTTGAAAATGGTAAAACAACTTGAATGTTCTGAATGAGTTGGGGTTGGTGTTAGAATTTAAAAAATCAGTCAAGAAATGTTAAAGTAGTAACATGTTGAATTGAGAAATGGCATTACGGAATTCCTGGAATTTCAGGAAAACCGGGAATTTTTCCAGTTCACTTTTTGTCCTAATTAAGAGGAATGTTTTGACGGTGGAACAGTTGAAATGCGTTGAAAAACGTGGAAGGAGTAGTCGCCAGAAAAAAAGGTGGAATTAGGGCTTTGGAAAACCAGGAATTGTGGAAAATCCTGGAATTTTTTTGAACTTGGAATGAGAATAGTTTGAATTTCCAGGATGGTGAAATGTGTTGAGCGTGGAATGGTTTGAATCGGTTGAAAAATGTGGAAATGGTGGAAGTTTGAAAAATGACAAATTCATTTTGAATGGGAAAAATGTTCCAGAAAACCTGGACTTTTGGGTAATCTGGAAATTTTTGGAATTTTTCAAGGGAAATCCCACATTTCCAAAACAGGCTGAATATTTTTAAGTTGGAACAGTTCAAATCAGATGAAAAATGTGGGATTTGTGGAACTTTGAAGAATGTCCCATTGAATTTCCCACAAAATTAGGAATTTCGGGAAAAGCGGGAACTTTTGAAAATGGTAAAAAACTTGAAAGTTCTGAATGAGTTGGGGTTGGTCTTGGAATTTTTAAAATCAGTCAAGAAATGTTAAAGTAGTAACATGTTGAATTGAGAAATGGCATTACGGAATTCCTGGAATTTCGGAAAAACTGGGAATTTTTCCAGTTCACTTTTTGTCCTAATTAAGAGGAATGTTTTGATGGTAGAACAGTTTAAATGCGTTGAAAAACGTGGAAGGAGTAGTCGCCAGAAAAAAAGGTGGAAATAGGGCTTTGAAAAAACGGGAATTCTGGAAAATCCTGAAATTTTTTTGAATTTGGAAAAAGAGTAGTTTGAATATCCAGAATGGGGAAATGTGTTGAACATAGAATGGTTTGAATCGGTTGAAAAATGTGGAAATGGTGGAAATTTGAAAAATGGCAAATCAATTTTGAATGGGAAAAATGTCCCTGAAAACCTGGACTTCTGGAAAATCTGGAAATCTTTGTAATTTGTCAAGGGAAAAACCACGATTCCCGAACAGGCTGAACAGTTTAAAATTGGAATGGTTTGAATCGGGTGAAAAATCTGGAGAAAAAGAAGTTGAATAATAAATAGATTAGTGTGAATGCTCGCCGCAAATGTTTTCTTTGTTTTTGCCCGCTATCAGCCAAGGACTTCAATTACCTCAACGAAGATAAGAAGACAGCACGCAGACGAAGCAGAGACAAGGTCCCCAGCACATTCCGTCACGTATTGTGCATACTGGAGCTGCTTTGCATGATATGTGTGACCACTCCCTTTAGAAGCAGCCTCAGTGATGTTAACTAGAGAACTTCTGAATAATTAGAGGAGCGCGTGGGGCTGTACCTTAGAGCGTGGTGGGAGACTGTATTTGAGTGTGCAGCCCCAAATGTTTCTCCATATGAGCTAAATTGAACTCTGTCCCTGCCTGATTTCTTTCTTCTTGTCTTGTGTAATAGATAGTTTGGTGTTTGAAACTGACACTTTAATGGTATCCAGAGGTAAAATAGTTGTGCAGACATTTGTAATTCAGCGTCAAGACAGAATGAAGCAAGCAAACAGAAATCATATACAACAGGGGTGCTCATTACGTCGATCGCGAGCTACCGGTCGATCGTGGAGGGTGTGTCAGTCGATCACCAGCCAGGCATTAAAAAAATAGTCCTAAAATGAGCGATCTTAAATCTTCACTATGACATCACTTTCGTCACTTGATTGACATTCACGGCACCCGAGGGTCTTCTGAGATGACGCTGGCTGCTGCCAGCTCATTAAAATTACCGACTGGAAGGCGAGAAACACTTTATTTCAACAGACTCTGGCGCCGTACCTGTCGTCAAAACTCCAAAGACCGACTGCACAGTTGCACAATAAAAGTGCTGCTTCATCCTGCCTGCCTTACAAAATAAGAGTCTCAGAAAGCTGGCGTGCACAAGCTAGCAAGCTATGGAGTTTGCCGCCAATGTATTTCTTGTAAAGTGTATACAAAGGAGTACCGAAGCTGGACAAATAAGATGGCAAAAACCAACCACTTTCATGTGGTATTGGACAGAAAGGAGGACTTTTTTTCTCCTCATTATCGGCACCACTGTCTGATTCCAATCAATGCAAGTCATCAGAATCAGGTAATACACCAACTTATATTCTTGTCTTCATGAAAGAAAGGAATCTATATGTGTTAAACATGCTTGTATTATCTTTAAACACCTTTAACTTGTTAACAATATTAACTATATGTGTTAAACATGCTTGTATTATCTTTAACCACCTTTAAGTTGTTAACAATATTAACTATATGTGTTAAACATGCTTGTATTATCTTTAAACACCTTTAACTTATTACCAATATTAACTATAAGTGTTAAACATGCTTGTATTATCATTAAACACCTTTAACTTGTTAACAATATTAACTATGTGTTAAACATGCTTGTATTATCTTTAAACACATTTAATTTATTAACAATATTAACTATATGTGTTAAACATGCTTGCATTATCATTAAACATCTTTAACTTGTTAACAATAGTAACTATATGTGTTAAACATGCTTGCATTATCTTTAAACACCTTTATCTTATTAACAATATTAACTATATGTATTAAACATGTTTGTATTATCATTAAACACCTTTAACTTGTTAACAATATTAACTATATGTATTAAACATGCTTGTATTATCATTAAACACCTTTAATTTATTAACAATATTAACTATATGTGTTAAACATGCGTGTTTTATCATTAAACACCTTTAACTTGTTAACAAAAACATATATTTCATAAATAAGTAAATATAAATTAAATATATGAATGAGGTAGATCCCCACGACTTGATCAATTGAAAAGTAGCTCGCCTGCAGAAAAAGTGTGAGCACCCCTGATATACAACATAAAAACATTTTAAAAAATCCACAAACGATCACCAGTATACAGGCACACAGTAGAACAATAAAATACAATACCTAATTAAAGCTGCAAGCAGCGATGGACAGGACCGACTTTGAGGGCTCATAAAATCCAAACCGGAGCAGTAATTAAAACTCTTTCATTAACTTTTAATCAAAAGGGTTCAATCTCTCTCCTGTGCTAATTTGAAGCCTGCACGACAAACGCGCTCAGAGGAGATAATATTTGAATCAAGGTGACTGTTTTTACACAACTTTTGTTTTGAAGGGGGAATTGCAAACCTCCTGTTGATTTTTTGCTGGGGGTTGTCAGTGTGTGAAATACAAGTCTAAGTGAGACCAACATAGAGGTTTTTGTTTCATTCCTACTGGGAGTTACAGGCAGTTGTGTCTGTGTTTTCTTCCTAGGGGGCGCTAGAGCACAATTTTGAGTTTTGGGGTTTGGTTTTTTTGATTAGATCGCAATCCTCGCCAGTCCTGATGTGTGTCCAATTTGGTGAGTTTTGAAGCATGTTAAGGGGGTCAAATTACAGCTCAAAGAGGCGGCGGTATAATAATAAAACGCTAGAAATACAATAGGGTCCTCTGTCCCAAAGGGACTCGGTCCCTAATAAACCGATAAAATCATTGTGATTAAAGTGTTATGGCATAATAAATACATAAAAAAAACACCATGTGATAGCCTTATTAGGGCCCGCATGGCCCATTGTATAAGGACTCCCAAAGGGAGTCCTTATGCAATGGGACATAAGGAGCTATTGAATTTGTAAGGTTTTATTCTTTATTATTCCGCCGCCTCTTTGAGCACTAATTTGACCCACTTAACATGCTTCAAAACTCACCATATTTGACCCTCCCATCAGGACCTGCGAAAATTGTCTTTTAATAAAAAAACCGAAACACAAAACTCAAAATTGCGCTCTAGCGCCCCCTAGGGGGAAAAAAAACTAGACTGCCTATATCTCCCACTAGGAAGATCGGAGAGACATGAAACAAAAACCTCTATGTAGGTCTGACTTAGACCTAGTTTTCATAATTGTATATCATCGGGCAGAAATCAACAGGAAGTTGGCAATTCCCCCTTCAAGACAAAAAAGTACTAAAAACAGTTACTTTTGCCTCTTTGAGCTGTAATTTGACCCCCTTAACACGCTTCAAAACTCACCAAACTGAACACACACATCAGGACTGGCAAAAATTGCGATCTAATAAAAAAACCTAACCCCAAATCTCACAATTGCGCTCTAGAGCAATTTTTGAATAAAACAGAGAAAAAAACTGCTCCTCGGAAGAAAAAAAATGACAAAACTGCCTGTAACTCCCACTGGGAAGGTCGGAGAGACATGAAAGAAAAACCTCTCCGTAGGTCTCATTTAGACCTACATTTCATAAATTGACAACCCCCAGCAAAAATCTACAGGAAGTTTGCTATTCCCCCTTCAACTCAACATTTTTGTAAAAACCGGCCACCTTTTTTCAAACATTATCTCCTCTGAGCGCGTTTGTTGTTTCGGCTTCAAACTAACACAGGAGAGAGATTGAACCCTTCTAATTGAAAGTTAGCGATAGAGTTTTGATACCGGCTCCGGTTTTGATTTTATGACCCTTCAAAGAGCCGCTGCGCTGATGCTGCTGTTTTTTCAAGAAGGCTGCTTAAAAGCAGGAAGCACCAGCGTGCCCACACAATGCAGACAAGGTAGGTACACTAAACAAAAGTATTGGGACAATTTGGACTAAAAGTAGACAAAAGTATTGGGACACTTATGACGAACACTGAACAAAAGTATTGGGACACTTAGGACTACCACTGGACACACGTATTGGGACACCTACACTGGACAAAAGTATTAGGACACTTAGGACTACAACTTGCCAAAAGTATTGGGACACTTAGGACTAAAACTGGACAAAAGTATTGGGACACTTAGGACTAGCACCTGCCAAATACGTGGACCCGACCAACGCTGCTTGCAGCTTTAATTTAAGCTTGTGATGGCAGCAGGTACAAAAGTATTCTTATATCGTTCAGTCCTATAAAGAGGAACAATGAACTGCCGACCAGAGCGAAGGAGCTGGAATAATAAAGCTGGCCTTGCGAAAAGTAGGAGCTTCATTGCTCCGGATGTGCATTACAATAACTAAAATCATTTTTCACTTAAGATCTAAAGAAATCAGGCATAAAAATTAAGATTCACTCAAACAAACACAGCAAGACGTCGAAAAACACACCTTTTTGTTGTCATAAGTTGTCCTGATGGCATTACAGGCTGTCCCAAAATTGGTATCGGGTCACCTAATGTCAGAGTGAAATACTGTAATCTATTTTATTGATCGTCACGCAGGCACAGAGTTTCAACAAGTTCAAAAAGTTCGGAAAACCCTGCAACTTTTGATTTATCAACCGAGATTTGTTTTATGTGTTGGTCGTCATCCAAGAATATATCCATTACTTTTTGGTGAGGAGCCACACATTGACTTTTTAAAATGAACACTTTCAGCTGTCAGTTCCTAAGACTTGTGTACCGACCGAATGTATTTGTTGGCTTTTACTAAAGCATAAAGTGCTACAATCCAAGTATTAACAATGCTACGGAATTAAAGTTCAAACAATGTCCTCAAAAATAAATCGATTTAATGTTTTACATACAGTCGCGGTCAAAAGTTGTAAAGAACATCATGTCATGGCTGTCTTGAGTTTCCGATCATTTCTACAACTCTTATTTTTTTGTGATAGAGTGATTGGAGCACATACTTGTTGGTCACAAAAAACATTCATGAAGTTTGCTTCTTTTAGGGATTTATTATGGGTCTACTGAAAATGTGAGCAAATGTGCTGGGTCAAAAGTATACATACAGCATACTTGCCAACCCTCCCGGATTTTCCGGGAGACTCACGAAATTCAGCGCCTCTCCCGAAAACCTCCCGGGACAAATTTTCTCCCAATAATCTCCCGAAATTCGCCCCCTCCAGCTCCATGCGGACCTGAGTGACGTGTTGACAGCCTGTTCTCACGTCTGCTCTCCCACAATATAAACAGCTAATGATCGAGGGCGAGTTCTTGGTTTCTTATGTGGGTTTATTGTTAGGCAGTTTCATTAACGTCCTCCCAGCGCGGTAACAACACACAACAACAGCAGTCAAGTTTCCGTCTACCGTAAAGCAGTTCGTCTGCCGTAAACAGCAATGTTGTGACACTTTTAAACAGGACAATACTGCCATCTACTGTACATGCATATGTGACCCACCCATAATGTGTCACATTTTTGTGTTGATTTATTTATTTTATTTTGTGGTTTGAATTCGTTTTTGGAGCTGTCATTACACATTTATCAGTATTCACATTGGTCAGTAGGGGGCAGTAGGGCGTTTCTTCCCAATTGAATGCTATCACCTGCAGACCGGAAGTGTCTTGTCATTCTGATGAGCGCGACCAGTCTGTGAACAATTGAAACGTCCTGTGTGCTTTTTCCTCCTGTATAACAGGTTAGTTTTGGTGAATCAACTCACTGAATAATATCCATGTGATCTTTATAAGTTTAAGTACACATTCTGATGGTGGAGCCTAACTCTAAAGTGTTTGTGAGTTGTAGTTTGTATTTGTGAATGAATCCAGTGCATAGCTGCAGTAATCAATACAAAAAGGTGACGTGAGTGCGCAATGTTTATATAGGAATTTCTGATCCTAATTCAGACTCCCAAATTAGAGCTCCCGTTTTCTTATTGATTTTATAATGTATATTTGTATAATGTGTGTGTTCTGAAATAGTGACAGAGAATAGAACAAGGATGGACAATTCAACCCTTAAATCAACAATGAGTAGATGAGTGTTATGTGTGTGTATATGTGTAAATAAATGAACACTGAAATTCAAGTATTTCTTTTATTTATTTATATATCTATATCTATATCTATATATATATATATATATATATATATATATATATATATATATATATATATATATATATATATATATGTATATGTAATAATAAAAATAAAATATATATATATATATATGTATATGTAATAATAAAAATAAAATATATATATATATATATATATATATATATATATATATATATAGCTAGAATTCACTGAAAGTCAAGTATTTCTTATATATATATATATATATATATATCTTAACCACGCCCCCCACCTCCCGAAATCGGAGGTCTCAAGGTTGGCAAGTATGACATACAGCAATGTTAATATTTGCTTACATGTCCCTTGGCAAGTTTCACTGCAATAAGGCGCTTCTGGTAGCCATTCACAAGCTTCTGCTTGAATTTTTGACCACTCCTCTTGACAAAATTGGTGCAATTCAGCTAAATGTGTTGGTTTTCTGACATTGACTTGTTTCTTCAGCATTGTCCAGGACTTTGGGAAAGCCATTCTAAAACCTTCATTCTAGCCTGACTTAGCCATTCCTTTACCACTTTTGAGGTGTGTTTGGGGTCATTGTCCTGTTGGAACACCCAACTGCGCCCAAGACCCAACCTCCGGGCTGGGAATTTCCCCCAAAATTGGGAATTTTGGGAAAAGCGGGAACTTCTAAAAATGGTAAAAAACTTGAATGTTCTGAATGAGTTGGTGTTGGAATTTTTAAAATCAGTCAAGAAATGTTAAAGTAGTAACATGTTGAATTGAGAAATGGCATTACGGAATTTCGGGAAAAACGGGAATTTTTCCAGTTCATTTTTTCTCCTAATTAAGAGGAATGTTTTGACGGTGGAACGGTTGAAATGCGTTGAAAAACGTGGAAGGAGAAGTCGCCAGAAAAAAAGGGTGTAAATAGGGCTTTGGAAAACCAGGAATTCTGGAAAATCCTGGAATTTTTTTGAATTTGGAAGGATAATAGTTTGAATTTCCAGCATGGTGAAATGTGTTGAATCGGTTGAAAAATGTAAAAATGGTGGAAATTTGAAAAATGACAAATTCATTTGGAATGGGAAAAATGTCCTAAAAAACCTGGACTTCTGGGAAATCGAGAAATTTTTGGAATTTGTCAAGGGACAGCCCACAATTCCCAAACAGGCTGAATATGTTTAAATTGGAACAGTTCGAATCAGATGAAAAATGTGGGATTTGTGGAACTTTGAATAATGTCCCATTGATTTCAATGGGAATTTCCACCAAAATTGGGAATTTCGAGAAAAGCGGGAACTTTTGAAAATGGTGAAAAACTTGAATGTTCTGAATGAGTTGGGGTTTTGTGTTGGAATTTTAAAAATCAGTCAAGAAGTGTTTAAGTAGGAACATGTTGGATTGAGAAATGGCATTACGGAATTCCTGGAATTTCAGGAAAACCGGGAATTTTTCCACTTTATTTTTGTCTTAATTAAGAGGAATGTTTTGATGGTAGAACGATTGAAATGCGTTGAAAAACGTGGAAGGAGTAGTCGCCAGAAAAAAGGGTGGAAATAGGGCTTTGGAAAACCAGGAATTTTGGAAAATCCTGGAATTTTTTTGAACTTGAAAAGAGAATAGTCTGAATTTCCAGGATAGTGAAATATGTTGAATGTAGAATGGTTTAAATCGGTTGAAAAATGTGGGAATGGCGGAAGTTTGAAGAATGTCAAATTAATTTTGAATCGGAAAAATGTCCCGGAAAACCTGGACTTCTGGGAAATCGGGAAATTTTTGGAATTTGTCAAGGGAAAGCCCACAATTCCCAAACAGGCTGAATATGTTTAAGGTTGAAGAGTTCGAATCAGATGAAAAATGTGGGATTTGTGGAACTTTGAAGAATGTCCCATTGATTTCAATGGGAATTTCCCTCAAAATTGGGAATTTCGAGAAAAGCGGGAACTTTTGAAAATGGTAAAAAACTTGAATGTTCTGAATGAGTTGGTGTTGGAATTTTTAAAATCAGTCAAGAAATGTTAAAGTAGTAACATGTTGAATTGAGAAATGGCATTACGGAATTTCGGGAAAAACGGGAATTTTTCCAGTTCATTTTTTGTCCTAATTAAGAGGAATGTTTTGACGGTGGAACGGTTGAAATGCGTTGAAAAACGTGGAAGGAGAAGTCGCCAGAAAAAAGGGTGTAAATAGGGCTTTGGAAAACCAGGAATTCTGGAAAATCCTGGAATTTTTTTGAATTTGGAAGGATAATAGTTTGAATTTCCAGGATGGTGAAATGTGTTGAATCGGTTGAAAAATGTAAAAATGGTGGAAATTTGAAAAATGACAAATTCATTTGGAATGGGAAAAATATCCTGGAAAACCTGGACTTCTGGGAAATCGAGAAATTTTTGGAATTTGTCAAGGGACAGCCCACAATTCCCAAACAGGCTGAATATGTTTAAGTTGGAACAGTTCGAATCAGATGAAAAATGTGGGATTTGTGGAACTTTGAATAATGTCCCATTGATTTCAATGGGAATTTCCCCCAAAATTGGGAATTTCGAGAAAAGCGGGAACTTTTGAAAATGGTAAAAAAAACTTGAATGTTCTGAATGAGTTGGTGTTGGAATTTTAAAAATCAGTCAAGTAATGTTAAAGAAGTAACATGTTGAATTGAGACATGGCATTACGGAATTCCTGGAATTTCAGGAAAACCGGGAATTTTCCCACTTTATTTTTGTCTTAATTAAGACGAATGTTTTGATGGTGGAACGGTTGAAATGCGTTGAAAAACGTGGAAGGAGTAGTCGCCAGAAAAAAGGGTGGAAATAGGGCTTTGGAAAACCAGGAATTTTGGAAAATCCTGGAATTTTTTTTAACTTGGAAAGAGAATAGTCTGAATTTCCAGGATGGTGAAATATGTTGAATGTAGAATGGTTTCAATCGGTTGAAAAATGTGGGAATGGCGGAAGTTTGAAATATGTCAAATTAATTTTAAATCGGAAAAATGTCCCGGAAAACCTGGACTTCTGGGAAATCGAGACATTTTTGGAATTTGTCAAGGGACAGCCCACAATTCCCAAACAGGCTGAATATGTTTAAGTTGGAACAGTTCGAATCAGATGAAAAATGTGGGATTTGTGGAACTTTGAATAATGTCCCATTGATTTCAATGGGAATTTCCCCCAAAATTGGGAATTTCGAGAAAAGCGGGAACTTTTGAAAATGGTAAAAAAAACTTGAATGTTCTGAATGAGTTGGGGTTGGTGTTGGAATTTTAAAAATCAGTCAAGAAATGTTTAAGTAGTAACATGTTGAATTGAGAAATGGCATTACGGAATTCCTGGAATTTCGGGAAAACCGGGAATTTTCCCACTTTATTTTTGTCCTAATTAAGAGGAATGTTTTGATGGTGGAACAGTTGAAATGCGTTGAAAAACGTGGAAGGAGTAGTCATCAGAAAAAAGGGTGGAAATAGGGCTTTGGAAAACCAGGAATTCTGGAAACTCCTGGAATTTTTTTTAACTTGAAAAAAAGAATAGTTTGAATATCCAGGATGGTGAAATGTGTTGAACGTGGAATGGTTTGAATCGGTTGAAAAATGTGGAAGTTTGAAAAATGACAAATTCATTTGGAATGGGAAAAATGTCCCGGAAAACCTGAACTTCTGTGAAATCTGGAAATTTTTGGAATTTGTCAAGGGAAAGCCCACAATTCCCAAACAGGCTGAATATTTTTAAGTCGGAACAGTTCGAATCAAATGAAAAATGTGGGATTTGTGGAACTTTGAAGAATGTCCCATTGATTTCAATGGGAGTTTCCCCCAAAATTGGGAATTTCGGGAAAAGCGGGAAGTTTTGAAAATGGTAAACATCTTGAAAGTTCTGAATGAGTTGGGGTTGGTGTTGGAATTTTTAAAATCAGTCAAGAAATGTTAAAGTAGTAACATGTTGAATTGAGAAATGGCATTACGGAATTCCTGGAATTTCGGGAAAACCGGGAATTTTCCCCTTTTTTTTTTGTCCTAATTAAGAGGAATGTTTTGATGGTAGAATGATTGAAATGTGTTGAAAAACGTGGAAGGAGTAGTCATCAGAAAAAAGGGTGGAAATAGGGCTTTGGAAAACCAGGAATTCTGGAAAATCCTGGATTTTTTTTTTAACTTGGAAAACAAAGTAGAGTGAATTTCCAGTATGGTGAAATGTGTTGAACATGGAATGGTTTGAATCAGTTGAAAAGTGTGGAAATGGTGAAAGTTTAAAAAATAGCCAATTCATTTGGAATGGGAAAAATGTCCCGGAAAACCTGAACTTCTGGGAAATCGGGAATTTGTCAAGGGAAAGCCCACAATTCCCAAACAGACTGAATATTTTTAAGCCGGAACAGTTCGAACCCGATGAAAAATGTGGGATTTGTGGAACTTCTGAAAATGGTAAAAAAAAAAAAACTTGAATGTTCTGAATGAGTTGGTGTTGGAATTTTTTTAATCAGTCAAGAAATGTTAAAGTAGTAACATGTTGAATTGAGAAATGGCATTACAGAATTCCTGGAATTTCTGGAAAACCGGGAATTTTTCCACTTCATTTTTTGTCCTAATTAACAGGAATGTTTTGATGGGGGAACGGTTGAAATGCGTTGAAAAATGTGGAGGGAGTAGTCGCCAGAAAAAAAGGGTGGAAATCGGGCTTTGGAAAACCAGAAATCCTGGAATTTCTTTTAACTTGGAAAGAGAATAGTTTGAATTTCCAGGATGGTGAATGTAGCTTGTCCTGAAGAATTTGGAGGTAATCCTCCTTTTTCATTGTCCCATTTACTCTCTGTAAAGCACCAGTTCCATTGGCAGCAAAACAGGCCCACAGCATAATACTACCACCACCATGCTTGACGGTAGGCATGGTGTTCCTGGTGATTAAAGGCCTCACCTTTTCTCCTCCAAACATATTGCTGGGTATTGTGGCCAACAGCTCCATTTTTGTTTCATCTGACATCACATGTTGATAAGACAGTTGCGATAGCCAATCAGATCACAAGTTGTTGACAGTAGCCTATCTAGGTAGCCTGACGTTAACGAGACTGTGAGTGAATACTGTTAAAAAAATTACGTGTAAGTTATCACACAACTCTCTTGCTATAGTTATTATCAATTGTGCTGAAGTTGTACTTTTCTATCCGTGCAAAGGGACACATTGCAATCTTGGATTGCGAGTCGTCTCGTATCAGTATTTGTGTCTAGACCCGGCCTGCTGACTGCCAAGGGCGAACATCAGTACCGTGACGCAGACAAAACAGAGACAGGGCGATATCACGAGTGTCAGCACATTTGCATGTCTGAATAATCATATATCGTGTCTAACTGGGGGTGCTGAAATTACCAAAAGCAGCCTCAGTGATGAAACCAGGGACGTCTCAAATAAATAGAGGAGGACATGGGACTGTACCTTAGAGCATAGTTTGGAACTGTAACTAAGTGTACAGCCCAATATGTCTCTCCACATATATACAACGCAATACAACGTAAACCACAGAACACTAGTGTTCTGTGGTTACTTTTTGGTTGGCCAAGCAGACCTGACGACAGGCTGTCCTCACTCAGGTCCGCACGGACCTGGAGGGGGCGTGCCTTAAGTCCGGCTGGAAATCGGGAGAAATTTGTGAGCATGGTCGTCCCGGGAGATTTTCGGGAGAGGCACTGAAATTCGGGAGTCTCCCGGAAAATTCGGGAGGGTTGGCAAGTATGGCTGCATTCGATCGGCTGTTAGAATAATTATGTGTAAGTTATCACACAACTCTTATGCTTAAAGGCCGTTGCTATAGTTATTATCAAATGTGCTGAAGTTGTACTTTTCTATCCGTGCAAAGGGACAACTTGCAAATCCAAGATTGCGAGTCGTCTCGTATCAGTGTTTGTGTCCAGAACATCGAGTACCGTGACGCAGACAAAGCAGAGACAGGGCGATATCACGAGTGTCAGCACATTTGCATTTCTGAATAATCATATATTGTGTCCAGCTGGGGCTGTTACTTAGAATATGTTCCCCATACTACAGTGTTACCAAAAACATATAACTTTGTCTTGAATTTGAAAAAAAACAATATTATATTTTTCACTAAAGAAGGGTTCGGTGAATGCGCATATGAAACTGGTGGGGTTCGGTACCTCCAACAAGGTCAAGAACCACTGATATATATATATATATATATATATATATATATATATATATATATATATATATATATATATATATATATATATATATATATATATATATATATATCTGAGATAGGCTCCCGCAACCCCCCCAAAAAAGGGACAAGCGGTAGAAAATGGATGGATATATATATATACAGACATACAGTCATGGTCAAAAGTTTACATACCAAAATGTTGGTATCGGGACAACACTATTATATGTATATATATGTATATATATATATATATTTATATGATTGTGTGTGTGTGTGTGTGTGTGTGTGTGTGCATGCATGCGCGTGTTGCCGTGTAGCTTGCTATATGTCACGACTTGGTCATGGGTGTTTGCTTTTCCGGAAGGCAACGGAAAGTTGGCTCGGGCGAGACGGGAATGTAAGTACCTGTTTTATTTAATACATCAAAAAAGAACAAACGAAAAGCGCGCACAATGGCGGAGGTACAAAACTAGGCTATTGAAAACAAAACTTGCACATAGGCATAAACTGTGAACAATGAAACAAAAACACTAACTGTGGCATTAATAAACAAAAACTTACTTGGCACGGACTATGAAGTGCGCAGAGGTAAACAGAGTGTGACAGGGGTATGAATCCGGATGTCCCCAGGAAGACAAACTGAAAACAATGAACTTAAATACTACAGACATGATTAGTGAAAACAGGTGCGTGACTCAAAACGTGAAACAGGTGCGTGACGTGACAGGTGAAAACTAATGGGTTGCTATGGTGACAAACAAGAGTGCACAATGAGTCCAAACGTGGAACAGGTGAAACTAATGGGTAACTATGGAAACAAGACAAGGGAGTGAAAAGCCAGAAACTAAAGAGTCCAATAACTAAACAAAACAAAACATGACTAAAACAAAACATGATTATGCAGACATGACACTATATATCTCTGGGGAAAGCTTCCCATCACTGATTAGAACCTGGAATGCAATGAGACCACAGTAAGACCGCTATATCTGTACCTTTAGTTTGCAAACTGCATTTAGAGAAAATGCAAAACCACATTTGATTAAAAAAAACAAACAAACTGATGAATAATGCACTTACAGAAATCATCGAACCTCGGATTCAGGAGGAACAGTGTGGTTTTCGTCCTGGTCGTGGAACTGTGGACCAGCTCTATACTCTCGGCAGGGTCCTTGAGGGTGCATGGGAGTTTGCCCAACCAGTCTACATGTGTTTTGTGGACTTGGAGAAAGCATTCGACCGTGTCCCTCGGGAAGTCCTGTGGGGAGTGCTCAGAGAGTATGGGGTATCGGACTGTCTGATTGTGGCAGTCCGCTCCCTGTATGATCAGTGCCAGAGCTTGGTCCGCATTGCCGGTAGTAAGTCGGACACGTTTCCAGTGAGGGTTGGACTCCGCCAAGGCTGCCCTTTGTCACCGATTCTGTTCATAACCTTTATGGACAGAATTTCTAGGCGCAGTCAAGGCGTCGAGGGGATCTGGTTTGGTGGCTGCAGGATTAGGTCTCTGCTTTTTGCAGATGATGTGGTCCTGATGGCTTCATCTGGCCAGGATCTTCAGCTCTCACTGGATCGGTTCGCAGCTGAGTGTGAAGCGACTGGGATGAGAATCAGCACCTCCAAGTCCGAGTCCATGGTTCTCGCCCGGAAAAGGGTGGAGTGCCATCTCCGGGTTGGGGAGGAGATCTTGCCCCAAGTGGAGGAGTTCAAGTACCTTGGAGTCTTGTTCACGAGTGAGGGAAGAGTGAATCGTGAGATCGACAGGCGGATCGGTGCGGCGTCTTCAGTAATGCGGACGCTGTATCGGTCCGTTGTGGTGAAGATCAATTTACCGGTCGATCTACGTTCCCATCCTCACCTATGGTCATGAGCTTTGGGTTATGACCGAAAGGACAAGATCACGGGTACAAGCGGCCGAAATGAGTTTCCTCCGCCGGGTGGCGGGGCTCTCCCTTAGAGATAGGGTGAGAAGCTCTGCCATCCGGGAGGAGCTCAAAGTAAAGCCGCTGCTCCTCCACATCGAGAGGAGCCAGATGAGGTGGTTCGGGCATCTGGTCAGGATGCCACCCGAACGCCTCCCTAGGGAGGTGTTTAGGGCACGTCCGACTGGTAGGAGGCCGCGAGGAAGACCCAGGACACGTTGGGAAGACTATGTCTCCCGGCTGGCCTGGGAACGCCTCGGGGTCCCACAGGAAGAGCTGCACGAAGTTGCTGGGGAGAGGGAAGTCTGGGCTTCCCTGCTTAGGCTGCTGCCCCCGTGACCCGACCTCGGATAAGCGGAAGAAGATGGATGGATGGATGGAAATCATACATGTAAAAAAAAATCACATTTAACATGCTTATACAAGATTATTCACTGAAGGCCTGCCTGGGGGCCGTTTGCGGGTTCAGGTGTGACTTTACTACGACGACGAGATAAAACAGCCCATTGGCGGATTGTTGTGAGTACTCTTGACGCCTGTGGGGTCATGTGGTTCACAGCTGTAGGCTGTGGTCACTTTGGACTCTGTTACATATTGAAATGAGAGATTGGGGAAGGGCTGCAGCACCGTGACACCTGAGATGCAGAGTAGTTGTGATACTGTTGCATCCTGAGTCATGTCCTCAGCTACTCTATGCACGGACTGTGTCTTTACGTGGAGTGGCCACCAGGTGGTGACGTAGAACAGAGGAGAATCAGGATTTTGGTATGATCAAGTAACAGCCTGCCTTCTGCCCGTGTGCGGCTGGGATAGGCTCCCCAGAAAATGGATGGATAACAGTGTTGTCACTCACCTTCATTCTCGGGAGTCCCCAGGTGGTTTTGGTCAGTTCCATTGGGAATAGTAGTTCCACTGTGTCAAACAGGACATTTTACTCACAATATGTTTAAACACACACAAAAAAAAAATCATATCTAAGCGATTTCTTACATCCGTGGCACTTGAAAAATGGCGCTGTCAACTCCGGTCCCTCCTCCTTCACTCGCGTCCAGCCCGCCATAGGCGTCCCCCACCAGGCTGGGGGCTGACAGGACCACGGACCCTGAGACATCACCGAGCCTGTGTCCTGGTCCTGAGGACAAGACAAGAAAAAGGCTATCTGGCATCTATTTTACTGTATGTACAAACCCCGTTTCCATATGAGTTGGGAAATTGTGTTAGATGTAAATATAAACGGAATACAATGATTTGCAAATCATTTTCAACCCATATTCAGTTGAATATGCTACAAAGACAACATATTTGATGTTCAAACTGATAAACATTTTTTTTTTTTTGCAAATAATCATTAACTTTAGAATTTGATACCAGCAACACGTGACAAAGAAGTTGGGAAAGGTGGCAATAAATACTGATAAAGTTGAGGAATGCTCATCAAACACTTATTTGGAACATCCCACAGGTGAGCAGGCAACTTGGGAACAGGTGGGTGCCATGATTGGGTATAAAAGTAGATTCCATGAAATGCTCAGTCATTCACAAACAAGGATGGGACGAGGGTCACCACTTTGTCAACAAATGCGTGAGCAAATTGTTGAACAGTTTAAGAAAAATCTTTCTCAACCAGCTATTGCAGGGAATTTAGGGATTTCACCATCTACGGTCCGTAATATCATCAAAGGGTTCAGAGAATCTGGAGAAATCACTGCACGTAAGCAGCTAAGCCCGTGACCTTTGATCCCTCAGGCTGTACTGCATCAACAATGTGTAAAGGATATCACCACATGGGCTCAAGAACACTTCAGAAACCCACTGTCAGTAACTACAGTTGGTCGCTACATCTGTAAGTGCAAGTTAAAACTCTCCTATGCAAGGCGAAAACCGTTTATCAACAACACCCAGAAAAGCCGTCGGCTTCGCTGGGCCTGAGCTCATCTAAGATGGACTGATACAAAGTGGAAAAGTGTTCTGTGGTCTGACGAGTCCACATTTCAAATTGTTTTTGGAAACTGTGGACGTCGTGTCCTCTGGACCAAAGAGGAAAAGAACCATCCGGATTGTTATAGGCGCAAAGTTGAAAAGCCAGCATCTGTGATGGTATGGGGGTGTCTTAGTGCCCAAGACATGGGTAACTTACACATCTGTGAAGGCGCCATTAATGCTGAAAGGTACATACAGGTTTTGGAGCAACATATGTTGCCATCCAAGCAACGTTACCATGGACGCCCCTGCTTATTTCAGCAAGACAATGCCAAGCCACGTGTTATATCAACGTGGCTTCATAGTAAAAGAGTGTGGGTACTAGACTGGCCTGCCTGTAGTCCAGACCTGTCTCCCATTGAAAATGTGTGGCGCATTATGAAGCCTAAAATACCACAACGGAGACCCCTGGACTGTTGAACAACTTAAGCTGTACTCAAGCAAGAATGGGAAAGAATTCCACCTGAGAAGCTTAAAAAATGTGTCTCCTCAGTTCCCAAACGTTTATTGAGTGTTGTTAAAAGGAAAGGCCATGTAACACAGTGGTGAACATGCCCTTTCCCAACTACTTTGGCACGTGTTTCAGCCATGAAATTCTAAGTTAATTATTATTTGCAAAAAAAAAATAAAGTTTATGAGTTTGAACATCAAATATCTTGTCTTTGTAGTGCATTCAATTGAATATGGGTTGAAAATGATTTGTAAATCATTGTATTCCGTTTATATTTACATCTAACACAATTTCCCAACTCATATGGAAAAGGGGAAACTTTAACACTGTTACAAATATGCGCCACACTGTGAACCCACGCCAAACAAGAATGACAAACACATTTCGGGAGAACATCCGCACCGTAGCACAACATAAACACAACAGAACAAATACCCAGAATCCCATGCATCCCTAACACTTCCGGGCTACATTATACACCCCCGCTACCACCAAACCCTGCCCCCCCACACATCAAACCCCCCTCCCCCCTTCCGTGCGTCGGTTGAGGTGGGCGGAGTTTGGTGGTAGTGGGGTATTGTAATGTAGCCCGGAAGAGTTAGGGATGCATGGGATTCTGGGTATTTGTTCTGTTGTGTTACAGTGCGGATGTTCTCCCGAAATGTGTTTGTCATTCTTGTTTGGTGTGGGTTCACAGTGTGCCGCATATTAGTAACAGTGTTAAAGTTGTTTTATACGGCCACCCTCAGTGTTGACCTTGCAGTCACTTACGTGTGTAGAGCAGAGCCCGCATACAACATGTGACTAAGCCGGCATGCAGATGGTGTAAAATTGGACGCTAAAGGCACTGCCATCACGGCATGCCCTCAATATTGTTGCCCCGGGAGATTTTCGGGAGAGGCACTGAAATTCAGAAGTCTCCCGGAAAAATCGGGAGGGTCGGCAAGTATGCAGCTGAGCCGCATCAGAGTGTGCGGCTCCGGAACCGCGGGTTGCCGACCCCTGGTCTAGTCTCTTACGTGAATGAGCTAAATAATATTATTTGATATTTTACGCTAATGTGTTAATAATTTCACACATAAGTCGCTCCTGAGTATAAGTCGCACCCCCGGCCAAACTATGAAAAAAACTGCGACTTATAGTCCGAAAAATACGGTAGGCGTTACATACCTTTTACATACCAAAAAAGGTTGAAAAACACTGCACTAGACAACGACACATTATTGCAATTATTGATTTGCAAAAAAATATTTTTTGGACCAATTAGTTGAAGTTGCATAATTTTCCACGGCACACCAGGCAATATCTCACGGCACAGTGGTGGACAAACACTGCTGTAGACCATGGTACTCATGCACCTCTATTATTATCGCAGTTACTGACATGTTAGTATGTATTAGAGATGCGCGGTTTGCGGACACAACCGCGAGTCCGCGGATTATCCGCGGGTCGGGCGGTTGAAATAAAAAAAAAATTGATTTTATCCGCGGGTCGGGTCGGGCGGTTGACATTAAAAAAAATTAGATTTTAAATAGATTCAGGCGGGTGGCAGTTAAACCAATTCGGAAATATATATACATAGTTAAATGTTGTTACCCACATACGAAAAACGAGCAGGCACCTGCTGCATATGCCACAACAGAAGAAGAAAAAAAAAGAGATGGACACTTTTACGGAGCGGAGAAGGGACGCCTCGCCGGGGTCCGGGACCGAGGCCCCTTCCCCCGAGAGCGCCCAACCGGGAGCCGTAGCTGAGGTGATCCGCGAGAAGGGCCCGACGCACGTCCAGGGTCACCACCGCGCCCACCGCACCGACACCCCGCCTCGTACGCCTTCGCCGCGGCCGGCGTCACGCGCAGCAGGTAAGCAGCTTACCTGCCCGCCACCCCCGTGGCCGGGGGCTCGTAACAGGGGTCACTCCGCGCGCTCCACCCGCGCAGCTGACCTGCCCGCCACCCCCGTTGCCGGGGGCGCGTAACAGGGGTCACTCCGCGCGCAGTGCGCTCACGAAAGGGGTGGGGCTCACCCTGGTGAGCCGAGTGGGCCACTTTTGGTAAGCAGAACTGGCGCTGCGGGATGAACCGAACGCCGGGTTAAGGCGCCCGATGCCGACGCTCATCAGACCCCAGAAAAGGTGTTGGTTGATATAGACAGCAGGACGGTGGCCATGGAAGTCGGAACCCGCTAAGGAGTGTGTAACAACCCACCTGCCGAATCAACTAGCCCTGAAAATGGATGGCGCTGGAGCGTCAGGCCCATACCCGCGGGTGCGAGGGACATCGCACCTCCACGCGCTTGGAGGTGCGCTCAGCGCGGCTCCCAGATGATTGCGCACTGGTGTGCGTCTGGGCCGTGACAGCGTGGCACGCATTGAATGTCTCTGCTGCATTGGATCAGTCTCCTTTCTTTAACAGGCAAAAGCTTTATAACCTCACTAATGCCTTGCATCGTCTATATTAGATATATAACAACGGGCGGGTGCGGTTTTGATTAAATGTTAGTTCGGGTGGATGCGGATGGTTGACGACTTTTGTGATGCGGTTGCGGATGAAATAATTGCCTATCCGCGCATCTCTAGTATGTATGCATCATTGAGTTGTTACAGATATTCATTCAAATCCATTTAGTTTTGGGATTATGTAGATTTATATTCTTTACTATGTTGCCTCACCTTCCCTGGCCACTGCTCGTCTCGCTTTGCTCTCATTGGTGGATTCACAGGTCCACAATGCGCTGTCTCTTTGACCGCTTCATTCTCTGCCAATTGTCCCTTTTGCTATGAGGCAGTGGGAATAATGGACCAGGGGAAGGGCTGGGTAGGGTGGGGAGTGTGTTCCATGTCCGTGTGTGTGTGTGTGTGTGTGTGTGTGTGTGTGTGTGTGTGTGTGTGTGTATTGCTAATGTTTCAGTCCAGTGATTGCATGCAAGCACACACTGCAGTAGAAGCCAGGAACGCTGCTACATCATGCTTTAATAAGAACAGAAAAGACGCTATAGAACAGGGCTATTCAACCGCAGACTCCTAAACACAGCAGAGCATTCTGTCATATACAAACCCCGTTTCCATATGAGTTGGGAAATTGTGTTAGATGTAAATATAAACGGAATGCAATGATTTGCAAATCCTTTTCAACCTATATTGAATTGAATGCACTACAAAGACAAGATATTTGATGTTCAAACTCAAATAATAATTAACTAAGAATTTCATGGCTGCAACACGTGCCAAAGTAGTTGGGAAAGGGCATGTTCACCACTGTGTTACATCACCTTTTCTTTTAACAACACTCAATAAACGATTGGGAACTGAGGAAACTAATTGTTGAAGCTTTGAAAGTGGAATTATTTCCCATTCAGTCGTTCAACAGTCCGGGGTCTCCGCTGTCGTATTTTACGCTTCATAATGCGCCACACATTTTCGATGGGAGACAGGTCTGGACTGCAGGTGGGGCCAGGAAAGTACCCGCACTCTTTTTTTACAAAGCCACGCCGTTGTAACACGTGCTGAATGTGGCTTGGCATTGTCTTGCTAAAATAAGCAGGGGCCTCCATGAAAAAGACGGCGCTTAGATGGTAGCATATGTTGTTCCAAAACCTGTATGTACCTTTCAGCATTAATGGTGCCTTCACGGATGTGTAAGTTATCCATGCCTTGGGCACTAATGCACCCCCATACCATCACACATGCTGGCTTTTGAACTTTGCGTCGATAACAGTCTGGATGGTTCGCTTCCCCTTTGGTCCAGATGACACGATGTCGAATATTTCCAAAAACAATTTGGAATGTGGACTCGTCAGACCACAGAACACTTTTCCACTTTGCATGAGTCCATCTTAGATGATCTCGGGCCCAGAGAAGCCGGCGGCGTTTCTGGATGTTGTTGATAAATGGCTTTCGCTTTGCATAGTAGAGCTTTAACTTGCACTTACAGATGTAGCAACCAACTGTATTTAGTGACAGTGGTTTTCTGAAGTGTTCCTGAGCCCATGTGGTGATATCCTTTAGAGATTGATGTCGGTTTTTGATACAGTGCCGTCTGAGGGATCGAAGGTCACGGTCATTCAATATTGGTTTCCGGCCATGCCGCTTACGTGGAGTGATTTCTCCAGATTCTCTGAACATTTTGATGATATTATGGACCGTAGATGTTGAAATCCCTAAATTTCTTGCAATTGCACTTTGAGAAACGTTGTTCTTAAACTGTTTGACTATTTGCTCACGCAGTTGTGGACAAAGGGGTGTACCTCGCCCCATCCTTTCTTGTGAAAGACTGAGCATTTTTTGGGAAGCTGTTTTTATACCCAATCATGGCACCTACCTGTTCCCAATTAGCCTGCACACCTGTGGGATGTTCCAAATAAGTGTTTGATTAGCATTCCTCAACTTTATCAGTATTTATTGCCACCTTTCCCAACTTCTTTGTCACGTGTTGCTGGCATCAAATTCTAAAGTTAATGAATGAAAATGAAAAATATGTTGTCTTTGTAGCATATTCAACTGAATATGGGTTGAAAATGATTTGCAAATCATTATATTCCGTTTATATTTACATATGGAAACGGGGTTTGTAGACAATCTTTGAGTAGCTTCTATTTTAATGTATACAGTTATTATTTCATTCATGACGACATGTTAGTGTCATTAGCTTTCTGAAAATGGCCCCAAGAACAACTTAGTTGAATAGCCATGCCCCACAGATTAGTCGTTGTTAGTTTATTTCATAATAATTCTAAGAACGTAAGGAGTTGCCATCCTAGATTGGTTTCTGTTCTGAAGTCAGGGGTTGGTTTTAGTTGTTTTTGAAGAAGAAACCATTTGCTTAGGATCGGCACATGCACATTTTTATGAGAGGTTTAGTATTTATACGGTGGTACCTCAACTTAAGAGTGTTTAAAGATAACACCTGTCTATTGGCTGAAGCTGACTGAATTGTTATACTTAAACGCTTTTAAATCTAAACTGAAAGCATTCGAAGGAGCCTCAGTTATCTGTAACTGTTTCACTCATCCTGTCATTTTAATGTGTAACGTGAATGTCATTTTACGTGTAACTTTGCTGCCTTTTGGCCAGGACTCCCTTGAAAAAGAGGTTTTTAATCTCAATGGGATTTTTTCCCCCTGGTTAAATAAAGGTGAAATAAATAATTGTTGTGCTTTAAGTTGCGGGGGGAAAAAAACTGAGTTACAAGCATCCTCGCCGTCAGTTGGCGTGGCAAATGTCAATGTGAACCCCGTGAGGTCAAAACATCCGGTCTTACTCGCTAGCATTAGCTTATAGAGTAAAACAACTTGCACTGAGCCTGGTCTATAAAATCCGCTACACCTCCCTGATACCGAAGTACATGTCAAACTACTTCCTTAACGTAAATGACCGCCATAACCACAACACCAGGGGGAGCTCCACTAACCACGTTAAACCCAGATTCCGATCCAACAAAGGTCTTAATTCATTCTCTTTCTATGCCACATCAATATGGAATGCACTCCCAACAGGTGTATCCTCCTTCAAAACCGCACTAAAACAACACCTCAAGGCAACTTCAACCCTTAACACCCTCCCCCTTCCACATCCCACCTCCCCGGATTGTAAATAATCAAATGTAAATAATCAAATGTAGATACTTATTCTTATGCTCTCTGATCTCGATCTCTATGTCCACTACTTGCTGTACATATCCTACCAAGTCAGACCTACACTGTTTCAATGTCCATTTCTCTGATGATGCAATTGTTGATGACTGAAGTGTTGATATCAACCAAACCTAACCCCCCCACCCCCTCCACATCCAACACCCCGGATTATAAATAATGTAAATAAGTCAATGTATTTACTCTGATGATTATCCTGTGTGATGACTGTATTATGATGATAGTATATATCTGTACCATGAATCAATTAACGTGGACCCCGACTTAAAGGGGAACATTATCACCAGACCTATGTAAGTGTCAATATATACCTTGATGTTGCAGAAAAAAGACCATATATTTTTTTAACCGATTTCCGAACTCTAAATGGGTGAATTTTGGCGAATTAAACGCCTTTCTATTATTCGCTCTCGGAGCGATGACGTCACAATGTTACGTCACATCGGGAACCAATCCGCCATTTTCTCAAACACCGAGTCAAATCAGCTGTTATTTTCCGTTTTTTCGCCTTGGAGACATCATGCCTCGTCGGTGTGTTGTCGGAGGGTGTAACAACACGAACAGGGACGGATTCAAGTTGCACCAGTGGCCCAAAGATGCGAAAGTGGCAAGAAATTGGACGTTTGTTCCGCACACTTTACCGACGAAAGCTATGCTACGACAGAGATGGCAAGAATGTGTGGATATCCTGCGACACTCAAAGCAGATGCATTTCCAACGATAAAGTCAAAGAAATCTGCCGCCAGACCCCCATTGAATCTGCCGGAGTGTGTGAGCAATTCAGGGACAAAGGACCTCGGGAGCACGGCAAGCAATGGCGGCAGTTTGTTCCCGCAGACGAGCGAGCTAAACCCCCTATCGACACTAGCTTCCCTGGCCTGCTGACATCAACTCCAAAACTGGACAGATCAGCTTTCAGGAAAAGAGCGCGGATGAGGGTATGTCTACAGAATATATTAATTGATGAAAATTGGGCTGTCTGCACTCTCAAAGTGCATGTTGTTGCCAAATGTATTTCATATGCTGTAAACCTAGTTCAAAGTTGTTAGTTTCCTTTAATGCCAAACAAACACATGCCAATCGTTGGTTAGAAGGCGATCGCCGAATTCGTCCTCGCTTTCTCCCGTGTCGCTGGCTGTCGTGTCGTTTTCGTCGGTTTCGCTTGCATACGGTTCAAACCGATATGGCTCAATAGCTTCAGTTTCTTCTTCAATTTCGTTTTCGCTACCTGCCTCCACACTACAACCATCCGTTTCAATACATGCGTAATCCGTTGAATCGCTTAAGCCGCTGAAATCCGAGTCTGAATCCGAGCTAATGTCGCTATAGCTTGCTGTTCTTTCCGCCATGTTTGTTTGTGTTGGCTTCACTATGTGACGTCACAGGAAAATGGACGGGTGTATATAACGATGGTTAAAATCAGGCACTTTGAAGCTTTTTTTAGGGATATTGCGTGATGGGTAAAATTTTGAAAAAAACTTCGAAAAATAAAATAAGCCACTGGGAACTGATTTTTAATGGTTTTAACCATTCTGAAATTGTGATAATGTTCCCCTTTGAACAAGTTGAAAAACTTATTGGGGTGTTACCATTTAGTGGTCAATTGTACGGAATATGTACTGTACTGTGCAATCTACTAGTAAAAGCTTCAATCAATCAATCAATCAATAGCTTGAGAGCGACATGACTTTGGGAAGGGAGAAAATGAGAGTGAAGGACATTGCTGAGAAGAAGAAGTTGATGATATTTGTTGAATTAAATAGTCTGCGCCATACAAAAACACCCACCAGAGATCCATATATCCATGAAAATATGGAGAAGCTGCTGGACGGAGATATTGTAAAAGTCTTCTCTCCAAGGTAAATGCTGTACATTATTGTTACATTACTTCATATCTACTCCAGTAGTACGGTGTATTGTATTTGTCGTGTTTACTTCTTATCTAAAAGTGTTTAAAAGGCATGTCACATGTTAGAATTGAGCTGTGGGTGTTTTGAGTTAAGAGCTTCGTCACCGTACCATTTAAGCTCATAAGTTGAGGTACATAAAAGATGTAGACAAAGCAAATGTACAAACCCCGTTTCCATATGAGTTGGGAAATTGTGTTAGATGTAAATATAAACGGAATACAATGATTAGCAAATCCTTTTCAACCCATATTCAATTGAATGCACTACAAAGACAACATATTTGATGTTCAAACTCATAAACTTTATTTATTTTTTTGCAAATAATAATTAACTTAGAATTTCATGGCTGCAACACGTGCCAAAGTAGTTGGGAAAGGGCATGTTCACCACTGTGTTACATGGCCTTTCCTTTTAACAACACTCAGTAAACGTTTGGGAACTGAGGAGACACATTTTTTAAGCTTCTCAGGTGGAATTATTTCCCATTCTTGCTTGATGTACGGCTTAAGTTGTTCAACAGTCCGGGGGTCTCCGTTGTGCTATTTTAGGCTTCATAATGCGCCACACATTTTCAATGGGAGACAGGTCTGGACTACAGGCAGGCCAGTCTAGTACCCGCACTCTTTTACTATGAAGCCACGTTGATGTAACACGTGGCTTGGCATTGTCTTGCTGAAATAAGCAGGGGCGTCCATGGTAACGTTGCTTGGATGGCAACATATGTTGCTCCAAAACCTATATGTACCTTTCAGCATTAATGGCGCCTTCACAGATGTGTAAGTTACCCATGTCTTGGGCACTAATACACCCCCATACCATCACACATGCTGACTTTTCAACTTTGCGCCTATAACAATCCGGATGGTTCTTTTCCTCTTTGGTCCGGAGGACACGACGTCCACAGTTTCCAAAAACAATTTGAAATGTGGACTAGTCATACCACAGAACACTTTTCCACTTTGTATCAGTCCATCTTAGATGAGCTCAGGCCCAGCGAAGCCGACGGCGTTTCTGGGTGTTGTTGATGAACGGTTTTTGCCTTGCATAGGAGAGTTTTAACTTGCACTTACAGTTTTAGCGACCAACTGTAGTTACTGACAGTGGGTTTCTGACGTGTTCCTGAGCCCATGTGGTGATATCCTTTACACACTGATGTCGCTTGTTGATGCAGTACAGCCTGAGGGATCGAAGGTCACGGGCTTATCTGCTTACGTGCAGTGATTTCTCCAGATTCTCTGAACCCTTTGATGATATTACGGACCGTAGATGGTGAAATCCCTAAATTCCTTGCAATAGCTGGTTGAGAAAGGTTTTTCTTAAACTGTTCAACAATTTGCTAACGCATTTGTTGACAAAGTGGTGACCCTCGCCCCATCCTTGTTTGTAAATGACTGAGCATTTCATGGAATCTACTTTTATACCCAATCATGGCACCCACCTGTTCCCAATTAGCCTGTTCACCTGTGGGATGTTCCAAATAAGTGTTTGATGAGCATTCCTCAACTTTATCAGTATTTATTGCCACCTTTCCCAACTTCTTTGTCACATGTTGCTGGCATCAAATTCTAAAGTTAATGATTATTTGCAAAAAAAAAAAAATGTTTATCAGTTTGAACATCAAATATGTTGTCTTTGTAGTGCATTCAATTGAATATGGGTTGAAAATGATTTGCAAATCATTGTAATCTGTTTATATTTACATCTAACACAATTTCCCAACTCATATGGAAAGAGGGTTTGTAAATTTTTTGTATACTACTATTACATTCAATGTGTTCTGAATTTAATTCACTAAAAAAAGGGAATGTTAAAGTTGCACTTTTACGGTTCCATTTCAGCATTGCAAGATTGCATGCACATGGAAGAATATAACAGGGAAGCAAGTGAGAGGTTAGTGCATAGGAGGGTCGGGCAGGGATTTACTTGGTTGCAGGCGGGACTGTTGCACGGCAGCCTCGGCGGCAGCAATGGCTATCCCGGCATCCTCCAGGTGGGCCTGAGTGACGCTGCTTTTGCTTTGGCTTCGAGACGGCCCGTGGGAGCGTAGCTGGCCATCTGAGGAGGACTTGGAGCTGCCTGGGCTGCTGTGGGATTTTTCCAGAGGCAACATCTGGCAGTCTGTGGGAACATTTGCATCAGGGAACACCTTGTAAAAGCATCGGTGGCCGTTTGTAACCAAGATAGAGATATGCTATAGATAATTAGGACCGTCAAAACCAACGAGTTAAATCCAGTGATTGATCACAAAACATTATCGCATTAATCATGTACCGTGTTTTTCGGACTAAAGGCAAACTTAAAATCCTTTCATTTTCTCAAAACTCGACAGTGCGCCTTAAAACCCGGTGCGACTAATGTAGGGATGATGTTTGATAAGAAATTATCGAGTTCGAGCCCATTATCAAATCATCTTATCGAACCGATTCCTTATCGATTTTCTTATCGAATCCAGATAGGTTGTTGTATATGGAAAACAACACAATATTTGGTTTAACAAAAGCTCACTTTTATTTTATAAGAAAAAAAATAAAAAATAAAAATAAATAAATATTGACTGCTACCCCCCTAAAAAAAATAAAATAAAAAATATTGACTGTTGTTACCCAAAGTATATTAAGTGTGATTTGTCAGAAAAACAAATATATACAGTAACACAAAAACAACCTGTCTCTGTGATCACTATAGGTGTATAAATAATAATATAGTGTTAAATAAAATCAGTCCCTTGGAAACAAAACTGAAAATAATACAGCTCTCCAAAAAGTGCACTTCTGCTGCTATTGGAACATACTAACTTAACACACCATGACACTAAGAACACCACAGTCATCAATCAGGTTATACAGCTTGGCAGACAGCTAACAAACAATCCAAAGCACATTAATCCATTTAGGCTCTTTATTGTTGTTGATCTTGCTTTGTCTTTTCCTATCTTTACTTTTGTCTTGCACTGGACTGTTATTTTTATTTTTTTTTAAACTGAAATACACACAATGACAAATGTATAAGCTATGTGATTCAATTAATATACTGAAATGTAATACACAATATGTAAATATTAGCTTCACAAAAATATACAGTATTATCATCAAACAAATACTTCTGAGTGTTGAAACTATTTCGATGGTCGAAATATACGACTGGCAGCCATTTTAAGTCCTCAAAACATCCATTGAAACAGTGCACAAAAATCGTTTTTCAATAAACATCTTAGTATCAAACTTAAACACTTTCCACCTTAATATTGAGTTACATAAACAAGTTAAACAGTTTACTTACAGACTTATCTTTTCCAAGGCTTGTAAGAGCTAACACAACTTGTCTACTTCTCAATTGTCTCAACCCAGAAGTGCCCAAACTAATGACGCGTAGTATTTTCATATCGCCACAAGGTGTCAGTAAGAGTCTACAATCAAATGGCCGTAACATTGCAGGGGCCACAGGGCATTTCCTAGTAAAAAAAAAAGGGATTCGTTCCCAGGGATTCGAATAAAGAACCAACTATTTTTCTTTACTATAGTGGCCTTGATAACGGGAACCGGTTCTCAAAAAGGGATTTGAGTCCATGGAATCGGTTCTTTTCTTATCGAACAACCGGGAGAACCGATTTCGAACATCATCCCTAGCCTAATGTACGTAATAATTTCGGTTGTGCTTACTGACCACAAAGCTATTTTATTTGCTACATGGTGCAATGATAAGTGTGACCAGTAGATGGCAGTCACACATAAGAGATACGTGTTGACTGCAATATGATGGCAGTCACACATAAGAGATATGTGTAGTCTGCAATATGACTCAAGCAAACAACACCAATATTGTAAATGTTCCATTGAGAATATAGAACATTACACACGGCGCTCAAAAATCTATCAGAACGTTTTAGTAGGACTTTGGTAAGCTATGAAGCCGCGCCGCTTGATGGATTGTACTGTGCTTCAACATAAGAGTATTATTATGGTGTGTGTATAAGGTAAGACCTGTTACCTGGCATTTTTTTTTCGCAATATTAGGCAAAAGCAACTTTTCTTACCTCCTGGTACCTGCTGATCTGTATTTGGGATCTGCATACGTCCTGAAAATTTGCGCCCGTCCGCCTTTGTAGTCCGTGCCGACACCCTAGTCGATAAGCTTCTTCTTTTTTTCTATTTTCTTGTTATGGGACATTCATCCTCCGCTGTTGCCATTTCTAATATAAAGTAGTGTAAAGTTCTAACTTATGTCTGTCAGTAAACTCGCTATGGAAGCACTAAAACATACCGGTGTAGTGAGTTTACATTATTCACCCAAGGAACTTTAGTTATTAGAGAGTTCCGGTCGGACGTTCCACTCCCGTCCTTGCACGCTACACCGCTACAACAAAGATGACGGGGAGAAGACGCTGTCGAAGGTGAGCCATGGAAATAAGACCGCCCACAAAACGGCGCATCCTGAAGCGACTGTCAGAAAGCGGCTTGAAGATGATCTGTAAAACATCATCTATGCAACATTTTGAGCAAAGAACCACCATTAAATGTAATGTAGACCACAAGGAAGTCTTTTACATTTAGAAAAATAATAATAATAATATGACCCCTTTTAATGCGCTTTATAATCCGGTTTACCTTTTGTATAAAAATAGACCTGAATTGACCCGCTCATTGAGGGTGCGCCTTATAATCCCGTGCGCCCTATTGTCCGGAAAATACGGTATATATGCAGATTAATCACACAATTTATTTTGACCGCACATGCTCGGTTCGTTATATGGTCAGTGATCAGATCAGTGCAAAGATGAGTGAGAATACGCTGACTGGTAAGATATATTTCACTTCAATATACAACAAGATGGGACATGGGGACTTTAGATAAAACTGTTGGAAAGTTTGGATCAAATAAATGACGTGCATTCAAGTAAAACATTAACAAATTGTTCCTGTTTGACAATCTGACACTAAAATTATATTTGTGTCCAAATATTGGTGTCTTTTTTAAAATAATTTAAATTTAAGTGATTTACTGCAAAGAATCTCATCCATCCATCCATCCATCCATCTTCTTCCGCTTATCCGAGGTCGGGTGGCGGGGGCAGCAGCCTAAGCAGGGAAGCCCAGACTTCCCTCTCCCCAGCCACTTCGTCCAGCTCCTCCCGGGGGATCCCGAGGCATTCCCAGGCCAGCCGGGAGACATAGTCTTCCCAACGTGTCCTGGGTCTTCCCCGTGGCCTCCTACCGGTCGGACGTGCCCGAAACACCTCCCTAGGGAGGCGTTCGGGTGGCATCCTGACCAGATGCCCGAACCACCTCATCTGGCTCCTCTCCATGTGGAGGAGCAGCGGCTTTACTTTGAGCTCCTCCCGGATGACAGAGCTTCTCACCCTATCTCTAAGGGAGAGCCCCGCCACCCGGTGGAGGAAACTCATTTCGGCCGCTTGTACCCGTGATCTTGTCCTTTCGATCATGACCCAAAGCTCATGACCATAGGTGAGGATGGGAACGTAGATCGACCGGTAAATCGAGAGCTTTGCCTTCCGGCTCAGCTCCTTCTTCACCACAACGGATCGATACAGCGTCCGCATTACTGAAGACGCCGCACCGATCCGCCTGTCGATCTCACGATCCACTCTTCCCTCACTCGTGAACAAGACTCTGAGGTACTTGAACTCCTCCACTTGGGGCAGGGTCTCCTCCCCAACCCGGAGATGGCACTCCACCCTTTTCCGGGCGAGAACCATGGACTCGGACTTGGAGGTGCTGATTCCCATCCCAGTCGCTTCACACTCGGCTGCGAACCGATCCAGTGAGAGCTGAAGATCTTGGCCAGATGAAGCCATCAGGACCACATCATCTGCAAAAAACAGAGACCTAATCCTGCAGCCACCAAACCAGATACCCTCAACGCCTTGACTGCGCCTAGAAATTTTGTCCATAAAGGTTATGAACAGAATCGGTGACAAAGGGCAGCCCTGGCGGAGTCCAACCCTCACTGGAAACGGGTCCGACTTAATGCCGGCAATGCGGACCAAGCTCTGACACTGATTATACAGGGAGCGAACCGCCACAATCAGACAGTCCGTTACCCCATACTCTCTGAGCACTCCCCACAGGACTTCCCGGGGTACACGGTCGAATGCCCTCTCCAAGTCCACAAAGCACATGTAGACTGGTTGGGCAAACTCCCATGCACCCTCAAGGACCCTGTCGAGAGTATAGAGCTGATCCACAGTTCCACGACCAGGACGAAAACCACACTGTTCCTCCTGAATCCGAGGTTCGACTATCCGGCCTAGCCTCCTCTCCAGAAGAAGAATCTCAATTTAATCTAAATTCAAAAAGTGTGATTAACCTATTTGACAGAAATCATTTTTATGTAATTCGACTGGAATTTGTATTTCGTTTCAAAATGTTGTGAACCAACAGAATTTTATTTTGGGTCTCAACTTGTAGTCTGACATACCCTGGTCAAAAGTAACAGCTTAGCCCGGTGGTTCTCAAACCAAGTATGCATTAAAAACAAGGCAGTGGTTTTATATTTCAAGTATATTTAAAATTGTCGGCCACTGTAACATTAAACACAGTTTGAACAGTAACACTGTGTTTGAATATGGGAAAATACAAGACTATCACTTCATTGACGGAACCTGCGTACCACCAGTGGTACATGTACCACAGTTTGAGGATCACTGGCTTAGCTACCCGGAATCAAAGATAAGTGAAATTACGATAGCAAGCAAGTGGAACTTCCAGTGCAAGAATATGAAAATAATACTGGTAGTTTGTAAATGAATGAATGACAATAAATGTGGTTAATATTATCACAGCTTGATTAATTCGATTCAGCATTGTCCCAATGCAGTGAAAGCTAACATACTCGTTCTCCTACCTTTGGATGGATCAGGGAAGATTCCATGGCTTCTGCTCTTGATTACAGAGTTTTTAGGCGAATCGTAACTCCCTTCTCCCTGTTCTGCTCCTTGCCCCTGCCCCATCCCGGGCCCTGATAGATGGCCCTGGCCCGGGGAGTGTCCTTGACCGTGTCCCTGAGTGGATCCAGACCCAGGTGGTCCTTGAGCTCCGTGGTGGACTCTGCTGTGCTCAATGCTCTCGCTCTGCTCCTTCAATGGCAGCCAGCGAGGCGTGTTGTCTAACTGGGCTGTGTTTGACAAGTCAATCAACACCTGAGATGCGAGAAAACAGGCAGCGTGAGGCTGGAAGGAACTCAACATGAGGCCTTGACTCCAAGAGCACTCACTTCTCCAAGAAAGTCATTGGATGACGATCTGTCGTAATCCCACACGGTTACCTCCAGGGTCTTTTTCTTCAGCTGAAATGAAGAGAAAGACAACAATTGGAGAAATGATTGCCTTTGTGTTCTGTTATATTTCTGATGGGGTCCCTCTCTCAGGACAGAGTGACAGTGTGATTAGCCAAGAATACGCCAACAAGGAATCGTCGAACAAAAAGCCTTATTTGTTTCAGCGAGCCTCAGACTGGAACTGCAGCTTCCAGGGGAAAGAGTATGGGCCTGATTACTCTCCTCATGTCCTCTCGGCCTACTGTCCTTAAAGGGGAACATTATCACCAGACCTATGTAAGCGTCAATATATACCTTGATGTTGCAGAAAAAAGACCATATATTTTTTTAACCGATTTCCGAACTCTAAATGGGTGAATTTTGGCGGATTAAACGCCTTTTTTTTATTCGCTCTCGGAGCGATGACCGTCACATCAGGAAGCAATCCGCCATTTTCTCAAACACATTACAAACACTGAGTCAAATCAGCTCTGTTATTTTCCGTTTTTTCGACTGTTTTCCGTACCTTGGAGACATCATGCCTCGTCGGTGTGTTGTCGGAGGGTGTAACAACACGAACAGGGACGGATTCAAGTTGCACCAGTGGCCCAAAGATGCGAAAGTGGCAAGAAATTGGACGTTTGTTCCGCACACTTTACCGACGAAAGCTATGCTACGACAGAGATGGCAAGAATGTGTGGATATCCTGCGACACTCAAAGCAGATGCATTTCCAACGATAAAGTCAAAGAAATCTGCCGCCAGACCCCCATTGAATCTGCCGGAGTGTGTGAGCAATTCAGGGACAAAGGACCTCGGTAGCACGGCAAGCAATGGCGGCAGTTTGTTCCCGCAGACGAGCGAGCTAAACCCCCTATCGACCCTAGCTTCCCTCGCCTGCTGACATCAACTCCAAAACTGGACGGATCAGCTTTCAGGAAAAGAGCGCGGATGAGGGTATGTCTACAGAATATATTAATTGATGAAAACTGGGCTGTCTGCACTCTCAAAGTGCATGTTGTTGCCAAATGTATTTCATATGCTGTAAACCTAGTTCATAGTTGTTAGTTTCCTTTAATGCCAAACAAACACATACCAATCGTTGGTTAGAAGGCGATCGCCGAATTCGTCCTCGCTTTCTCCCGTGTCGCTGGCTGTCGTGTCGTTTTCGTCGGTTTCGCTTGCATACGGTTCAAACCGATATGGCTCAATAGCTTCAGTTTCTTCTTCAATTTCGTTTTCGCTACCTGCCTCCACACTACAACCATCCGTTTCAATACATGCGTAATCTGTTGAATCGCTTAAGCCGCTGAAATCCGAGTCTGAATCCGAGCTAATGTCGCTATAGCTTGCTGTTCTTTCCGCCATGTTTGTTTGTGTTGGCTTCACTATGTGACGTCACAGGAAAATGGACGGGTGTATATAACGATGGTTAAAATCAGGCACTTTGAAGCTTTTTTTAGAGATATTGCGTGATGGGTAAAATTTAAAAAAAAACTTTGAAAAATAAAATAAGCCACTGGGAACTGATTTTTAATGGTTTTAACAATTCTGAAATTGTGATCATGTTCCCCTTTAAATACCTTTTACACGAACACACTTACTCTTTGTAGTTTCAGCCTTGGGACCGGCCAGTTTAGACAACACCCAGTTTGTTTCTACAAATGCAGACAACACCTGGACGTTGTCACTTTGCTCAATGAGGTCGGTTGACCTCCAACCCCTGATCTCTACTCCTACTGGTGGGGGCTCTTACCAGATGCCGTTATTGTGTTTATACTTCCTCCTAAAACCCAACTGCTGCTATATTTTTAAGTTCCCCAATGTCCTGGGGGCAAGAGCCACCACTCTTTGGGTGAGCTGTGACCGACATCTGCAACTGAAGCTATCTAAGGGCATATTTCCTTAATAGAATAATCCCCTAAAATATTCTGTGACCAAATACAAATGGATGCTAGTTAAAAATTGTTTAAAGGGGAACATTATCACCAGACCTATGTAAGCGTCAATATATACCTTGATGTTGCAGAAAAAAGACCATATATTTTTTTAACCGATTTCCGAACTCTAAATGGGTGAATTTTGGCGAATTAAACGCCTTTCTAATATTCGCTCTCGGAGCGATGACGTCACAACGTGGCGTCACATCGGGAAGCAATCCGCCATTTTCTCAAACACCGAGTCAAATCAGCTCTGTTATTTTCCGTTTTTTCGACTGTTTTCCGTACCTTGGAGACATCATGCCTCGTCAGTGTGTTGTCGGAGGGTGTAACAACACGAACAGGGACGGATTCAAGTTGCACCAGTGGCCCAAAGTTGCGAAAGTGGCAAGAAATTGGACGTTTGTTCCGCACACTTTACCGACGAAAGCTATGCTACGACAGAGATGGCAAGAATGTGTGGATATCCTGCGACACTCAAAGCAGATGCATTTCCAACGATAAAGTCAAAGAAATCTGCCGCCAGACCCCCATTGAATCTGCCGGAGTGTGTGAACAATTCAGGGACAAAGGACCTCGGGAGCACGGCAAGCAATGGCGGCAGTTTGTTCCCGCAGACGAGCGAGCTAAACCCCCTATCGACCCTAGTTTCCCTGGCCTGCTGACATCAACTCCAAAACTGGACAGATCAGCTTTCAGGAAAAGAGCGCGGATGAGGGTATGTCTACAGAATATATTAATTGATGAAAATTGGGCTGTCTGCACTCTCAAAGTGCATGTTGTTGCCAAATGTATTTCATATGCTGTAAACCTAGTTCATAGTTGTTAGTTTCCTTTAATGCCAAACAAACACATACCAATCGTTGGTTAGAAGGCGATCGCCGAATTCGTCCTCGCTTTCTCCCGTGTCGCTGGCTGTCGTGTCGTTTTCGTCGGTTTCGCTTGCATACGGTTCAAACCGATATGGCTCAATAGCTTCAGTTTCTTCTTCAATTTGGTTTTCGCTACCTGCCTCCACACTACAACTATCCGTTTCAATACATGCGTAATCTGTTGAATCGCTTAAGCTGCTGAAATCCGAGTCTGAATCCGAGCTAATGTCGCTATAGCTTGCTGTTCTTTCCGCCATGTTTGTTTGTGTTGGCTTCACTATGTGACGTCACAGGAAAATGGACGGGTGTATATAACGATGGTTAAAATCAGGCACTTTGAAGCTTTTTTTAGGGATATTGCGTGATGGGTAAAATTTTGAAAAAAACTTCGAAAAATATAATAAGCCACTGGGAACTGATTTTGAATGGTTTTAACCATTCTGAAATTGTGATAATGTTCCCCTTTAAGAAATATGGACACGGTATAATTTACCACAGTGTTTTTCCATAAGTGTTTACATTATGTTTGTCGGCTTGTGTGAGCATGGTAGTGAAGTCAGGCAGGGCGCTAATGCAATAAGCAAGAATGCACAGAAGATTTGCATGATGTCAATACATGCCTGCATCTGTGTGAGTGTGTGCAGAACTTGATGAAAGGAGCACTTTAGAGTCTGTGTGGTCTTTGTGGGAGAGCAGTGAGATGTGATTAAAAGGAGGACGTCTAAAAGGCTAAAAGTCAGAAATGGTATTCACAGAGTGCAGACCTTTGCCTCCAAGCAGGGCCGGCCCGTGGCATAGGCCGTATAGGCAAATGCTAAGGGCGCCGTCCATCAGGGGGCGCCACGCCAGTGCCACAAATGTTGGAAAAAAAAAAAAAAAAGTTGGTACTATTATTTCTAAATACAAAAAATAATCCCACGTTAATTAAAATGCAAAGTAAAGCCTATATAATAGAAATATTATTTGTTACAACATTACAACACCCCCCCCCCCCCCCCCCCCCCTCGCCCGGTGCGCCCCCTCCCTTCCCGTATCAAGACTCTTTTTGGACGTCACCACATCAAAAAATCAACACAAGATGTCAAAACGGCCAAAACTGTCAGGTGCCCAGGGAAGAAAAAAGAGAAAAGAAGAGGAGGAGAAACGAGAAAAGACAGAGGTAGCAAGTAGGTAACGTTAGCCTACATGAAATTATTTGTCTGTTACAGAATGTGATAGTAACCTGGCTTTTTAGCATTAAGCTAATGTTACATGATTCGGCAATTGCTAATCAATAAATAGCTAGTTCTGTTTTAACGTCGGGTTAATATTGTGGAGGGGGCTAAATTGTTATGGAAAATAATAATGTAACGTTAGGTAATTACAGTACTCCCACCTTACATTCCTCAGGGACATTTGTATTAGATCTTTTAAGCAGGTGTTTTTTGTTTACATTGTTATTGCCTTCTGGTTAGCTAATGTTTGCCCTGCAGGTAATAGTCACTTTTCCACCCATTAGGTATAGTTGTAAGCCTAGTTGTTAAAGTGCACATCATTAATGTTAATTAAGCAATATGTATGTAAAAAATATTGTATTTCATATATTCATTTTTTATTTTTTGCATTCATTTATTTATTCATTTTTTTTTAAATCTTGTTAACTATTCTGATTGTTAATTTGCTTTCTTTAAGTAAATAAAAGGTCAAAGACAAAGCTATTTGGTTTCTTGTGAGTATATACAGTTCACTGCCGATGTGGGGGGGCGCCACCTAAAATCTTGCCTAGGGCGCCAGATTGGTTAGGGCCGGGCCTGCCTCCAAGTCATGTTTCCATACAGAAAATAATGAAAATGTCCACATGCTTGGTCCGTGTACTGTTGTTGTTGCCTTCCGTGTGATTATCAAAACATTACACCTCTGATAATGCAACGTTTAAGAATATAGCTCAATCTTTAGGTTTACACCACAATTTGTTGTGTACAGATTGGCAGGAAGTTGAAACAACATTTTAATGTTATGTTAAAATTGTGTACTAAAACAGCATGATCTACTGATAGTTTGTGTGCACTAAAACACTTGACTGGACGCACAAAGCTGAGCTACTAAGCTCATGCGCAGAGGATTGCGTCCATTTAGCATGTCTGCTTTCACGTATTGCTTGGTTTTAAATGACGTCACGTCTGTTCTCAATGGGCACTCGGCGCCATTTAGCCTACGCTTGAAGGGCGGAGGAGTGAGAGTGCAAGATTTTACAAAACAACGAAAAAAGTAGCACGCACTCCAGTCCAAAGGGGTAGAGTCGAAGAATGCGCGCGTTTTCAGTGATCACTTCGTTAAAGGTTTGTTTGATATACAAACCCCGTTTCCATATGAGTTGGGAAATTGTGTTAGATGTAAATATAAACGGAATACAATGATTTGCAAATCATTTTCAACCCATATTCAATTGAATGCACTACAAAGACAACATATTTGATGTTCAAACTTATAAACTTTATTTTTGTAAATAATAATTAACTTAGAATTTATTGGCTGCAACACGTGCCAAAGTAGTTGGGAAAGGGCATGTTCACCACTGTGTTACATGGCCTTTCCTTTTAACAACACTCAGTAAACGTTTGGGAACTGAGGAGACACATTTTTGAAGCTTCTCAGGCGGAATTATTTCCCATTCTTGCTTGATGTACAGCTTAAGTTGTTCAACAGTCCGGGGGTCTCCGTTGTGGTATTTTAGGCTTCATAATGCGCCACACATTTTCAATGGGAGACAGGTCTGGACTACAGGCAGGCCAGTCTAGTACCCGCACTCTTTTACAAGCCCTGTTGATGTAACATGTGGCTTGGCATTGTATTGCTGAAATAAGCAGGGGCGTCCATGGTAACGTTGCTTGGATGGCAACATATGTTGCTCCAAAACCTGTATGTACCTTTCAGCATTAATGGTGCCTTCACAGATGTGTAAGTTACCCATGTCTTGGGCACTAATACACCCCCATACCATCACAGATGCTGGCTTTTCAACTTTGCGCCTATAACAATCCGGATGGTTCTTTTCCTCTTTGGTCCGGAGGACACGACGTCCACAGTTTCCAAAAACAATTTGAAATGTGGACTCGTCAGACCACAGAACGCTTTTCCACTTTGTATCAGTCCATCTTAGACAGCGTTTCTGGGTGTTGTTGATAAACGGTTTTCGCCTTGCATAGGAGAGTTTTAACTTGCACTTACAGATGTAGCGACCAACCGTAGTTACTGACAGTGGGTTTCTGAAGTGTTCCTGAGCCCATGTGGTGATATCCTTTACACACTGATGTCGCTCGTTGATGCAGTACAGCCTGAGGGATCGAAGGTCACTGGCTTAGCTGCTTACGTGCAGTGATTTCTCCAGATTCTCTGAACCCTTTGTTGATATTACGGACCGTTGATGGTGAAATCCCTAAATTCCTTGCAATAGCTGGTTGAGAAAGGTTTTTCTTAAACTGTTCAACAATTTGCTCACGCATTTGTCGACAAAGTGGTGACCCTCGCCCCATCCTTGTTTGTGAATGACTGAGCATTTCATGGAATCTACTTTTACACCCAATCATGGCACCCACCTGTTCCCAATTTGCCTGTTCACCTGTGGGATGTTCCAAATAAGTGTTTGATGAGCATTCCTCAACTTTATCAGTATTTATTGCCACCTTTCCCAACTTCTTTGTCACGTGTTGCTGGCATCAAATTCTAAAGTTAATGATTATTTGCAAAAAAAAAAAAAATGTTTATCAGTTTGACTATCAAATATGTTGTCTTTGTAGCATATTCAACTGAATATGGGTTGAAAAGGATTTGCAAATCATTGTATTCCGTTTATATTTACATCTAACACAATTTCCCAACTCATATGGAAACAGGGTTTGTATTATCTTGATATTATTTGTATTTCTTTCAACACGTTTTTGTTTGAGTGTTTTGTAAACCACCAAATAAAAGAAAGCAATTGTGAGTGAAACCTAACAGAGTTAAGCTTTTACCAAAGGCATCAATCATATATGAGGCTTTCAATACACAATGACATCTAAAGTTATATTTTGCTGAAGACGGGAAAAAGCACGCACACTCGTAAACAGCCCGTGCAACAACAAACATGACGGTAGACGCAAAGATAAATCATAAAATTCAACCATACCCGAGCAAAAACAATGCATATTTATGTGTCTGTCGTTCAATTTCATCTTTGAAACCGATGAATGACTTAAGGGTTGATTTGGACACAGCAGGTACCAAAACTATGGCGTCTGATAGCATTTTTCAGTGATGTTTGTTTTTTCAACTTCTTGCCACACGCATTTTCTCGGGTCCAGATCATTCTAGCACAGGGGTGTCAAACTCAAATACAGAGTGGGCCAAAATTTAAAATTGAACAAAGCCGCGGGCCAAGGTTGAACAAATTAACCTTTTAATAGAGACCTAAACAAGTTTTGCATTGAATATTGAACAAGCAAGGCTTATATAACTTTATAGTGACATGCAAAATCGAGTTTCAAATAATAATAATAATAATAAAAAAATATCAATGGCATATCGAATACAATTTAAATACAAATTTAATGCCTCGTTTCTATTTGCAGCCTTCTGAGGTAAATATCAACATTAACTTTTTCCACAGGCTAATACATTTGAAAATAAAATAATGAATAGACCAACCATTCAGGACTTTAAACTGCTCAGTTTGCAACACACTGATCTAATCTGATGTGCCCAAGCCATCTTTTCTTGGATGCTAGTTCAATAATGTCGGGGCTCAGGCTTTGAGCTGAGGCAACCTTCATTATCGAACGAAGGTGTTCATCAGTCATTATATCTCGTAGGCCACCCGGACCACAGTCTTGGGGGCGTGCCTTAAAGGCACCGCCTTTAACGTCCTCTACGAGCTGTCGTCACGTCCGCTACAAAATATGTATATAATCGGCGGGCCAGCTCTAGTGTTAATTCGATATCGCCTCGAGGGCCAAGTAAAATTACACTGCGGGCCAGAGTTTGACACCCATGTTCTAGCATCTCCAAGAAAATAGGTGCTGTTGTCAAGATCTCACTTTTATACTGGCCAGAAAAGGAGGCACATAATATAGTTGTGTACTGCATGTTCAACAAACAGCAAAACACCGCAAGTTGGAGCATGATGTGTAGGAGTGTCTCCATTATGACTGCTGGTATACACGCAAAATCCTCATTTAAATACGGTGGTATACACCACTTTTGCAATTTCTTGCGTAAACAGTTTTAATAGATCATTTTCAACACGCCCACAAATAGTGCAAACAATTGTATGGTTTGCCCACGCTATTGAACACTTGTTATTTGGGATCTTAGTGAATCAGGTGCCGCGTTTTCTTCTCTATGAACCAGTGACGTGCGGTGAGGTTGATGGCTGGTGAGGCACTGACTTCATCACAGTCAGATTTACAAACATATGAACCCTAAAGAGTATCTTATTCACCATTTGATTGGCAGCAGTTAACGGGTTATGTTTAAAAGCTCATACCAGCATTCTTCCCTGCTTGGCACTCAGCATCAAGGGTTGGAATTGGGGGTTAAATCACCAAAAATGATTCCCGGGCGCGGCGCCGCTGCTGCCCACTGCTCCCCTCACCTCCCAGGGGGTGAACAAGGGGATGGGTCAAATGCAGAGGACTAATTTCACCACACTTAGTGTGTGTGTGACAATCATTGGTACTTTAACTTAACTTTAACTTTACACATACAAACTGTAGCACACAAAAAAGCACATTTAATAAAAAAACGTTATTATGGTCTTACCTTTACTTATAAATGCGCCGCTGTTGTGCTGGATTAATGAACCCCTTGATGGGAGTGTTATATCAACTAAAGCCCTCACTTCAACTTTCCACGTGCAAGATTGAATCTATTTAAAAAAGTGTAACCGAGGGTTTATAAATGTCTCCTATACTGTATGAAACTACAAAATAACAAACACGGAGGCTCCAGTTTACACGAGGACCACTTTATTTACCTTCTTTCAAAAACCTCCGCAACGTGACATCACTTCCGCTCTTAGCGCCTTCAAAATAAGAGCTCAAGGCATATACTGTATAACAGCGCATAACAGGAACTTAACATCACAAAGAGGAAAGCCCATAAAAATAGGTTACAAAAGTTATTTAATAAGAAGCCAAAAAGTGCAAAAACAATAATGTTCGTGTTGGAGGAGTTGTGAATTAGGTACACCTGCAGTCTGCAGGTGTAGTGTACCTAATGTTGTGGCCCTGCAGTCATTCACAACTCCTCCAACACGAACATTATTGTATTTGCACTTTTTGGCTTCTTATGAAATAACTTTTTTAAATAGATTCAATCTTGCACGTGGAAAGTTTAAGTGTGGGCTTTAGTTGATATAACACTCCCGTCAGGGGTTGCCGTGCATTCTACGGCGGGGGTGCAGGAGGCGAGCCTCAGCCAGTGCGTCTTTTGCATTTTATGATCACTCAGCACAAAAAATACTTTACACACATACAGTTGTTGACAAAATACACTGTACATTATATACCTCAGCTAACTAAACTATGGAAATGTATAATATAATTCATATAGCAATACGGTCTCACTGCACAGCAGACCAGCAGTTAGCCGAGTCCGTCCATGTTGAGGCACTGAGTAACGTGTCTCGACTGGCTGCTGTTCACCGCACCGTCTCTTCTCAGTATTTGAACGGCAAATGTGAAAATTCAGCGATTTTGAATAAAAATAATCTAAAACTGGTGAAGTTAAATAGAAAATAACTTTATAGTACAATCACTGGATACATTTAACAATTTAATATATATTTTTTTCTTTTTACATTTTTTTTCTTTCCATGATGGCAGATGAGGCTTCTAGTGACTGCACGTCACTGCTATGAACAATAGAACTGTTTGGTCTACCATTTGTACATTTGTTTTGGACTTGATAAGTGTTTTCAGGAGGATATGAGAGGTGACTTAAACAGGCGTAGGTAGTTTGTGTTTTTGTCACCAACATGCACCCGGCAAATGTTACAAAAACCCACAGAGAGACCAACAGCTACGGTGAGACCTGAAGCGACATACTTCACAAAAGTGGTGGACGACTGAATGCAAGAACACGTTAAATCACATGAGACCAAACAGCGAGACAGCTTAATGGTCTTGTTTACGGGCACCTTGACAATGCTCAGGACTCAGAATAGCCTGTTTCCAACAGCATATCCCAATTTTGCATTCCATCCATCCATTTTCTACCGCTTATTCCCTTTTGGGGTCGCGGGGGGCGCTGGAGCCTATCTCAGCTACAATCGGGCGGAAGGCGGGGTACACCCTGGACAAGTCGCCACCTCATCGCAGGGCCAACACAGATAGACAGACAACATTCACACTCACATCCACACACTAGGGCCAATTTAGTGTTGCCAATCAACTTATCCCCAGGTGCATGTCTTTGGAGGTGGGAGGAAGCCAGAGTACCCGGAGGGAACCCACGCAGTCACGGGGAGAACATGCAAACTCCACACAGAAAGATCCCGAGCCCGGGATTGAACCCAAGACTACTCAGGACCTTCGTATTGTGAGGCAGATGCACTAACCCCTCTACCACCGTGAAGCCAATTTTGCATTGTAAAGCCAAATTGCTACAGATTGAGCGACACCAAATATCCCCAAATTGACTCCTGTGGGGATATAGACAAGGTTTTTTGAAGCCTACATGATGATTAAAGTCATACATTTTAGAGCAATCAGGGTTCGGCATAGGATAAATTAAAATTATTACCAAAACCGGCTTAATCATCCATTTTCTTTCGATACCCTCTGTCCTCATAGGGACACCGGTGAGTTTGAGGCTTTCCCAACGAACTTTGGGTGAGAGGCGGGGTACACCCTTGACTGGTTGCCAGCCAATCACAGGGCATAGGTTGACACGACTATTCACACTCACATGAACGCCCATGGACAATTTAGAGTGTCCAAATCCCTTAAAGGCCTACTGAAATGCGAATTTCTTATTTAAACGGGGATAGCAGGTCCATTCTATGTGTCATACTTGATCATTTCGCGATATTGCCATATTTTCTGCTGAAAGGATTTAGTAGAGAACATCGACGATAAAGTTCGCAACTTTTGGTCGCTGATAAAAAAGCCTTGCCTGTACCGGAAGTAGCAGACGAGTAGCGTGACGTCACAGGTTGTGGACTTCCTCACATCCGCACATTGTTTACAATCATGGCCACCAGCAGCGAGAGCGCTTCGGACCGAGAAAGCGACGATTTCCCCATTAATTTGAGCGAGGATGAAAGATTTGTGGATGAGGAAAGTGAGAGTGAAGGACTAGAGGGCAGTGGGGGCGATTCAGATAGGGAAGATGCTGTGAGAGGCGGGTGGGACCTGATATTCAGCTGGGAATGACTAAAACAGTAAATAAACACAAGACATATATATACTCTATTAGCCACAACACAACTAGGCTTATATTTAATATGCCATAAATTAATCCCGCATAACAAACACCTCCCCCCTCCCGTCCATATAACCCGCCAATACAACTCAAACACCTTCACAACACACTCAATCCCACAGCCCAAAGTACCGTTCACCTCCTCAAAGTTCATACAGCACATATATTTCCCCAAAGTTACGTACGTGACATGCACATAGCGGCACACACGTACGGGCAAGCGATCAAATGTTTGGAAGCCGCAGCTGCATGCGTACTCCCGGTACCGCGTCTGCGCATCCAACTCAAAGTCCTCCTGGTAAGAGTCTCTGTTGTCCCAGTTCTCCACAGGCCAATGGTAAAGCTTGACTTGTCATCTTCCGGGAATGTAAGCAATGAAACACCGGCTGTGTTATCCGGCACAACAGTCAAGGGGTGCATTCTACGGCGGGGGTGCGTTACCCGGCACAACACCTGCCGCAATACACCGCTTCCCACCTACAGCTTTCTTCTTTGCTGTCTCCATTGTTCATTGAACGAAATTGCAAAAGATTCACCAACACAGATGTCCAGAATACTGTGGGATCTTGCGATGAAAACAGACGACCTAATAGCATGACGTCACGCGCAGGCGTCATCATACCGAGACGTTTTCAGCAGGATATTTCGCGCGAAATTTAAAATTGCACTTTAGTAAGCTAACCCGGCCGTATTGGCATGTGTTGCATTGTTAAGATTTCATCATTGATATATAAACTATCAGACTGTGTGGTCGGTAGTACTGGGTTTCAGTAGGCCTTTAACATGCATGTTTTTGGTATACGGAAATAAACCACATTACCCAGAGAAAAAACAGGGAACGTGGAACCGCCACACAAAGATGCCCAAACGGAGATTTGAGCCCTCGACCTCCTGACTGTGAGGACAACATGCTAAACCACCACAGCTCTATCATACAAAACCTAAAACACTAAATACTGGTTGGTACTTGTGAGTGACAACAAGCTCTTGAACGACATGAGACTAAAGTGATTAGTTATGGGAGAGCAGATACAAGGTTGCACAGGGATACCGAAAGTTAGGACGCAATTCCCGGAGGAATTTAACATCCACTTTGTCTAAAGTAGTCCTGCAAGTAAAAATTTAAGAATCTGCAGATTTGTGCACATCGGGTCTTCTCTTGCGGTATTTGTGATGTCCAGTAGTGGTAGTTGACAGACAAACTTTTTTGTCAGGTAATTTTTCCTTTTTCGACCATTTTGAGCAGTTAACAACAAGTGAATAAAAGGTGCTCCCTTCATTCGGGCCATAGTCCTCCATAATGTGCACACATTTACAAAGTCCGCTTGTGTGTTTCTTGGTGTGTACCTCACCTGTTCCAGATGGATGTTCTTGTAGATAACCGTCTGGTTCCATTCTGGATTCATGGTCTTCTGTGCATACTTGGTCCTCCTCTTGTTGTCAACACTGAAACATGACGACAACTCAAATCTTGAAACGTCTACCTGCTTTTACTTTACATCCTGGTGGTCCTCGGTTTACGACGTTCCGTGTTACGACGTTCCGTGTTATAACGTTCCGTGGTTATGACGTTTTGTGGTTTTGAACAAAATCCCATACATCAGTTACGGACTTCATTTTGTTGTCCGTAAATAAGAAACTGACTCAAAAACTACTTACGGTGTTTGCGGTGAAAGAATACATGATGTTCAACTCATGCGGCATCGGAACTGAGGAAGGATAACATTGCTTTTTAGTTCACTTTTTTCACTTCATTATGCTCTCAAACGTCATCGGAGATAAGGAAACCCACCACCATGGAAGTACAAATTAACATCACCCATCCATCCATCCATCCATTTTTCCGCCGCTTATTCTAGTCCGGGTCGCAGGGGCAGCAGTCTAAGCAGAGGTGCCCAGACTTCCCTGTCCTCCTCCGCTAGTTCTACAGGGGGGATACGGAGGCATTCCCAGGCCAGTTGTGAGACATAGTCCCTCCAACGTGTCCTAGGTCTGCCCCGTGATCTCCTCTCGGCTGGAAATGCCCGGAACACCTCACCAGGGAGGCATCCAAGAGGTATCCGTAGTAGATGCCCGAGCCATCTCAGCTGGCTCCTCTCGATGTGAAGGAGCAGTGGCTCTACTCTGAGTCTCTCTCGGATGACCAAGCTCCTCACCCCATCTCTGAGGGTGATCCCAGACATCCTGCGGAGGAAACTAATTTCTGCCGCTTACATTTGCTACCTTGTCTTTTCGGTCATTACCCAAAGCCATAGGTGAGAGTAGGGACGTCGACTGACCTGTAAATCGAGAGCTTTGCCTTCTGGCTCAGCTCCTTCTTCACCACAACAGGCCGGTACAGTGACTGCATCACTGAGACGCCGCACCAATCCGTCTGTCAATCTTGCATTCTATTCTTCCAGTGAACAAGACCCCGAGATACTTGAAGTCCTCCACTTGAGGCAAAACTTCACTCCTGACCCGAGGGATGCAGTCCACCCTTCTCCGACTGAGAACCATGGCCTCAGAATTGGAGGTGCTGATCCTTAATTAACATCACTAAAATTCAAAAAGGAGAAATGCCCATTTTTATTGGCCGCACTTGTGAGCCCAACTGTCGCGACCATCATTAAGGATGAATATCGTATTGTAACGTCTCCCCGGACATTGACAGGATGACAAAGAGGTAATCGATCAACAATAAAACAGGCTACGATCAGCCTGCACAAACCCGTCCTCAGATTGCAGTCACACAATCCAGGACTCAGCCTGTCGCTTTCACAGCCTTACAGACAGTCAGATATGCCAGACTGTTTACACTACCTGACTGCTGTGTTGCTACAGTATATTTGAGCATTTTAAAAGACATGCTCCTCCTGTAAGCAGTGTAGTTGTCTCATTATCCATAAGGAAAAATTGCTTGTGCTTTGGCTGGAAAGCAAGTGAAGTGATTGGTGTCTGCAGGATTAGGTCTCTGCTTTTTGCAGATGATGTGGCCCTGATGGCTTCATCTGGCCAGGATCTTCAGCTCTTACTGGATCAGTTCGCAGCCGAGTGTGAAGCGACTGGGATGAGAACCAGCACCTCCAAGTACGAGTCCATGGTTCTCGCCCGGAAAAGGGTGGAGTGCCATCTCCGTGTTGGGGAAGAGATCTTTCCCCCTTGAGGAGGAGTTCAAGTACCTCGGAGTCTTGTTCACGAGTGGGGGAGGAGTGGTACCTGAGAGCGACAGACGGATCGGTGCGGCATCTTCAGTAATGCGGACGCTGTATCGATCCGTTGTGGTGAAGGCAAAGCTCTCAATTTACCGGTCGATCTACGTTCCCATCCTCACCTACGGCCATGAGCTTTGGGTTATGACCGAAAGGACTGAAATGAGTTTCCTTCGCCGGGTGGCGGGGCTCTCCCTTAGAGATAGGGTGAGAAGCTCTGTCATCCGGGAGGAGCTCAAAGTAAAGCCGCTGCCTCTCGAGAGCAACCAGAAGAGGTGGTTCGGGCATCTGGTCAGGATGCCGCCCTAACGCCTCTCTAGGGAGGTGTTTAGGGCACGTCCGACTGGTGGGAGGCCACAGGGAAGACCCTGGATACGTTGGGAAGACTATGTCTCCTGGCTGGCCTGGGAACGCCTGGGGATCCCCCGGGAGGAGCTGGACGAACTGGCTGGGGAGAGAGAAGTCTGGGTTTCTCTGCTGCCCCTGTGACCCGACCTCGGATAAGAGGAGGAAAATGGATGGATGGGTATTATGTTTTGCTTATGGTGAAGGTTTGTATTCAACTTGGAGAAGGCAAACCACCAACTTTAAGTAAATAGTGATATTTTAGTTTGAGCACATAATAAGATAAGGTTCCTTAGTTTTACATTCGCAGGTGGAGGCCCTAATTAGGACTTTGGAATGCAAAGGTAATAGCCCTATCCTTGAGAAAAGATTACAGGTCTGGCTTAAAGGCAACATTTAAGATACAACCTGGATCTGTTGTCTTTCTAGACCCTTACACACGAACATCTCCTTTTATGGTCAGGGTGTGCTGGCCTGACTTGCCACACACCCAGAGACCGAAAGGAGGAATATAAAAACTGATGGTTTGGCTTCTCCAAGTTAAGAGTGCCTCAATTTTCTGACCTGACCTCCTCCAGGAACTGCAGTCCTGTATAATGGCATTCTCTTGTAATGAAGCAACTTTTAGTTCAGTACAGCGTCTACGACGTCTCTTTTGATCCAGCCACAGTGCCGTCTCATCCTTTAATCCGGACGAGGATGACAAGACCAGAAATACGCATCTCCTGCCAATTTACCCAATTAGTGCCGACACCATCTTTAATTTTCTTCTTCTTTTTATGACTGCATGTTAAGTCCTTTGTGTGTTCTGTGTACAGAGTGAATGACTGATGTGATCATTTCCGTATGGTATCCAACTGGCACTAAAACCCGGCTTGCAACGCGTCGCAGGAACAAAACTCGTTCGTAACCCGAGCACCACCTGCACATGAACTGAAAAGATGTTTAAAATATGCGCTTTCACTGGCAATACAAACAAAGGTAATGATTTCAAAGAAAATAGTAATGTTGCAAAGTCACTGATGTACTTCGAATAGAGGCAATGCAGGAGGCACAGAGAGTAAAAGCTATGGTACAAGTGATCTTAACGCCATGAAATCAGAGCAGACACACAAACAAAACACCACAACAAAGGGATGGGGGTAAAAAATGGACTACATTTTGCGGGAAACAAAAGTCAAACACCAACTGAAAGCAAAGATCAGCACCACACTACCTTGCATTCTGGACAACCATGACTTGTCTGAGGGAGTCCAGAAGAGGAAGAGGAGGGCAGATTTTCACAAACAAGAAAGCCCAAAAAACAAAAAAACAAACAAAAACAAAACAGTCAGAGAAGCCCAAGGAGCTTGAAAGAAAGTGCAGTAAAAGGATAGTGAGCTGAGGCAATCAATACTCGACCCATCAAGAAATGCATGTAAACAGGCATCATCACATGAGAGCGACCGGCCAAATTGCTACCCTACTCTAGCCATCAATGTCAGACACATACGCAACGTTGAAGAAATGATGCTCTAGAGTGGGCTTTCTTTGGAACAGATACTGTTACAGAGACGATAATGGCTCTATTGATCTTGATGCTATTTCCAAGCTCTATGAACGAGAGTAGAGCGGGTAGAAATACGAGGAACAAGCTACGACGAGCAAACTATTATAAAATAGGTTTTAATCAGCTGACTCTATTGGTTTAGTACAGGGGTCGGCAACCCGCGGCTCCGGAGCCGCATGCGGCTCTTTGATCACTCTGATGCGGCTCAGCAGCTTACTTGCTGAACCCCCCCAATTTTCCCGTGAAACTTCCGGATTTCAGTGTCTCTCGCAGAAAGCTCCCGGGATTAATATTCACCGATTTTCACCCTTACGGCTATAATAAGGGCGTGCCATGATGGTACAACATTTGGCGCCCCCTACAATCTGTATAAACAGCGTGCCAGCCTATCATTTTAATACAATATACATCTTCTACTTGCACACGTACGTGACAGCAAGGCATACTTGGTCAACAGCCACACAGGTTACACTGACGGTGGTCATATAAATTAACTTTAACACTCTTACTAATAATGCGCCACACTTTGAACCAAAACCAAACAAGAATGACAAACACATTTCGGGAGAACATCTGCACCTTAACACAACATAAACACAACAGAACAAACACCCAGAATCCCATGCAGCCCTGACTCTCCCCCCCACCCCTCTCTGTGCGTCGGTTGAGGTGGGCGGGGTTTGGGTAGCGGAAGAGTTAGGGCTGCATGGGATTCTGGGTATTTGTCCTGTTGTGTTTATGTTGTGTTACGGTGCAGATGTTCTCCCGAAATGTGTTTGTCATTCTTGTTTGGTGTGGGTTCACAGTGTGGCGCATTATTAGTAAGAGTGTTAAAGTTTTTTGTTTTTTTATACCGCCACCGTCAGTGTGACCTGTGTGGTTGTTGACCAAGTATGCCTTGCTGTTGCCTACGTGAATAAGCGGAAGCCCCATACAACTATATGCTGTACCATCACAGCACGCATGACGCTGACAAGCGCCATTCATTTAAAACCCGTGTGCCGCACCAGCTTTCAAATTCCACATAAAGGTGTGGGTAGCGTGTCTGAGACCCCTGGTTATACATAGCACAAAGCAAAAAAAAAAACTTAGTATACAGTGTTAGTTCATTTAAAATTACCAAAAAATTTTGCGGCTCCCATTGTTTACTATAATTTGTGAAACTGGTCAAAATGGCTCTTTGACTGGTAAAGGTTGCCGACCCCTGGTTTAGTATGACTTGCTTCTAATAATAGCATTGACCCAAATATAAGATTTATTCTCTGTAAATAAAAAGTGTTAAAAGAGATGGATCAGAGATTTACAGTCCAGGCCAAGAGTTTGGACACACCTTCTCATTCACAACAAAACCGATGGTCCCAAAACAATTGATAAAGCAACACGTTCCAGTAATCAACCCTGATAAGGCACACCTGTGAAGTGCAAACCATTTCAGGTGATTATCTCTTGAAGCTCATCGAGAGAATGCCAAGAGTGTGCAAAGATTTGGATCTGGATCTGACTCAAAGTGATTCCTTCACTTTGTGTAAAATGTAAATACAAACCCCGTTTCCATATGAGTTGGGAAATTGTGTTAGATGTAAATATAAACGAAATACAATTAATGCAAATCATTTTCAACCCATATTCAGTTGAATGCACTACAAAGACAACATATTTGATGTTCAAACTCATAAACTTTATTTTTTTTTAGCAAATAATAATTAACTTAGAATTTCATGGCTGCAACACGTGCCAAAGTAGTTGTGAAAGGGCATGTTCACCACTGTGTTACATGGCCTTTCCTTTTAGCAACACTCAGTAAACGTTTGGGAACTGAGGAGACACATTTTTGAAGCTTCTCAGGTGGAATTATTTCCCATTCTTGCTTGATGTACAGCTTAAGTTGTTCAACAGTCCGGGGGTCTCCGTTGTGCTATTTTAGGCTTCATAATGTGCCACACATTTTCAATGGGAGACAGGTCTGGACTACAGGCAGGCCAGTCTAGTACCCGCACTCTTTTACTATGAAGCCACGTTGATGTAACACGTGGCTTGGCATTGTCTTGCTGAAATAAGCAGGGGCGTCCATGGTAACGTTGCTTGGATGGCAACATATGTTGCTCCAAAAGCTGTATGTACCTTTCAGCATTAATGGCACCTTCACAGATGTGTAAGTTACCCATGTCTTGGGCACTAATACACCCCCATACCATCACAGATGTTGGCTTTTCAACTTTGCGCCTATAACAATCCGGATGGTTCTTTTCCTCTTTGGTCCGGAGGACACTACGTCCACAGTTTCCAAAAACAATTTGAAATGTGGACTCGTAAGACCACAGAACACTTTTCCACTTTGTATCAGTCCATCTTAGATGAGCTCAGGCCCAGCGAAGCCGACAGCTTTTCTGGGTGTTGTTGATAAACGGTTTTCGCCTTGCCTAGGAGAGTTTTAACTTGCACTTACAGATGTAGCGACCAACTGTAGTTACTGACAGTGGGTTTCTGAAGTGTTCCTGAGCCCATGTGGTGATATTCTTTACACACTGATGTCTCTTGTTGATGCAGTACAGCCTGAGGGATCGAAGGTCACGGGCTTAGCTGCTTACGTGCAGTGATTTCTCCAGATTCTCTGAACCTTTTGACGATATTACGGACCGTAGATGGTGAAATCCCTAAATTTCTTGCAATAGCTGGTTGAGAAATGTTGTCCTTAAACTGTTCGACAATTTGCTCACGCATTTGTTGACAAAGTGGTGACCCTCGCCCCGTCCTTGTTTGTGAATGACTGAGCATTTCATGGAAGCTGCTTTTATACCCAATCATGGCTCCTGTGGGATGTTCCAAATAAGTGTTTGATGAGCATTCCTCAACTTTATCAGTCTTTTTTGCACACTTGTGCCAGCTTTTTTGAAACATGTCGCAGGCATCAAATTCCAAATGAGCTAATATTTATAAAAAATAACAACGTTTACCAGTTCGAACGTTAAGTATCTTGTCTTTGCAGTCTAAGTTGAAAAGGATTTACCATTTACACAATGTGACATCTTCACTGGTTTTGGGTTTTGTACATTCATATGGTTAGATTACATATCTTTTTAGTTCAACATCCCTGCAGGAGATTACGAGATGTTAAACAATGATTTCCCAAAAACCAAGAGTGGTTGTCTTATATTCATGTTTGTCTTATATCTGGGTCGATGCCATAACTCCGAGAGTAAAGCACACCGCATTGATAAAGCGTGCGTGATTCGACTCAAACATTCTCCTGCATCAGTTCAATCCCAATGACTGCCTCATATCATGTCCTGTCTCATTCTCGCATACAAACATATGAAGTCAGTTCTAATCATTACATACAGCAACAGTCATCAGAACCAAACAGGAGAGGGAGAGAAATCAAGACGAGCACAAAAAAGCTGGAAGGCAGACACAGACCAGACATTACGAGCCGCTCTCGGCGCTCACCCTCTCCCGGGCAGCAGATAGACCTTGACGAAGGGATCCGAGTAGCCGTCGTTGTCCCTCGGGGCTAAGTTCCGGGCCTGCAGCACATGCACGATCAGGTTCCCCACGTTTCGGTCATAGTTGATCTGCAACTGAGTGGGAAGAAAAATATGCTAAACAATCCTGCGTTTTTACTGGTTTTCAAAGCCAGTTTTAAAGCTATGAACAATCGTCTGGTTTCTCCCAGGAGCCATAATCTTAACCAGGGGTGCTCATTACGTCGATCGCGATCTACCGGTCGATCTCGGAGGGTGTGTCAGTCGATCACCAGCCAGGCATTAAAAAAATAGTCCTAAAAATGAGCGATCATAAATCTTTACTATGACGTCACTTTCGTCATTTGATTGACATTCACGGCACCCGAGGGTCTTCTGAGATGACGCTGGCTGCTGCCAGCTCATTAAAATTACCGACTGGAAGGCGAGAAACACTTTATTTCAACAGACTCTGGCGCTGTACCTGTCGTCAAAACTCCAAAAACCGACTGCACAGTTGCACAATAAAAGCTCTGCTTCATCCTGCCTGCGCTACCAAAATAAGAGTCTCAGAAAGCTGGCGTGCACAAGCTAGCAAGCTACGGAGTTTGCCGACAATGTATTTCTTGTAAAGTGTATACAAAGGAGTACGGAAGCTGGACAAATAAGATGCCAAAAACCAACCACTTTCATGTGGTATTGGACAGAAAGGAGGACTTTTTTTCTCCTCCATTCGAAAATGCGGACGTTATCATCACCACTGTCTGATTCCTATCAATGCAAGTCATCAGAATCAGGTAATACACCAACTTATATTCTTGTCTTCATGAAAGAAAGGAATCTATATGTGTTAAACATGCTTGTATTATCTTTAACCACCTTTAAGTTGTTAACAATATTAACTATATGTGTTAAACATGCTTGTTTTATCTTTAACCACCTTTAAGTTGTTAACAATATTAACTATTTGTGTTAAACATGCTTGTATTATTTTTAACCACCTTTAACTTATTAACAATATTAACTATGTGTATTAAACATACTTGTATAATCATTAAACACCTTTAATGTATTAACAATATTAACTATATGTGTTAAACATGCTTGCATTATCATTAAACACCTTTAACTTGTTAACAAAAACATATATTTCATAAATAAGTAAATATAAATTATATATATGAATGAGGTAGATCCCCACGACTTGATCAATTGAAAAGTAGCTCGCCTGCAGAAAAAGTGTGAGCACCCCTGATCTTAACTAATACATTCATACAGATGGTTTAATGGTTATGTCACGGCCCGGGCGCACCCTAGTGCGCATTCATCTGTGCGCTCCGCTCCGGCTGCAGCAGGCGGCTGCATTCAATCGGCTGTTAGAATAATTATGTGTAAGTTATCACACAACTCTTATGCTTAAAGGCCTACTGAAACCCACTACTACCGACCACGCAGTCTGATAGTTTATACATCAATGATGAAATCTTAACATTGCAACAGGGTTAGTTTACTAAAGTGCAATTTTAAATTTCGCGCGAAATATCCTGCTGAAAACGTCTCGGTATGATGACGTCAGCGCGTGACGTCACGGATTGTAGAGGACATTTTGGGACAGCATGGTGGCCAGCTATTAAGTCGTCTGTTTTCATCGCGAAATTCCACAGTATTCTGGACATCTGTGTTGGGGAATCTTTTGCAATTTGTTCAATGAACAATGGAGACAGCAAAGAAGAAAGCTGTAGGTGGGAAGCGGTGTATTGCGGCCGACTGCAGCAACACAAACACAGCCGGTGTTTCATTGTTTACATTCCCGGAAGATGGCAGTCAAGCTTTACCATTGGCCTGTGGAGAACTGGGACAACAAAGACTCTTACCAGGAGGACTTTGAGTTGGATGCGCAGACGCGGTACCGTGAGTACGCATGCAGCTGCGGCTTCCAAACATTTGATCGCTTGCCCGTACGTGCGTGCCGCTATGTGCATGTCACGTACGTAACTTTGGGGACTTTGGGGAAGTATATGTGCTGTATGAACTTTGGGGAGGTGAACGGTACTTTGGGCTGTGGGATTGAGTGTGTTGTGCAGGTGTTTGAGTTGTATTGGCGGGTTATATGGACGGGAGGGGGGAGGTGTTTGTTATGCGGGATTAATTTGTGGCATATTAAATATAAGCCTGGTTGTGTTGTGGCTAATAGAGTCTTGTGTTTATTTACTGTTTTAGTCATTCCCAGCTGAATATCAGGTCCCACCCGCCTCTCACAGCATCTTCCCTATCTGCCCTCTAGTCCTTCACTCTCACTTTCCTCATCCACAAATCTTTCATCCTCGCTCAAATTAATGGGGAATCGTCTCTTTCTCGGTCCGAATCGCTCTCGCTGCTGGTGGCCATGATTGTAAACAATGTGCAGATGTGAGGAGCTCCACAACCTGTGACGTCACGCTACTCGTCTGCTACTTCCGGTACAGGCAAGGCTTTTTTATCAGCGACCAAAAATTGCGAACTTTATCGTCGATGTTCTCTACTAAATTCTTTCAGCAAAAATATGGCAATATCGCGAAATGATCAAGTATGACACATAGAATGGATCTGCTATCCCCGTTTAAATAAAAAAAATTGCATTTCAGTAGGCCTTTAAAGGCAGTTGCTGTAGTTATTATCAATTGTGCTGAAGTTGTACTTTACTATCCGTGCAAAGGGACAACTTGCAAATTCAAGATTGCGAGTCGTCTCGTATCAGTATTTGTGTCCAGAACATCGAGTACCGTGACGCAGACAAAGCAGAGACAGGGCGATATCACGAGTGCCAGCACATTTGCATTTCTGAATAATCATATATTGTATGAGAAGCAGCCTCAGTGATGTAACCAGGGACCTCCCAAATAAATAGAGGAGCACGTGGGTCTGGACCTTAGAGCGTAGGTTGGAACTGTAACTAAGTGTACAGCCCAATACGTCTCTCCTCATTGAGCCAAATTGAACTCTGTCTCTGCATGATTCCTTGCTTCTTGTCTGTTTAATAGATGTCATCAGTGTTTGAACCTGACCTGTCGCTGATGAGCTTCTGTGCCTTCATAACAAAGGCCTTAGTGGCCACATGCGTGGACAGCACCTTTCAGCTCTTATTTCCAAAATTGTGTAAAAATTGGGGTCTTATGCCGACATATGGACACTTATACTGCTATCTGGTGGTGTCAGAACAGTATAGCATACAATGGAATTTGGCATGTCACTACACATGAAGTACACGTTTGTGTACTTATGGACTAAGTACATCATATTAGGGTCCAATAAGCCCAAATAGCAAAGAGAAATAAAAAAAACATGTAAACAAACATCTTGGGCCTTAAGAGGTTAAGCCAGTGAAAACCTGCATTCCGGGCCTGAACGTAGCAACCTGTTCCCGTACAGTAAGCGACTCGTATCAAGCTCTATGCTCTCTCTCCCCCTCCGTGTTCATTTGTCTCATGTTTTCATGTCGTCATCCATCAGCGTCCCGCCGTCCCCGCGTCACGAGATTTGTGTCTCGTCTCCCCGTATTCCCTCTGGTTCCCTGGCTGCTTCTTGGATCTCGACCTCCCGCCTGGACACGGACATTCGCCGCCTTTCTCCTGCCCTTGACCTCATGCCAGCTCACGGACCTCCGAGCATGCCTTGGCCCTCTTGGACTTTTGCCTCTCGCTCAAGACTCCTGGTAAGTGGTAACACTCCTCAGTTAATTTCCATACATAGTCGCATAGTTTGGATTAATTACACCCCTCATTTCCCTTGTAAATATATAATAAATAGAGCTAAAACGACGTCTGTGCCGTCGTCTTCCCCTGTACACACGTTACAATTTAAATTGCATTATGGAATCCGTAGAAACATTTGTTCTTGTCGGTGAACTTTATTGCTCTGAAAACTTTGTAACTTACCCGTTTTGTGCTTGATCAAACACGTTTGAGTCCAATTAAACTCACGTATCGCACACAATGAGTTCACAGTCAGTTTTGATATAAAGGTTGGGTGAAGAACTGTAATATTAGATTTTAGTTGTTATTGATTGAAGAAAGTGTGTTTTCTACCTGAATTTCTCCAGTAATGGGGTGCGATATCTTCATTGTGTCCGTTGGCTAAAAAAAGGGGACAAAAGGGAGAATTATTATGAGTATGTCAAATCAAAATGTCATGCATTTTGGTCAAAGAACATCATCAATCATCAATCAATCAAAGTTTACTTATATAGCCCTACATCAGGAGTGTCTCAAAGGGACAACAAACTCAACCCAATGGGATGACAATGAGAAACCTTGGAGGGGACCGCAGACCAACCCCCCCCAACAGTTTAAGAACAACATTTCTCAACCAGCTATTGCAAGGAATTTAGGGATTTGACCATCTACCGTCCGTAATATCATCAAAAGGTTCAGAGCATCTGGAGAAATCACTGCACGTAAGCGATGATATTACAAACCTTCGATCCCTCAGGCTGTACTGCATCAAAAAGCGACATCAGTGTGTAAAGGATATCACCACATGGGCTCAGGAACACTTCAGAAAACCACTGTCAGTAACTACAGTTATCCGCTACATCCGTAAGTGCAAGTTAAAACTCTATCAATCAATCAATCAATCAATGTTTATTTATATAGCCCTAAATCACAAGTGTCTCAAAGGGCTGCACAAGCCACAACGACATCCTCGGTACAGAGCCCACATAAGGGCAAGGAAAAACTCACCCCAGTGGGACGTCGATGTGAATGACTATGAGAAACCTTGGAGAGGACCGCATATGTGGGCAACCCCCCCCCCCCCCCTCTAGGGAGACCGAATGCAATGGATGTCGAGTGGGTCTAACATAATTTTGTGAGAGTACAGTCCATAGTGGATCCAGCATATCAGTAAGAGTCCAGTCCACAGTGGGGTCAGCAGGAAACCATCCCGAGCGGAGACGGGTCAGCAGCGCAGAGATGTTCCCAACCGATACACAGGCGAGCGGTCCACCCCGGGTCCCAACCCCGGACAGCCAGCACCCCATCCATGGCCACCGGACCTGAGTGTCTCCCCCCCTCCACAAGGGATAGGGGGGAGCAAAGGAGAAAAGAAAAGAAACGGCACATCAACTGGTGTAAAAAAAAACCAAAAAAATACCTCTACTATGCAAAGTCAAAGCCATTTATCAACAACACCCAGAAACGCTTTGCCGGGCCCGAACTCATCTAAGATGGACTGATGCAAAGTGGAAAAGTGTTCTGTGGTCAGACGAGTCCACATTTCAAAATTGTTTTTGGAAACTGGAACAAATAGGAAAATAATCATCCGGACTGTTCTAGGCTCAAAGTGTAAAAGCCAGCATGTGTGATGGTATGGGGGTGTGTAAGTGCCCAAGACATGGGTAACTTACACATCTGTGAAGGCGCCATTAATGCTGAAAGGTACATACAGCTTTTGGAGCAACATATGTTGCCATCCAAGCAACGTCTTTTTTAACGGACGCCCCTGCTTATTTCGGCAAGATGAAAATGCCCCTGTGCCAACTTTTAAAATGAGTATTTGCAAAAAAAAAACGTTCTCAGTTTGAATGTTAAATATCTTGTCTTTGCAGTCTATTCGATAGAATATAAGTTGAAAAGGATTTGAAATCATTGTATTCTCTTTTTATTTACCATTTATACAACGTGACAACTTCACTGGTTTGGGGTTGTGTAATAAAGTGATGCATAATTGCAAACACATGAGATTTAGGTGCAGTATTCAACAAGATAAGTCCCGCTGGTTAATCCAATATTTCAGGTATGCTGACATGAATTAATAAATACATTAAACATACTAAATTTTAATGTCCAAAACTAATTGGTATGCCACAGCTGTTTCATATCTCATGCAGCGCATTCATCGTTGTATGCATTGCTTAAAACGAGGCGTGTAAGGTATGGTCCTGGCACACCTCTCCTGGGGGTCACGCGCCCAACGACCCCGTTTACTTGTTCCATCATAATTGGCCTGTCATTCCCTGATGTACGCCATAACACCGCTTGACCTTCACATGCGACCTCCCTTTGGAAGTGTTGTATGATGTAATGCTAATAGAATCAGAACAGCCAAGGTGTGTGAAGGGTGGGCACCGACACAGACCTCTGCGGTGTTAAACACGTCTGTGTCGAGACTTGGTTTTAGGAGTCGGGTACGCTTCATAATAACACATTTTCAATGGGAGACAGGTCTGGACTACAGGCAGGCCAGTCTAGTACCCGCACTATTTTACTATGAAGCCACGCAGTTGTAACACGTGGCTTGGCATTGTCTTGCTGAAATAAGCAGGGGCGTCCATGGTAACGTTGCTTGGATGGCAACATATGTTGCTCCAAAACCTGTATGTACCTTTCAGCATTAATGGTGCCTTCACAGATGTGTAAGTTACCCATGCCTTGGGCACTAATGCACCCCCATACCATCACACATGCTGGCTTTTACACTTTAACCCAAGAACAATCCGGATGGTTCTTTTCCTCTTTGTTCCGGAGGACACGACGTCCACAGTTTCCAAAAACAATTTGAAATGTGGACTCGTCAGACCACAGGACACTTTTCCACTTTGTATCAGTCCATCTTAGATGAGCTCAGGCCCAGCGAAGCTGGCGGCATTTCTGGGTGTTGTTGATAAATGGCTTTCGCTTTGCATAGTAGAGTTTTAACTTGCACTTACAGATGTAGTGACCAAATGTAGTTACTGATAGTGGTTTTATGAAGTGTTCCTGAGCCCATGTGGTGATATCCTTTACAGGTCTATAATATCATCGCTTACGTGCAGTGATTTCTCCAGATTCTCTGAACCTTTTGTTGATATTACGGACCGTAGATGGTGAAACTCCTAAATTCCTTGCAATACCTCATTGAGAAATGTTGTTCTTTGTCAGGACGAGGATTTTGGCGACGCAAATTACTGCGTGGAATGTTTTCCCGAGATGCAAATGAACTGGACCGGACATGGCGTGAAGGTAAAGACATGATTTTATTCTGACTATAAAAAGTGTACATACAAAAGGCGCTCGCAGCGGAGGCACAAAACTTAACGCTGGAAACAAAACTAGCACTAAGACGTAAACTATGGACATGAAACAAAAGACACTAACTGTGGCATTAATTAACAAAACTTACTTGCGGTTACGTGAACAGGGCAGCATGGACTATGAAACAAGCAGCGTGAACTAAGCATGAAACAGTAAACATGGCATGAAGCAGAGTGATGTCGCCAGGCCGATTCCCTGGCAACTGTCGGCTTAAATAGTCGTGACATCATTAACACAGGTGCGTGAGTCCAAAACGTGAAACAGGTGAAACTAATAAGTTGTCATGGAAACAAAACAAACAAGAGTGCACAAACAGGAACTAAAAAGATTCCAAAAACCAAACAAAACATAGCCAAACAAAACATGATCAACAGACATGACATTCTAAACTGTTCAAAAATTTGCTCAGGCATTTGTTGACAAAGTGGTGACCCTCGCCCCATCCTTGTTTGTGAATGACTGAGCATTTCATGGAATCTACTTTTATACCCAATCATGGCACCCACCTGTTCCCAATTAGCCTGTTCACCTGTGGGATGTTCCAAATAAATCTTTGATGAGCACTCCTCAACTTTCTCACTCTTTTTTGCCACTTGTGCCAGTTTTTTTGAAACATGTTGCAGGCATCAAATTCCAAATGAGCTAATATTTGCAAAAAATAACAAAGTTTTCCAGTTCGAATGTTAAATATCTTGTCTTTGCAGTCCATTCAATTGAATATAAGTTGAAAAGGATTTGCAAATCATTGTATTCTGTTTTTATTTACCATTTACACAACTTGACAACTTGACTGGTTTTTATTCTTGTATTGCAATAATAAACATATGTTTAATGTATTGTACAATTTTTTGTTAAAATAAAGCCAACAATGCCATCTTCTCACTGCAAAAAGTCAGTGTTCTAAAACAAGAAAAAAAAATACAAAAATGAGGGGTATTTTACTTGAACGAAGCAAAATTATCTGCCAATAGAACAAGAAAATTCGGCTTGTCAAGACTTTCCAAAACAAGTAAAATTAGCTAACCTCAAAGAACCTAAAAATACCTTAAAATAAGTATATTCTCACTAATAACAAGTGCACTTTTCTTGGTAGAAAAAAAAAACACCTTTTTGCTCAATATGCTGAAAAATATTCTTAAATTAAGTAAATGCTAGTGCCATTATCGTGACATAATGATATGCGCTCGGCATCATGATTTTTTTTTTTCATGCTTGAAGTAAGAAATTATTACTTTAAAGGCCTACTGAAACCCACTACTACCGACCACACAGTCTGATAGTTTATATATCAATGATGAAATCTTAACATTGCAACACATGCCAATACGGCCGGGTTAGCTTACTAATGTGCAATTTTAAATTTCGCGCAAAATATCCTGCTGAAAACGTCCCAGTATGATGACGTCACGGATTGTGGAGGACATTTTGGGACAGCATGGTGGCCAGCTATTAAGTCGTCTGTTTTCATCGCAAAATTCCACAGTATTCTGGACATCTGTGTTGGGGAATCTTTTGCAATTTGTTCAATGAACAATGGAGACAGCAAAGAAGAAAGCTGTAGGTGGGAAGCGGTGTATTGCGGCTGACTGCAGCAACACAAACACAGCCGGTGTTTCATTATTTACATTCCCGGAAGATGACAGTCAAGCTTTACCATTGGCCTGTGGAGAACTGGGACAACAGAGACTCTTACCAGGAGGACTTTGCGTTGGATACGCAGACGCGGTACCGTGAGTACGCATGCAGCTGCGGCTTCCAAACATTTGATCGCTTGCCCGTACGTGCGTGCCGCTATGTGCATGTCACGTACGTAACTTTGGGGACTTTGGGGAAATATATGTGCTGTATGAACTTCGGGGAGGTGAACGGTACTTTGGGCTGTGGGATTGAGTGTGTTGTGCAGGTGTTTGAGTTGTATTGGCGGGTTGTATGGACGGGAGGGGTGAGGTGTTTGTTATGCGGGATTAATTTGTGGCATATTAAATATAAGCCTGGTTGTGTTGTGGCTAATAGAGTATATATATGTCTTGTGTTTATTTACTGTTTTAGTCATTCCCAGCTGAATATCAGGTCCCACCCGCCTCTCACAGCATCTTCCCTATCTTCCCTCTAGTCCTTCACTCTCACTTTCCTCATCCACAAATCTTTCATCCTCGCTCAAATCAATGGGGAAATCGTCGCTTTCTCGGTCCGAATCGCTCTCGCTGCTGGTGGCCATGATTGTAAACAATGTGCAGATGTGAGGAAGTCCACAACCTGTGACGTCACGCTACTCGTCTGCTACTTCCGGTACAGGCAAGGCTTTTTTATCAGCGACCAAAAGTTGCGAACTTTATCGTCGATGTTCTCTACTAAATCCTTTCAGCAAAAATATGGCAATATCGCGAAATGATCAAGTATGACACATAGAATGGACCTGCTATCCCCGTTTAAATAAGAAAATCGCATTTCAGTAGGCCTTTAGAAAAGTAGTTTTATACTTGTGAGTGTTGATGACACAGCTTTGCAACACTTGATATTCTAGTTTCAAGCATGTTTTACTCAATATAGGTCATCAAATCTCAGCAACAAGCTGTAATATCTTACTGAGATCATTTAGGACCAAAACCCTTAAAACAAGTAAAACACTCTAACATAAAATCTGCTTAGTGAGAAGAATGATCTCATCAGACAGAAAATAAGCAAATATCACCCTTATTTGACATATTTCATCTTACTTAGATTTTATTTTTTTGCAGTGCTTGTGGTCCCCGTTATTTAGAAAAGTATCCATATTGGTATCGGGACAACCCTAATCAATCATTGGTGTAAGTCACATAGTACACTGCAAAAACTGAAATCTCAAATAAGGGTGATATTTGCTTATTTTCTGTCTGATAAGATAATTCTTCTCACTAAGCAGATTTTATGTTAGAGTGTTTTACTTGTTTTAAGTGTTTTGGTCCTAAATGATCTCAGTAAGATATTACAGCTTGTTGCTGAGATTTGATGACCTATATTGAGTAAAACATGCTTGAAACTAGAATATCAAGTGTTGCAAAACTGTGTCATCAACACTCACAAGTATAAAACTGTTTTTTTAAAGTAATCATGTCTTATTTCAAGCATGAAAAAAAAAAATCATGACTTTGACACAATTGTGTCTCATAATTAAAACAGATGACAGCCAAATGGACTTTGCTGTTGTATTTTCAATGAAACAATAGAAAACACGTACTCATATAGTAGTACAGTTGGCACAGTACAGTAAACTGACAGTTAATATTTAAACATGTGACATATTAAACAATTTTGAACAGAAATAGTTCATGCACATTCAGGTAAATTCTTCAAAATTACAATTAAAACATTTTTGGCCTGGGGGCCGGGCTGTATTTATGCGCACTAATTGACTGAAAGAGCACGCACTTGACGCGATGATGTCATGTTATCCATGGAAAAAAAGCATTTTTAGACAATATGATTTGCCTGAGCGGCTAGGACAGGGGTCGGCAACCCGCGGCTCTAGAGCCGCATAGCGCCGCCCTAGTGGCTCTCTGGAGCTTTTTCAGAAATGTATGAAAAATGGAAAAAGATGAGGAGAAAAAAATCTATTTTTTGTTTTAATATGGTTTCTGTAGGAGGACAAACATGACACAAACCTCCCTAATTGTTATAAAGCACACTGTTTATATTAAACATGCTTCACTGATTCGACTATTTGGCGAGCGCCGTTTTGTCCTACTAATTTTGGCGGTCCTTGAACTCACCGTAGTTTGTTTACATGTATAACTTTCTCCGACTTTCTAGGACGTGTTTTATGCCACTTCTTTTTCTGTCTCATTTTGTCCACCAAACTTTTAACGTTGTGGGTGAATGCACAAAGGTGAGTTTTGTTGATGTTATTGACTTGTGTGGAGTGCTAATCAGACATATTTGGTCACTGCATGACTGCAAGCTAATCGATGCTAACATGCTATTTAGGCTAGCTATATGTACATATTGCATCATTATGCCTCATTTGTAGCTATATTTGAGGTCATTTAGTTTCCTTTAAGTCCTCTTAATTCAATTTATATCCCATGACATACTATCTGTATGTAATATGGCTTTTAATTTTTTGCGGCTCCAGACAGATTTTTTTTTTGTATTTTTGGTCCAATATGGCTCTTTCAACATTTTGGGTTGCCGACCCCTGGACTAGGAGACCCCGAGAGTAACAAGCGCTTGCCGTGTTGCCTTTCCATTAAGAACAATAAATTAGTTTTTAGTATAAGTTTGCTGGTTTCAAGAAATGTAATGCCGAGCGCATATCATTATGTCAAGATAAAGGCACTAGCATTTACTTCATTTAAGAATATTTTTCAACATATTGAGCAAAAAGGTCTCTTTTTTTTTATACCAATAAAAGTGCACTTGTTATTAGTGAGAATATACTTATTTTAAGGTATTTTTGGGTTCATTGAAGTTAGCTAATTTTACTTGTTTTGGAAAGTCTTGACAAGCCAGATTTTCTTGTTGTATTGGCAGATAATTTTGCTTATCCATCCATCCATCTTCTTCCGCTTATCCGAGGTCGGGTCGCGGGGGCAGTAGCCTAAGCAGGGAAGCCTAGACTTCCCTCTCCCCAGCCACTTCGTCCAGCTCTTCCTGTGGGACCCCGAGACGTTCCCAGGCCAGCCGGGAGACATAGTCTTCCCAACGTGTCCTGGGTCTTCCCCGCGGCCTCTTACCGGTCGGACGTGCCCTAAACACCTCCCTAGCGAGGCGTTCGGGTGGCATCCTGACCAGATGCCCGAACCACCTCATCTGGCTCCTCTCGATGTGGAGGAGCAGCGGCTTTACTTTGAGCTCCTCCCGGATGGCAGAGCTTCTCACCCTATCTCTAAGGGAGAGCCCCGCCACCCGGCGGAGGAAACTAATTTGGGCCGCTTGTACCCGTGATCTTGTCTTTTCGGTCATAACCCAAAGCTCATGACCATAGGTGAGGATGGGAATGTAGATCGACCGGTAAATTGAGAGCTTTGCCTTCCGGCTCAGCTCTTTCTTCACCACAACGGATCGATACAGCGTCCGCATTACTGAAGACGCCGCACCGATCCGCCTGTCGATCTCACGATCCACTCTTCCCTCACTCGTGAACAAGACTCCGAGGTACTTGAACTCCTCCACTTGGGGCAAGATCTCCTCCCCAACCCGGAGATGGCACTCCACCCTTTTCCGGGCGAGAACCATGGATTCGGACTTGGAGGTGCTGATTCTCATCCCAGTCGCTTCACACTCGGCTGCGAACCGATCCAGTGAGAGCTGAAGATCCTGGCCAGATGAAGCCATCAGGACCACATCATCTGCAAAAAGCAGAGACCTAATCCTGCAGCCACCAAACCGGATCCCCTCAACGCCTTGACTGCGCCTAGAAATTCTGTCCATAAAAGTTATGAACAGAATCGGTGACAAAGGGCAGCCTTGGCGGAGTCCAACCCTCACTGGAAACGTGTCCGACTTACTACCGGCAATGCGGACCAAGCTCTGGCACTGATCATACAGGGAGCGGACTGCCACAATCAGACAGTCCGATACCCCATACTCTCTGAGCACTCCCCACAGGACTTCCCGAGGGACACGGTCGAATGCCTTCTCCAAGTCCACAAAACACATGTAGACTGGTTGGGCAAACTCCCATGCACCCTCAAGGACCCTGCCGAGAGTATAAAACTGGTCCACAGTTCCACGACCAGGACGAAAACCACACTGTTCCTCCTGAATCCGAGGTTCGACTATCCGGCGTAGCCTCCTCTCCAGTACACCTGAATAGACCTAATTTTGCTTAGTTTAAGTGAAATACCCCTAATTTTTGTAATTATTTTGCAGTGTCGGAGAACGTTTGCCGGGTTTGTAGCCTTTGATGCTTCACCATTTTGTGTTCATATCAAAACGCCACCCTGCGCGTATTACTTTCTGTCAGTCAAAGACGTCGTAACATCATCAAGCGGCCATTAAAATTCACTACCTTGTGTCGTTGCTTCTTGTTTATGGCAGGAGACGCGGGCTGGCCGGGGCTCGGCACGCCACTGGAAGCCGCCGATCCGGTGCCTGAGTGGAGGAGAGCGGAGCGCTCCAACGCCGACAACGCTCCCAACCCTCCGGGTCCGACTCCGGCGCCCGGCATGCCCGGAGCCTGCTGCTGGGACACCTTCTGCAGCTCTGCCGCCAGCTGGTTAGGATCCACACCGGGAGAACGCTGCCCACCGACTGAAGAGAAACATCCACACGGTAAGGGGTATGGCGGTGGTACACACACATGCAAGCGCAGTGTACGTACCGGCCTTAAGCTGAACGTGGTGCTCCAGGACTTGTGGGTGCTCGGGGTCAGACAGCATGTTCAGGTCCCTGTTTGGATCCATAGGAGGGTACGTTATATATCAACCAGTGGGTTTATTTGCCAGATGGAGGAGAGGGTAGTCATGGGCAGAGGTGGGTAGTAACGCGCTACATTTACTCCGTTACATCTACCTTAGTAACTTCTGGGATAAATTGTACTTCTAAGAGTAGTTTTAATGCAACATACTTTTACTTTTACTTGAGTATATTTATGGAGAAGAAACGCTACTTTTACTCCACTCCATTTATCTACATTCAGCACGCTACTGATTTTTATCCATCTGTTAATGCACGCTTTGTTTGTTTTGGTTTGTCAGACAGACCTTCAAAGTAGGATCTATCGCATGCCTGCTCTTCACCAATCAAATGCGGTCACTGGTGACGTTTGACTCCGTTTCACCAATCAAATGCGGTCACTGGTGACATTTGACTCCGTTTCACCAATCAAATGCGGTCACTGGTGACGTTTGACTCCGTTTCACCAATCAAATGGAGTCACTGGTGACGTTTGACTCCGTTTCACCGATCAAATGCGGTCACTGGTGACCTTTGACTCCGTTTCACCGATCAAATGCGGTCACTGGTGACATTTGACTCCGTTTCACCAATCAAATGCGGTCACTGGTGACGTTTGACTCCGTTTCACCAATCAAATGCAGTCACTGGTGACGTTTGACTCCGTTTCACCAATCAAATGGAGTCACTGGTGACGTTTAACTCCGTTTCACCAATCAAATGCGGTCACTGGTGACGTTTGACTCCGTTTCACCAATCAAATGCGGTCACTGGTGACGTTTGACTCCGTTTCACCAATCAAATGCGTTCACTGGTGACGTTTGACTCCGTTTCACCAATCAAATGCGGTCATTGGTGACGTTTGACTCCGTTTCACCAATCAAATGTAGTCACTGGTGACGTTTGATTCCGTTTCACCAATCAAATGCGGTCACTGGTGACGTTTGACTCCGTTTCACCAATCAAATGCGGTCACTGGTGACGTTTGACTCCGTTTCACCAATCGAACAGAGCCAGGCGATCACGTGATTAACTACACATTAAGTTTCAGCGGCAACAAGCTAAAGCTTACATGAACTCAACGTCAAATTTGAGGAAGCACATCGCGGTAAGTAACCTTAGTAGATATTTTGGCTGTCACCGTAGGCTGATGTTAGCTTCCCTGCTATGAATCACTGTCAAATGTACATCGTGTGGGGACATTTATTAACGCACTGCAGCCTCATAGACACACACACACACACACACACACACACACACACACACACACACTTGCTTGCTTATGGTTGTCCATCGATTCGATGATGACCATCTTCTTTTATTTATGAGTCTGCTGATGTTTGAAAAGTCCGATCTTTTGAGGTCGGAGACTCAGGTAAAGAAGATACCTGCGCAATGATGGTTTTTAGAGTGGCATGAGGGGTGCGCTTTTCCCAACGCCACTACCTTGATTGTAAGAAGATCGTTCCAGTGGCAAGGGAGACCCTAGACGACCGGCATCTTCTTACAACTGCAGGAAGCTGCCGGAATCCAGGTTTTTGGGAAACCGCCTCAAAGCTTGCCGCCACCAGCTTGCTTTTCTGTCAGGGTGTGCTCCCTTAGCCTTCGTCCGCTTTTACAGCCATTGTGGTGCTTCTCACTGCTACCATCTTCTGCCTGCTCCACCGTTGAGGTCTTCGGGATCACTCTTAGTCTGGACTCTACCCTTCGACCTGTTCGGCTTGGGTAACCCTGCCAGGAGTACAAGACTCCAGCCGACATAGCTCTAGGGGTCATGGAGACGTGCAAAGTGCCCCACCACGATAAGGTGGTGATCCCGTCGGGACACACACACACACACACACACACACACACACACACACACACACACACACACACACACACACACACACCCACACGCATGCATAGAAACACGAATCAGAAGTGCACAGTGTGTTCCCAGGTGCAGCCCACACCTATCAGTTTATGGTTTGCGTAAAGGCTAACTTGTTATTTTTCTTTGTAATCTCTGCCTACTGAGCCTATGGTGCTGTTAAGTTATTGTGGCTCAATTTGCCTTAATTATTTTTACGTTAATGTATTATTATTTAATATATATTATTGTTTTAGTTGCTTAAGAGATATTCCTGGCTCTGAATTTGCTCATTGCTATCTTTATGTTTTTGTGCATTATTTGTTGCCGTCATCATTAAACGAACAGGTTACTCATCGGTTACTCAGTACTTGGGTAGTTTTTTCACAACATACTTTTTACTTTTACTCAAGTAAATATTTGGGTGACTACTCCTTACTTTTACTTGAGTAATAAATCTCTAAAGTAACAGTACTCTTACTTGAGTACAATTTCTGGCTACTCTACCCACGTCTGGTCATGGGTCGCCATATTGCATCTAAACATGTCAGAGCTCTTCGGTGGTACGGGAGGGCCGGATGGTGACAGCTGGGACTTACAGTCGCACACAGAGCTCCGCCTCCGCACACGCCTGGGCCGTGACGCCTTGGACTTCTTCGTAGGTCTTCCCTGTCATCGGGATCCCGTTCCACTCCAACACCTGCATGCCTGGTGGGGTCAAAAGTGAAAGTAAGGTTATGCATGGATTAACGACAGACCTGGGCAAATCAAAGCCAAGGTTAAGCTTTTCAATCTGGCCCGCCGGACATTCCCAAATCATTTTTTTTTAGATCTTTAAGAAGGGGAACCGGAGGGTGTGTTCTAACTATCGTGGGATCACACTCCTCAGCCTTCCCGGTAAGGTCTATTCAGGTGTACTGGAGAGGAGGCTACGCCGGATAGTCTCGAACTTCGGATTCAGGAGGAACAGTGTGGTTTTCGTCCTGGTCGTGGAACTGTGGACCAGCTCTATACTCTCAGCAGGGTCCTTGAGGGTGCATGGGAGTTTGCCCAACCAGTCTACATATGTTTTGTGGACTTGGAGAAGGCATTCGACCGTGTCTCTCGGGAAGTCCTGTGGGGAGTGCTCAGAGAGTATGGGGTATCGGACTGTCTGATTGTGGCGGTCCGCTCCCTGTATGATCAGTGTCAGAGCTTGGTCCGCATTGCCGGCAGTAAGTCGGACACGTTTCCAGTGAGGGTTGGACTCAGTCAAGGCTGCTCTTTGTCACCGATTCTGTTCATAACTTTTATGGACAGAATTTCTAGGCGCAGTCAAGGCGTTGAGGGGATCCGGTTTGGTGGCTGCAGGATTAGGTCTCTGCTTTTTGCAGATGATGTGGTCCTGATGACTTCATCTGGCCAGGATCTTCAGCTCTCACTGGATCGGTTTGCAGCTGAGTGTGAAGCGACTGGGATGAGAATCAGCACCTCCAAGTCGGAGTCCATGGTTCTCGCCCGGAAAAGGGTGGAGTGCCATCTTCGGGTTGGGGAGGAGACCCTGCCCCAAGTGGAGGAGTTCAAGTATCTCGGAGTCTTGTTCACGAGTGAGGGAAGAGTGGATCGTGAGATCCACAGGCGGATCGGTGCGGCGTCTTCAGTAATGCGGACGCTGTATCGATCCGTTGTGGTGAAGAAGGAGCTGAGCCGGAAGGCAAAGCTCTCAATTTACCCGTCGATCTACGTTCCCATCCTCACCTATGTTCATGAGCTTTGGGTTATGACCGAAAGCACAAGATCACGGGTACAAGCGGCCGAAATGAGTTTCCTCCGCCGGGTGGCAGGGCTCTCCCTTAGAGATAGGGTGAGAAGCTCTGTCATCCGGGGGTAACTCAAAGTAAAGCCGCTGCTCCTCCACATCGAGATGAGCCAGATGAGGTGGTTCAGGCATCTGGTCAGGATGCCACCCGAACACCTCCCTCGGGAGGTGTTTAGGGCACGTCCGATCGGTAGGAGGCCACGGGGAAGACCCAGGACACTATGTCTCCCGGCTGGCCTGGGAACGCCTCGGGATCCCCCGTGAAGAGCTGGACGAAGTGGCTGGGGAGAGGGAAGTTTGGGCTTCCCTGCTTAGGCTGCTGCCCCCGCGACCCGACCTTGGATAAGCGGAAGAAGATAGATGGATGGATCTTTAAGATGTAAAGTGTAGCTGCCATTATGATGTGCACTCATGTTTTCTAATGACCGTAAGTCTTCAACTATACTAAGTCTTTCAATGGTCGAAATCTGCATCATATACTAGTTAGTATGGTCATCTAATTAGTTACTATGGTAATTTAGTTAGTTACTATGGTCATCTAATGAGTTACTATGGTCATTGAATTAGTTACTATGGTAATCTAATTAGTTACTATGTCAACAAATGAGTTACTATGGTAATTTAATGACTTACTATGGTCATCTAATGAGTTACTATGGTAATCTAATTAGTTACTATGGTCATCGAATGAGTTACTATGGTTGCACCTGCTTTTCTGGTATTGATTAGAGTCTTTTATATTCTGGTGTTTTCCCTGTCCGTTGTTCGCCGTGCGCTGCAGACGACGGTTTGTTTGTCGGTGTTGTCGTTTGTTTCACGCCACCTATGTCTTCACTTTGCGCGAAGCCAGCAGCAGTGTGTGTTACACCGCCTTGTGTGTTGAAGTCAATCATCTTCTTGCCTGCACAAACACCCCAGCATACGACAAGCGTGGCTTCATTAAAGCATATTTGTTTATAGCATGAGTGTCATTCTACGGAGCCCCTAATGGGACACGGGGGAATTTTTTTTTTTATAATTTATGTTTTTTTTGTTTGTTTTTTTAAACATTATCTCGTGCGCACGAGAAAGTTTATCGTGCACACGAGATACATGTTTTTTTAGACTTTCTCGTGAGTGTATCTCTTGCGCACTTTTTCTAAAGTTATAAAATATTTTAAAAAATTAATTTAAAAAAATAAAACAAATTTTTTTAGACATGTATCTCATGCGCACGAGAAACCTTCTCGTGCGCACGAGATACATGTCTAAAACAATTTGTTTCTTTCTCGTGCGTGTATCTCTTGCGCACTTTTTATAAAGATATAAAAAAATGTATACATGTATAAAAAAAAATAAATAAAAATAAAAAATTTAAATATTTTACAACTTTATAAAAAGTGCACAAGAGATACACGCACGAGAAAGTTTATCGTGCGCACGAGATACATGTCTAAAAAATATTTTAAAAAAATTAAAAACATTTTTAATATTTTTATAACTTTATAAAAAGTGCGCAAGAGATACACGCACGAGAAAGTTTATCGTGCGCACGAGATACATGTCTAAAAAAATAAATTAAAAAATGTATATATATATATATATATTTTTTTTTAGACATGTATCTCGTGCGCACGAGAAACTTTCTCGTGCGCACGAGATACATGTCTAAAAAAAATTAAAATAAATATAATATATATATTTTTTTTTATAACTTTATAAAAAGTTTATCGTGCGCACGAAATACATGTCTAAAAATTAAAAAAATTATAATAATACATTTTTTAAATTTTTTTATAACTTTATAAAAAGTGCACACGAGATACACACACGAGAAAGTTTATCGTGCGCACGAGATACACGTCTAAAAGAAATACAATTTACAAAAAAGTATTATTATTTTTATTTTTCATATTTTTTATAACTTTATAAAAAGTTTCTCCTGTGCACGAGATACATGTCTAAAAAAAAAAGTATATGTATATTTTTTTTACAAATGCATCTCGTGCGCATGAGATACATGTCTAAAAAAACAAAAATAAAAATAAATTAGAATCCTTTTTTTTTTATAACTTTATAAAAAGTTTATCGTGCGCACGAGATACATGTCTAAAAAAATAAATTAAAGAAATGTACATATATATATATATATATTTTTTTTTTTTAACATGTATCTCGTGCGCACGAGAAAGTTTCTTGTGCGCACCAGATACATGTCTAAAAAATTTTTTTTTTTTAATAAATAATTTTTTGAAATTCTTTATAACTTTATATAAAGTGCGCAAGAGATACAGGCATGAGAAAGTTTATTGTGCGCAAGAGATAAATGTCTAAAAATATATACATATATATATATTTTTTTTTTTACACATGTATGTCGTGCGCACGAGAAACTTTCTCGTGCGCACGACATACATGTCTAAAAAAAATAAAAATAAATATAATATATATATTTTTTTTTTATAACTTTATAAAAAGTTTATCGTGCGCACGTGATACATGTCTAAAAAAAAATAAAAATAAAAATAATAATACATTTTTAATTTTTTTTTATAACTTTATAAAAAGTGCGCACGAGATACACGCACGAGAAAGTTTATCGTGCGCACGAGATACATGTCTAAAAGAAATACAATTTAAAAAAAATAGTATTATTATTATTATTATTTTTTTTTTATAACTTTATAAAAAGTTTCTCCTGCGCACGAGATACATGTCTAAAAAAAAAAGTATATATATATTTTTTTTACAAATGTATCTCGTGCGCACGAGAAACTTTCTCGTGCGAACGAGATACATGTCTAAAAAAATAAAAATAAATTAGAATCCTTTTTTTTTTCTTATAACTTTATAAAAAGTTTCTCGTGTGCACGAGATACATGTCTAAAAAAATAATTAACCCCCCCCCATGTCCCTTTAGGGGCTCAGTATCATTCAGTGAGTTTTGCATCATTTTTTAAGGTTGAAATGCTGTATTATTTTTAAAAAAAAGCATTGATTTGTTTGCAGCTGCTCAAAAAATCGATTAGTCATCTGAGTCAAAGCTCTGGTATTTCTATCGTCAGCCTCCCACGCCCACAGCTCACACTCACACAAAAAACCTCAACGGCTGCTGGGATTAATGTGCTTCTTTTCAGACAACTCCCTGGGCTGTCGCCGTGCAGCACAAACTCATTTGGTCCATCCCCATGCTCTATTTCTGCTGGCACCTGAAGGCACGTCGTGTTGCACACTTCTAATTCAGCATGCAGCAGCGCGTAGACATCGTCTCTCTGACCACCTGGCCGGCTGCTTTGTAACACTTCTAACGGGAGCAATGCCTCATTTAAGACGCCCTTTGCCTCGTTAAACAGTGCTGGGATGAAACAAATCCATTCCCAAATCAAACACTGTGCAGTGCATCCTTAAGAAAACAACATCTAACATCTAAGAATCGTCACGAGCAGATTTCAGATTGCACACCGCGTGCTAAATATAGCCTGATGACTAACTGCACCCAAGGTGGAGCCTCTTTTAATAGGAAATGACACCAAAGCGCAAACGCATGACTTTTTGGATCATGCTGTAGTAGGTTTCTACGGTATACCGGTACTAGTATAGTACAGCTATACTAAATAATCATATTCAGTACTATACTGCCTCTAAAAAGTACCGGTACCTTTTTTTTTAACGGGCATGTCGTCACGTCGTGGAGCATGTTTGGCAGCGCACAATCACAGAGTACTTACAAGCAGACACAGTGTGTAGACAGAAAATGGGGAATGGACACATTTTGGTGTAAAAAGTAAAGATAAAGGTGAAGTTGTAACACTGAAACGCCCTCAGGAAGAGCTGCTTTAAGACATGGCTAGTGTTTTAGCTACTTCTAAATCACTAATCCTCGCTTCCATGGCAACAAATAAAGTACGTTTCTTACAAGTATTATTATCACTGCAGGACGAGGAATAGCTAAACATGCTTCACTACACATCGTAGGAGGATACAATAGCTCACCGGCGTCACAATGTAAACAAACGCCACGGGTGGATCTACACCTGACATCCACTGTAATGATACCAAGTACAAGAGTGTATCTAGTCGATACTATTTTCGATATTTTTTAGCATCTCAAAATCTTTTTTCCTTTATTTTAAAATTCATGTTATGTTTATAAACTCAGGAAATATGTCCCTGGACACGACTTTGAGTATGACCAATGTATGATCCTGTAGCTACTTGGTATCGGATCGATACCTAAATGTGTGGTATCAACCAAAACTAATGTAAAGTATCAAACAAGAGAAGAATAAGTGATTATTACATTTTAACAGAAGTGTAGACAGAACATGCTAAAACAGAAAGTAAGCAGATATTAACAGTAAATGAACAAGTATATTAATAATCAATTTTTACAGTTTGTCCCTCATAATGTTGACAAAATAATAGTATGTTACTGCATACGTCAGCAGACTAATTAGGAGTCTTTGTTTGTTTACTTACTACTAAAAGACAAGTTGTCTAGTATGTTCACTTTTTTATTTAAGGACTAAATTGCAATAAGAAACATATGTTTCATGTACCCTAAGGTTTTTTTGTTCAAATAAAGCCAAAATTGACATTTTTTTGCTGTGAGATATTGTCTGGTGTGCCGTGGGAAATAATACAACTTCACCTAATTGGTCCAAAAAATTTTTTTGGCAAATCAATAATTGTAATAATGTGTCGTTGTCTAGTGCAGTGTTTTTCGACCTTTTTTTTGGTATGTAAAAGGTATGTAACGTTTAAACCAAAAATGACACAAAAGGCACTGACGCATAGGGATGGCTTTGTAAAACTAAAGTAAAACTGAACTGGCTACAAAGTAAACAAAAACAGAATGCTGGACGACAGCAAAAACTTACGGCGTGTGGAGAGGAGACGGCGTCCACAACGTACATCCGTACATGACATGACAATAAACAGTGTCCCCACAAAGAAGGATAGCGTACGCACAACTTGAACAGTCTTGATTGCGAAAACAAAGCAGGTGCGGGCAATAGAACTCAAAGGGAGGCGAGACGCTGCTACAGGAGAACGCCAACAAAACAGGAAGGGTCACCAAATAAACAGCGCAAGACAGGAACTAAAGCACAAACAAACTCAAAATAAGGCATGGCAACCTGGTGGAGTTTCATTTTTTAACCTTTTCTGCTGGTGGTGTTCCTCCCTATTTTTTTTTTTAATGAAAAAAATGTGCCTTGGCTCAAAAAAGGTTCACTATTTTACAAACCCCGTTTCCATATGAGTTGGGAAATTGTGTTCGATGTAAATATAAACGGAATACAATGATTTGCAAATCATTTTCAACCCATATTCAGTTGAATATGCTACAAAGACAACATTTGATGTTCAAACTGATAAAATATTTTTTTTTTTGGAAATAATCATTAACTTTAGAATTTGATGCCAGCAACACTTGCCAAAGATGTTGGGAAAGGTGGCAAAAATAGCGATAAAGTTGAGGAATGCTCATCAAACACTTATTTGGAACATCCCACAGGTGTGCAGGCTAATTGGGAACAGGTGGGTGCCATGATTGGGTATAAAAACAGCTTCCCAAAAAATGCTCAGTCTTTCACAAGAAAGGATGGGGCGAGGTACACCCCTTTGTCCACAACAGCGTGGCTTCGTAAAAAAAAGAGTGCGGGTACATTCCTGGCCCGCCTGCAGTCCAGACCTGTCTCCCATCGAAAATGTGTGGCGCATTATGAAGCGTAAAATACGACAGCGGAGACCCCGGACTGTTGAACGACTACATGAAACAAGAATGGGAAAGAATTCCACTTTCAAAGCTTCAACAATTACTTTCCTCAGTTCCCAATTGTTTATTGAGTGTTGTTAAAAGAAAAGGTGATGTAACACAGTGGTGAACATGCCCTATCCCAACTACTTTGGCACGTGTTGCAGCCATGAAATTCTAAGTTAATTATTATTTAATTAATGTATTAATATATTGTCTTTGTAGTGCATTCAATTGAATATGGGTTGAAAAGGATTTGCAAATCATTGTATTCCGTTTACCGTATTTTTCGGAGTATAAGTCGCACCGGAGTATAAGTCGCACCTGCCTAAAATGTATAATAAAGAAGGAAAACTATGAAAAAACTGCGACTTATAGTCCGAAAAATACGGTATATTTACATCTAACACAATTTCCCAACTCATATGGAAACGGGGTTTGTATTTAAGGACTAAATTGCTCTAATAAACATATGTTTAATGTACCCTAAGATTTTTTTGTTAAAATAAAGCCAATAATACCATTTTTTTGGTCCCCTTTATTGAGAAATGTATCGAAATACATTTTGGTAACGGTACCAAAACATTGGTATGGGGACAACCCTAGTCTGTAGACTTTAAGCAATAATTGCAAGTTGCTTTTACCCTCAATGACTTTGCCCTCTGCCATTCCACCAGGAATAACTCTGGCAATGTAGGCTCCGATCTCTCCGCGGCTCCCCGGAATCTCTTTGCCGCCGACCACTCGTATCCCAAGACCGTTGCCTAAAGAACATACTTAACAATTAGCCCTGAAAGCAAGAATCCGACATGATCAAGGTCTGTGTGAGTTAGTACCTGACACACTGGAGTCCCTCTGGTCTCTCAGGAGCTTCACACGAGTGTGAGGGAAGACGTAAGGGACCAGTTTCATCTGAGGAATACGTGACAATGTGTTCAAAAATGCATATTCAGCATGGATAGTCGACATTTGAACAGAGCTGTGTGAGGTCTGAGAGTCACACACTTTTCACTTTTGGTACATTGCATCAAATAGCAAGTGTCTCTTTGAAGTAAGTCATCTCTTAAAGGGGAACTGCACTGTTTTTGCAATTTTGCTTATCGTTCACAATCATTACGAAAGACGGGACATTTTTATTTTTTTTTGCATTCTAAATATTAAATAAATGTGATCAAAATGTAACTTACAATGGAGCCTACAAAGCCTTTAAAAAACATCCAATCACCTCCACTGAGGTTCTATCTACATGATGTAAGTATATATGTAATGTAGTAACATTCATAATAACATGTAATATATACATGATGTAAGTATATATGTAATGTAGTAACATTCATAATAACATGTAATATATACATGATGTAAGTATATATGTAATGTAGCAACATTCATAATAACATGTAATATATACATGATGTAAGTATATATGTCATGTAGTAACATTTATAATAACATGTAATATACACATGATGTCAGTATATGTGTCATGTAGTAACATTCATAATAACATGTAATATATACATGATGTAAGTGTATATGTCATGTAGTAACATTCATAATAATTTTCAATATATACATGATGTAAGTATATATGTCATGTGGTAACATTCATAATAATATGTAATATATGCATGATGTAAGTATATATGTAATGTAGTAACATTCATAATAACATGTAATATATACACGATGTAAGTATATATGTAATGTAGTAACATTCATAATAACATGTAATATATGCATGATGTAAGTATATATGTAATGTAGCAACATTCATAATAACATGTAATATATACACGATGTAAGTATATATGTAATGTAGTAACATTCATAATAACATGTAATATATGCATGATGTAAGTATATATGTAATGTAGCAACATTCATAATAACATGTAATATATACATGATGTAAGTATATATGTCATGTAGTAACATTCACTATAACATGTCATATATACATGATGTAAGTATATATGTAGTATCTAGTAACATTCATAATAACATGTAATATATACATGATGTAAGTATATATGTAATGTAGTAACATTCATAATAACATGTAATATATGCATGATGTAAGTATATATGTAATGTAGCAACATTCATAATAACATGTAATATATACATGATGTAAGTATATATGTCATGTAGTAACATTCACTATAACATGTCATATATACATGATGTAAGTATATATGTAGTATCTAGTAACATTCATAATAACATGTAATATATACATGATGTAAGTATATATGTCATGTAGTAACATTGATAATAACATGTAATATATACATGATGTAAGTATATATGTCATGTAGTAACATCCATAATAACATGTAATATATACATGATATAAGTATATATGTAATGTAGTAACATTCATAATAACATGTAATATATACATGATATAAGTATATATGTTATGTAGCAACATTCATAATAACATGTAATATATACATGATGTAAGTATATATGTAATGTAGTAACATTCATATTAACATGTAATATATACATGATGTAAGTATATATGTCATGTAATAACATTCATAATAACATGTAATATATACATGATGTAAGTATATATGTCATGTAGTAACATTTATTATAACATTTAATATTTGCATATTTTGATCATTTTAAGCATATGCGGCGCATTAATCAAAAAAAGGCATCACAATATTTGCTTTTTTTTTCATCACTGGTTATTACTGCAAACATCACCTACTGTACAATGTCTGCTGACATTAGGGTGCAGAATCATGTCATATATTCTCATTTAGATTAAAAAAACATCTCATAATCCTCACGTTTTCATGTCGGCCCTTGCCATTTTCGGGGCCCTAAATGGCTGTCAAAGTGTCCCAACTTGTCGGAATACCTACTCAGACGTCTTCTGCCCGGGTGAGATGCATGATTAATGATCTAGAATAAACTTCCAGGGAGCAGGGAAGCGAGGAAACAGCGGACCACTCGATGATGTAAACAGAGGGACACACGGTAAAGATCACGGTACCGCTATAAATAGCTTGTCTGCGTTAGCGCTTATAATAACAATCCCACACAGAAACAATCTATAATTTGTAAACTACCGCATTTTCTCCAATTCAACTTTTACCTGTCCCACTAAACACACAATAAGATTGTTAATAGATGTATAATAAAATTTCTTTGTTATAGTACATTAATATACACCCCAATGAGATTGTTAATATATGTATATTACAACTTCTTTGTTATAGTACATTAATAAACACACAATAACATTGTTGATATATGTATATTACAACTCCTTTGTTATAGTACATTAATAAACACACAGATTGTTAATATATGTATATTACAACTCCTTTGTTATAGTACATTAATAAACACACAAATTGTTAATAGATATATATTACAACTCCTTTGTTATAGTACATTCATAAACACACCATAAGATTGTTAATATATGTATATTACAACTAATTTGTTATAGTACATTAATAAACACACAAATTGTTAATAGATGTATATTACAACTCCTTTGTTATAGTACATTAATAAACACACAATAAGATTGTTAATATAAGTATAATAAAACTCCTTTGTTATAGTACATTAATAAACACCAATAAGATTGTTAATATATGTATATTACAACTCCTTTGTTATAGTACATTAATAAACACCCCAATAAGATTGTTAATATATGTATATTACAACTCCTTTGTTATAGTACATTAATAAACACCCCAATAAGATTGTTAATATATGTATATAACAACTCCTTTGTTATAGTACATTAATAAACACACAGATTGCTAATAGATGTATATTACAACTCCTTTGTTATAGTACATTAATAAACACACAATAAGATTGTTAATAGATGTATGTTACAACTCCTTTGTTATAGTACATTAATAAACACACACATTGTTAATAGATGTATATTACAACGCCTTTGTTATAGTACATTAATAAACACACAATAAGTGTGGAATTAACACATTATTATGCCAAATTTGGACAACCAGGTATGGTGAAGATAAGGTCCTTTAAAAAAAAAAAAAAAAAAAAAAAAATAAGATAAATAAATTAAAAACATTTCATTGAATAAAAAAGAAAGTAAAACAATATAAAAACAGTTACATAGAAACTAATAATTAATGAAAATGAGTAAAATTAACTGTTAAAGGTTAGTACTATTAGTGGACCAGCAGCACGCACAATCATGTGTGGTTACGGACTGTATCCCTTGCAGACTGTATTGATATATATTGATATATAATGTAGGAACCAGAATATTAATAACAGAAAGAAACAACCCTTTTGTGTGAATGAGTGTAAATGGGGGAGGGAGGTTTTTTGGGTTGGTGCACTAATTGTAAGTGTATCTTGTGGTTTTTATGTCGATTTAATAAAAAATAAATAAAAATAAAAACCGATACCGATAATTAAAAAAATGATACCGATCATTTCCGATATTCCATTTTAAAGCATTTATCGGCATCTCTAATCAATATAGCATACTTGCCAACCTTAAGACCTCCGATTTCGGGAGGTGGGGGGTGGGGCGGGGCGTGGTTGAGGGCGTGGTTAAGAGGGGAGGAGTATATTGACAGCTAGAATTCACCAAGTCAAGTATTTCATACATATATATATATATATATATATATATATATATATATATATATATATATATAGACGTAGATATCTACATCCTGAAAATATGCAAACAAAACTGTTTAGATCATTGATACTTCAAACTTGCATAAATAAATATTAAGGAATATAACATAACTTGGCTTCTGAGAGTTTCAAAATGTAATGAATAAAATGCTAAAGTTGTTGATAAACAAGCAATTATTTTAATAATTAAATATGGTCATTTTAAATGAATTATTATGATAATTTAAAATCAATTATTTCAAATATGTTTATTTTAATGTATAATTCTATGGCTGGATGTAGTAAGGAGTCAGGAAAAAATACAAATAAAAATACAATTAATTTTGATGTTTTAGCAAAATGTAGTAAAAATGCATTTATTTATTTTTTATTTTTTTTATTAATAAATATATTTATTTTTAGGTAAGATAAACATAATAATACAATGTATCTCTAGTCTGGATGGTTTAATTCTTGTCACCCTGTTGTCCTCCCGTCATGAAAAAAAGCTGTCCTCACTCAGGTCCGCATGGAGCTGGAGGGGGCGTGGCCTCCAGCTACGGCTGAAAATCGGGAGATTTTCGGGAGAATATTTGTCCCGGGAGGTTTTCGGGAGAGGCGCTGAATTTCGGGAGTCTCCCGGAAAATTCGGGAGGGTTGGCAAGTATGCAATATAGATCAATACGGTCTACAGGGATACAGTCCGTAAGCACGCATGATTGTATTTTTTAATGATAAAAAAAACAAAAAAAAATTTTTTTTTTTTTTTTTTAATTATCCCCCCACCCCACAACACCCCACCCCGGTCCGTGGGACAAATTTTCAAGCGTTGACCGGTCCGCAGTTACAAAAAGGTTGGGGACCACTGATGTATAGTATTTAATATTCTTGTTCTAATTGTTTCAGTCTACCATTCATCAACACAGTCAACTTAAAATGTGTTGCCTATTTGCGAAAAAATATAAAAAAATAGGGCTGCCCTTTGTCACCTAGTCTGTTAATAACTTTTATGGACAGAATTTCTAGGCGCAGTCAGGGAAGTCCTGTGGGGAGTGCTCAGAGAGTATGGGGTATCGGACTGTCTGATTGTGGCAGTCCGCTCCCTGTATGATCAGTGTCAGAGCTTGGTCCGCATTGCCGGCAGTAAGTCGGACACGTTTCCAGTGAGGGTTGGACTCCGCCAAGGCTGCCCTTTGTCACCCATTCTGTTCATAACCTTTATGGACAGAATTTCTAGGCGCAGTCAAGGCGTTGAGGGGATCTGGTTTGGTGGCTGCGGGATTAGGTCTCTACTTTTTGCAGATGATGTGGTCCTGATGGCTTCATCTGGCCAGGATCTTCAGCTCTCACTGGATCGGTTCACAGCCTAGTGTGAAGCGACTGGGATGAGAATCAGCAAGTTTTCTGGTTCTCGCCCGGAAAAGGGTGGAGTGCCATCTCCGGGTTTGGGGAGGAGACCCTGGCCCAAGTGGAGGAGTTCAAGTACCTCGGAGTCATGTTCACGAGTGAGGGAAGAGTGGATCGTGAGATCGACAGGCGGATCGGTGCGGCGTCTTCAGTAACGCGGACGCTGTATCGATCTGTTGTGGTGAGCCGGAAGGCAAAGCTCTCAATTTACCGGTCGATCTACGTTCCCATCCTCACCTATGGTCATGAGCTTTGGGTTATGACCGAAAGGACAAGATCACGGGTACAAGCGGCTCAAATGAGTTTCCTCTCCCTTAGAGATAGGGTGAGAAGCTCTGCCATCCGGAAGGAGCTCAAAGTAAAGCCGATGCTCCTCCACATGGAGAGGAGCAAGATGAGGTGGTTCGGGCATCTGGTCAGGATGCCACCCGATCGCCTCCCTCGGGAGGTGTTTAGGGCACGTCCGACCGGTAGGAGGCCACGGGGAAGACCCAGGACACGTTGGGAAGACTATGTCTCCCAGCTGGCCTGGGAACGCCTCGGGGTCCCACAGGAAGAGCTGGACGAAGTGGCTGGGGAGAGGGAAGTCTGGACCCTACCTCGGATAAGCGGAAGAAGATGGATGGATGGATATAAAGAATATATTCGTTTCTTTGTTTGTTTGTTTTTACCAAAAGATCAAAGACGAGGTGCGCAATTATCTCAGGAAACCCACAAAAAAACTGTCCAATGAGATCACTATGGTGTGTTTCCTATATTGTCCAGTATCTTGCTATCACAGTACTATATGACACAGTTCTGTATTACACAGTACTGTAATACACGAACCAGCATTGGCGTCCCTAATTGATGACAATCTTTGGCAATGAAGGCTCATCTTACCTGTCTCCGGTCCACCGCCACATGCTGGGCCTGGGGATGTCCTTCTCTTGGTTTATCAAACCAGTCCGTGTCCTCTCTTCGCAAGTGGTAGGCTAGACAACGACAAGCAGCAGTTAAAAGCAAGCGCACCCTTGATGAATAATACAAATAAAAAAAGAAGTAAAAGAAAAACCTACTTCAAACAGTCAAGTAAGGGCAAAGCAGAGCTCAATTTTCCAATTAAGCTTTGGAAACCCAGTTTCCAATATGCATCACAAAGTCTGTCACACATCAATTTTGTGTAATTGAATGTATTTTTCCTTCTTCTACTTGGCGTCCGTACCACCATAACGACCAACAATGTAGAACTAAGTATTCATTAAAAACAAGTGCATTTTGAATATTGTTGGCCAGTGTAACATTACACATAGTCTGATAAGTAACACTGTCTTTAAATTAGGGATGTAACAGTAAATTGTATAATGATAAACCGTGGTAAAATTCCTGACGGTTAGTAACACCGTTTAAATGTCTAATTACCAAAAAAAAAAGTATTTTATTAATGCATTTTAGGCAACACTGCTTACTTCCTCAAAACTGAAGCGCCGCAGTGTCGTTCAGCTCGACAAACTACACGGACTTTGCTTTGAAAATGCATTCTACTTCTGTGTAGTCTCGGTGTGCGTTTAAGAGCACAATGCTGTTGGAGGGGAAAATATTTGATGTTTCATTTTGAACGTGCAGCTGGCGTTCTTCCGTCAGAGTTAGCATGCTGCAGGCGATGTGTAGGGAACTTTGCCACAACTTGTTTATAAAGTCTGTAGTTTGTTTACTCGTCCTTAACTTTGTTAGTGTTCCAATGACATCAATACTTGCTCAAATGTTTTGTCGTCTCATGGAATTGAACGCTGGCTGAGTTGTCGGTGAAGCACAAGGATTGTGTGTTAAATGTGAGAGGTATCACTCCTGTTTATTTTCGTTTGCCAAACTGTTGCACTGAAGTACATGGCTGTTGTTGAAGAACAAAGCTGGTTTATTTGACTTTATAAACTGTCCAAAGTGTTTTGTGTTTTATATTGATATCAAAAAGTAAACACCATGTTTTTTTACAAACCCCGTTTCCATATGAGTTGGGAAATTGTGTTAGATGTAAATATAAACGGAATACAATGATTTACAAATCATTTTAAACCCATATTCAATTGAATGCACTACAAAGACAAGATTTTTTTTTGCAAATAAAAATATAACTTAGAATTTTGTGTCTGCAACACGTGCCAAAGTAGTTGGGAAAGGGCATGTTCACCACTGTGTTACATCACCTTTCCTTTTAACAACACTCAATAAACGATTGGGAACTAATTGTTGAAGCTTTGAAAGTGGAATTCTTTCCCATTCTTGTTTTATGTAGAGCTTCAGTCGTTCAACAGTCCGGGGGTCTCCGCTGTCATATTTTACGCTTCATAATGCGCCACACATTTTCGATGGGAGACAGGTCTGGACTGCAGGCGGGCCAGGAAAGTACCCGCACTCTTTTTTTTTACTATGAAGCCACGCTGTTGTAACACGTGGCTTGGCATTTTATTGCTGAAATAAGCAGGGGCGTCTATGATAACGTTGCTTGGATGGCAACATATGTTGCTCCAAAACCTGTATGTACCTTTCAGCATTAATGGTGCCTTCACAGATGTGTAAGTTACCCATGCCTTGGGCGCTAATACACCCCCATACCATCACACATGCTGGCTTTTGAACTTTGCATCTAGAACAATCCAGATGGTTCTTCTCCTCTTTGTTCCGGAGGACACAATGTCCACAGTTTCCAAAAACAATTTGAAATGTGGACTCGTCAGACCACAGAACACTTTTCCACTTTGCATGAGTCCATCTTAGATGAGCTCGGGCCCAGCGAAGCCGGCGGCGTTTTTGGGTGTTGTTGATAAATGGCTTTGCATAGTAGAGTTTTAACTTGCACTTAAAGATGTAGCGACAAACTGTAGTTACTGACAGTAGTTTTCTGAAGTGTTCCTGAGCCCATGTGGTGATATCCTTTACACACTGATGTCTCCTTTTGATGCAGTACCGCCTGAGGGATCCAAGGTCACGGACATTTAATGTTACGTGCAGTGATTTCTCCAGATTCCCTGAACCTTTTGATGATATTACAGAGCGTAGATGTTAAAATCCTTAAATTCCTTGCAATAGCTACTTGAGAAATGTTGTTCTTAAACAATTTGCTCACGCATTTGTTGATAAAATGGTGACCCTCGCCCCGTTCTTGTTTGTGAATGACTGAGCATTTCATGGAATCTACTTTTATACCCAATCATGGCACCCACCTGTTCCCAATTTGCCTGTTCACCTGTGGGATGTTCCAAATAAGTGTTTGATGAGCATTCCTCAACTTCCTCAGTCTTTTTTGCCACTTGTGCCAGCTTTTTTAAAACATGTTGCAAGCATCAAATTCCAAATGAGCTAGTACTTGCAAAAAATAAAGTTCACCAGTTGGAACATTAAATTATCTTGTCTTTGCAGTCTATTCAATTCAATATAAGTTGAAAATAATTTGTTTTATTCTCTTTTTATTTTCCATTTACACAACGTGACAACTTCACTGCTTTTGAGGTTTGTACATATAAACACATAAGTACATTTAAATGTGTGGACATAACTTCCAAATTAACTTTTTCTATAAACATGTTTAAATAGGCATCATGTAATAAAAATAAATTAATAATAAATAAATATAAATAAATACTATTGATGAACAAAAACACAAACATGTGTCATTAAATATATAGATAAAGTTTATCCAGAGCATTTTTATGAGATATTACAAATGACATGATGGTATTATGTTCACATCCCAACACTGTTTTACCAAAAATAGTGAATAATCATGATTAATAATTGTGATTTCAAGATTGATAAAAAATCATCTTAATTATGATTTTGCCCATAATTGCACAGTCCTATGTGTAAGACTGGATCTCATACATGAACACTATTTTTATCTATATGGACAAAAAGTGCAGTCTTATGTCCATAATGTGCCATTTTGAGAATTGTTCACATTTATTTGTAATTATTTATATTATTGTTTTCTTTCTGCCATATTACTTTGTTTATAATACCTTTGTTGCTCTTGTATGAGTTGGGAAAATTGTGTTAGATGTAAATATAAACAGAATACAATGATTTGCAAATCCTTTTCAACCCATATTCAATTGAATGCACCACAAAGACAACATATTTGATGTTCAAACTCATAAACTTTATTTTATAATAAAAATTAACTTAGAATTTCATGGCTGCAACACGTGCCAAAGTAGTTGGGAAAGGGCATGTTCACCACTGTGTTACATGGCCTTTTCTTTTAACAACACTCAGTACACGTTTGGGAACTGAGGAGACACATTTTTTAAGCTTCTCAGGTGGAATTATTTCCCATTCTTGCTTGATTTTCAATGGGAGACAGGTCTGGACTACAGGCAGGCCAGTGTAGTACCCGCACTCTTTTACTATGAAGCCACTTTGATGTAACACGTGGCTTGGCATTGTCTTGCTGAAATAAGCAGGGGCGTCCATGGTAACGTTGCTTGCATGGCAACATATGTTGCTCCAAAACCTGTATGGACCTTTCAGCATTAATAGTGCCTTCACAGATGTGTAAGTTACCCATGTCTTGGGCACTAATACACCCCCATACCATCACACATGCTGCCTTTTCAACTTTGCGCCTACAACAATCCAGATGGTTATTTTCCTCTTTGGTCCGGAAGACACGAACTTCACAGTTTCCAAAAATAAATTGGAAATGTGGACTCGTCAGACCACAGAACACTTTTCCACTTTGCATCAGTCCATCTTAGATGAGCTCAGGCCCAGCGAAGTCGACGGCGTTTCTGGGTGTTGTTGATAAACGGTTGTCGCCTTGCATAGGAGAGTTTTAACTTGCACTTACAGATGTAGCGACCAACTGTAGTTACTGACAGTGGGTTTCTGAAGTGTTCCTGAGCCCATGTGGTGATATCCTTTACACACTGATGTGGCTTGTTGATGCAGTACAGCCTGAGGGATCGAAGGTCACGGGCTTAGCTGCTTACGTGCAGTGATTTCTCCAGATCCTCTGAACCCTTTGATGATATTACGGACCGAAGATGGTGAAATCCCTAAATTCCTTGCAATAGCTGGTTGAGAAAGGATTTTCTTAAACTGTTCAACAATTTTCTCACGCATTTGTCGACAAAGTGGTGACCCTCGCCCCATCCTTGTTTGTGAATGACTGAGCATTTCATGGAATCTACTTTTATACCCAATCATGGCACCCACCTGTTCCCAATTAGCCTGCACACCTGTGGGATGTTCCAAATAAGTGTTTGATGAGCATTCCTCAACTTTATCAGTATTTATTGCCACCTTTCCCAACTTCTTTGTCACGTGTTGCTGGCATCAAATTCTAAAGTTAATGATTATTTGCAAAAAAAAAAAAAAAAAGTTTATCAGCTTGAACATCAAATATGTTGTCTTTGTAGCATATTCAACTGAATATGGGTTGAAAATGATTTGCAAATCATTGTATTCCGTTTATATTTACATCTAACACAATTTCCCAACTCATATGGAAACGGGGTTAGTCCATATATACATTTGGAATGTGTTGTTTGTGTTTTTTTTTAAACAAAACTTAATTAAAGTATTTCAGTGTAAGTAGTTTTTGAACTTTTTGAACACATTTAAAATGACCGTGATAATAATGATAACCGTGATAATTTTGGTCACAACAAGCGTGATAAGAATTGTTCATACCGTGACATCCCTATTTTAAATATAGGAAAATAAAACACTGCATTTTAATCAAGTGTTTTTTTGGCGTACCACTAGTGGTAGACGTACCACAGTTTGAGAATCCCTGGTATATACAAGACACTGAAGGGAAGACGTCTATGATCCCTCCATCAGTTTAACAGCTCTTACATTGGAATCGATAAGATTTCGCAAATTCAAAGGATGTTTTTCAGCTTAGGGCGGAATACAAAATAAATCAAAATGACAAAATAAATAAAGTTTGCATTAAATTGAATGTAAAATCCTACAATACAGCTTTTTTTTTTTTGTAACATTCTAATGACATAGTTAAGTTCCGTACGGTTTATTTGTTTCCGACATGCTTAACATTAAAGTCGGAAGAAGCAACGCTTATACAAACCCCGTTTCCATATGAGTTGGGAAATTGTGTTGGATGTAAATATAAACGGAATACAATGATTTGCAAATCATTTTCAACCCATATTCAGTTGAATATGCTACAAAGACAACATATTTGATGTTCAAACTCATAAACATTTTTTTTTTTTTTGCAAATAATCATTAACTTTAGAATTTGATGCCAGCAACACGTGACAAAGAAGTTGGGAAAGGTGGCAATAAATACTGATAAAGTTGAGGAATGCTCATCAAACACTTATTTGGAACATCCCACAGGTGTGCAGGCTAATTGGGAACAGGTGGGTGCCATGATTGGGTATAAAAACAGCTTCCCAAAAAATGCTCAGTCTTTCACAAGAAAGGATGGGGCGAGGTACACCCCTTTGTCCACAACTGCGTGAGCAAATAGTCAAACAGTTTAAGAACAACGTTTCTCAAAGTGCAATTGCAAGAAATTTAGGGATTTCAACATCTACGGTCCATAATATCATCAAAAGGTTCAGAGAATCTGGAGAAATCACTGCACGTAAGCGGCATGGCCGGAAACCAACATTGAATGACCGTGACCTTCCATCCCTCAGACGGCACTGTATCAAAAACCAACATCAATCTCTAAAGGATATCACCACATTGGCTCAGGAACACTTCAGAAAACCACTGTCAATAAATACAGTTGGTCGCTACATCTGTAAGTGCAAGTTATAGCTCTACTATGCAAAGCGAAAGCCATTTATCAACAACACCCAGAAACGCCGCCGGCTTCTCTGGGCCCGAGATCATCTAAGATGGACTCATGCAAAGTGGAAAAGTGTTCTGTGGTCTGACGAGTCCACATTTCAAATTGTTTTTGGAAATACTCGACATCGTGTCATCCGGACCAAAGGGGAAGCAAACCATCCAGACTGTTATCGACGCAAAGTTCAAAAGCCAGCATGTGTGATGGTATGGGGGTGTATTAGTGCCCAAAGCATGGGTAACTTACACATCTGTGAAGGCACCATTCATGCTGAAAGGTACATACAGGTTTTGGAACAACATATGCTGCCATATAAGCGCCGTTTTTTTCATGGACGCCCCTGCTTATTTCAGCAAGACAATGCCAAGCCACATTCAGCACGTGTTATAACAGCGTGGCTTCGTAAAAAAAGAGTGCGGGTACATTCCTGCCCCGCCTGCAGTCCAGACCTGTCTCCCATCAAAAATGTGTGGCGCATTATGAAGCGTAAAATACGACAGCGGAGACCCCGGACTGTTGAACGACTGAAGCTCTACATAAAACAAGAATGGGAAAGAATTCCACTTTCAAAGCTTCAACAATTAGTTTCCTCAGTTCCCAATCGTTTCTTGAGTGTTGTTAAAAGAAAAGGCCATGTAACACAGTGGTGAACATGCCCTTTCCCAACTACTTTGGCACGTGTTGCAGCCATGAAATTCTAAGTTAATGATTATTTGCAAAAAAAAATACAGTTTATCAGTTTGAACATCAAATATCTTGTCTTTGTAGTGCATTCAACTGAATATGGGTAGAAAATGATTTGCAAATCATTGTATTCCGTTTATATTTACATCTAACACAATCTCCCAACTCATATGGAAACGGGGTTTGTATTTATGTTGTTACATTTTCCTGAGTGAAGGTATTGAACAAGAAACATCAATAAGCAAACATGAGTCAGGAGTGACACTAAATAACATGCATTGTGTTAGGAATGAATAAAATGTTTGTTGTGGAGCATATGTGTCAAACTCAAGGCCCGGGGGCCCACCACTCCATTTTATTTGGCCCTCAAAAGCCTGGAAATAATATGTGTCAATAAAGTGCTTTTCTTACTAAATGTATTATTTCTTTCTATGTTGGGAGAAAAACAATATATGCACTCCATGTAATCGCAAATTATGTTAACTTCAAAATCGTGTAATTATGCAAAAATGAATTATCAAACATTCAAACAATTTAAAAAAATATATAAATAAATACTAATAATAATGATTTCAAAGCAAGTTATCCATCAAATGGTGCAATGTAAAAGCAGCGGTAAAATTCATGGTAAAATTGTGAAATTTACTGTGGTTTTTACAGCAATTGTCTCAAAATGAAAAAAATAACATTCTTTTCTTTTACTGTAATAAACGGTGGTGCTGTTTTGGCATTTACAGTAATACACCGAGAAATCTACAGTTGTTGATTTACGGTAAAAAAAAAAATCTAACAAACTGGCAGCACAGATGACAAACTTTTACTGTAAAAATGCAGTTTTTTTATTTACAGTAAAAAAACAAATGTACATTTTACAGTAAAATTCTGTCAACTGAGCTGCCTTTTTTTAACCATAAAAACAGCAGTATTTTTTTTTTCCATTTACAGTAATATAAACTAAATTTTAAGGTGAAATTATTGCAATTTACCATTTTTTTTTTTTTACATTTTAGTTTAAAAAAAATCTAATAATAAAATGCATACAAAAATCCACTGTTAGAAGCTGCCATCTGGGGCCAAACATAACTGCAATGTGGCCCTCAGTGAAAACCACTTTGACACATCTGGTGTGAAAGTATGTACAAACCCTGTTTCCATATGAGTTGGGAAATTGTGTTAGATGTAAATATAAACGGAATACAATGATTTGCAAATCCTTTTCAACCCATATTCAATTGAATGCACTACAAAGACAACATATTTAATGTTCAAACTCATAAACTTGATTTTTTTTTTGCAAATAATAATTAACTTAGAATTTAATGGCTGCAACACGTGCCAAAGTAGTTGGGAAAGGGCATGTTCACCACTGTGTTACATCACCTTTTCTTTTAACAACACTCAATAAACGATTGGGAACTGAGGAAACTAATTGTTGAAGCTTTGAAAGTGGAATTCTTTCCCATTCTTGTTTTATGTAGAGCTTCAGTCGTTCAACAGTCCGGGGTCTCCGCTGTCGTATTTTACGCTTCATAATGCGCCACACATTTTCGATGGGAGACAGGTCTGGACTGCAGGCGGGCCAGGAAAGTACCCGCACTCTTTTTTTTACGAAGCCACGCTGTTGTAACACGTGCTGAATGTGGCTTGGCATTGTCTTGCTGAAATAAGCAGGGGCGTCCATGAAAAAGACGACGCTTAGATGGCAGCATATGTTGTTCCAAAACCTGTATGTACCTTTCAGCATTAATGGTGCCTTCACAAATGTGTAAGTTACCCATGCCTTGGGCACTAATGCACCCCCATACCATCACACATGCTGGCTTTTGAACTTTGCGTCGATAACAGTCTGGATGGTTCGCTTCCCCTTTGGTCCGGATGACACGATGTCGAGTATTTCCAAAAACAATTTGAAATGTGGACTCGTCAGACCACAGAACACTTTTCCACTTTGCATGAGTCCATCTTAGATGATCTCAGGCCCAGAGAAGCCGGCGGCAATTCTGGATGTTGTTGATAAATGGCTTTCGCTTTGCATAGTAGAGCTTTAACTTGCACTTACAGATGTAGCGACCAACTGTATTTAGTGGCAGTGGTTTTCTAAAGTGTTCCTGAGCCCATGTGGTGATATCCTTTAGAGATTGATGTCGCTTTTTGATACAGTGCCGTCTGAGGGATCGAAGGTCACGGTCATTCAATGTTGGTTTCCGGCCATGCCGCTTACGTGGAGTGATTTCTCCAGATTCTCTGAACCTTTTGATGATATTATGGACCGTAGATGTTGAAATCCCTAAATTTCTTGCAATTGCACTTTGAGAAATGTTGTTCTTAAACTGTTTGACTATTTGCTCACGCAGTTGTGGACAAAGGGGTGTATCTCGCTCCATCCTTTCTTGTGACAGACTGAGCATTTTTTGGGAAGCTGTTTTTATACCCAAACATGGCACCCACCTGTTCCCAATTAGCCTGCACACCTGTGGGATGTTCCAAATAAGTGTTTGATGAGCATTCCTCAACTTTATCAGTATTTATTGCCACCTTTCCCAACTTCTTTGTCACGTGTTGCTGGCATCAAATTCTAACGTTAATGATTATATGCAAAAAAAAAAAAATGTTTATCAGTTTTTAACATCAAATATGTCGTCTTTGTAGCATATTCAATTGAATATGGGTTGGAAATGATTTGCAAATCATTGTATTCCGTTTATATTTACATCTAACACAATTTCCCAACTCATATGGAAACGGGGTTTGTACGAAAAATTTGAAACGGTATCCCGTAGTTTTGCAATGTAGTTTTTGAGATTATGACGACGTCTTATCCTATTATTTCTGCAGCTATGGGCACTTCTCAGAATTAGAGGCGACACTCTTATCTAGCGTCGCTTCACAGCGGCAATGTCCACTTTGAAGAGGTTCATCGGGAAAAAAAAGACTTGCGTTCCAATTCCGATGAAAACCACACGTCTTTGTGACAACACAAACAGGAACATGAGAGACCAGAAATGGAGCTTGCAGGAACCACTGTGATGTGCAGCCATTCCCCAATGATGCATAGTCTGAGTCGGGGGGCAGCAGATGTGCTTTTGTGATGGTTCATTCTCAAATTAATTGGATATGTCAGCAACTAAAGTTGTGCTAAATGGATGTTACTTTCCACCATTGAGATGCGGGTCATTCCAGAATGAATCCAGTCGGCATGTTAAGAGGAGCAACTCATAGAGAAGTGAATCATTCAGAAGAGGACGGTATTTTTCGGACCATAGGGCGCACCGGATTAAAAGGCGCACTGCCGATTCAGGTCTATTTTCATACAAAAGGCGCACCGGATTATAAGGCGCATTAAACGGGTCATATTATGATCTTGTGGTCTACAGTCATACTTGCCAACCCTCCCGATTTTCCCGGGAGACTCCCGAATTTCCGTGCCCCTCCCGAAAATCTCCCGAGGCAACCCTTCTCCCGATTTTCACCCGGACAACAATATTAAGGGCGTCCTCTACAACCTGTCGACGTGTCCGCTTTTTCACCATATAAACAGCGTGCCGGCCCAGTCACATGTTGTATGTGGCTTCAGCATACACACAAAAGTGACTGCAAGGCATACTTGATCAACAGCCACACAGGTCACACTGAGGGTGGCCGTATAAACAACTTTAACACTGTTACAAATATGCGCCACACTGTGAACCCACTCCAAAACAATAAGGACAAACACATTTCGGGAGAACAGCCTCACCGTAACACAACATAAACACAACAGAACAAATACCCAGAATCCCTTGCATCCCTAACTCTTCCAGGCAACAATATACACCCCCGCTACCATCAAACCCCACCCACCTCAAACAACCCCCTCCCCCCAAAATCTCCCGAATTCGAAGGTCTCAAGGTTGGCAAGTATGTCATACTTGCCAACCCTCCCAATTTTTCCGGGAGATTCTCGAATTTCTGTGCCCCTCCCGAAAATCTCCCGAGGCAACCCTTCTCCCGATTTTCACCCGGACAACAATATTAAGGGCGTGCCGTGATGGCACTGCCTTTAGCGTCCTCTACAACCTGTCGACGTGTCCGTTTTTTCACCATACAAACAGCGTGCCGGCCCAGTCACATGTTGTATGTGGCTTCAGCATACACACAAAAGTGACTGCAAGGCATACTTGATCAATAGCCACATAGGTCACACTGAGGGTAGCCGTATAAACAACTTTAACACTGTTACAAATATGCGCCACACTGTGAACCCACACCAAAACAAAAATGACAAACACATTTCCGGAGAACATCCGCACCGTAACACAACATAAACACAACAGAACAAATACCCAGAATCCCTTGCATCCCTAACTCTTCCGGGCTACATTATACACCCCCTTACTTACTTACTTAGTCCTCTTGCACTTCAGGGCGCGTAGAGCCGACCATAGCAACCAGGTCTCTCCATCTGGGTCTGTTGTGGGCAAGGTGTTGAGCTTGTGCCATAGTCACATTGCAGGCCTTAAGGTCCTGGGCTAATACATCCAGCCAGCGAGTCCTGGGGGCGCCTCTAGGGCGTCTCCAGCCAGCTCGCTGCGGGTTGAAGTCCAGGATTTTGCGCAGGCGGATGACATGGCCATACCAGCGCACTCGCCGCATTGCTGCGAGGCGAGAGGCTGGGAGCTGTTGGGTTAGCTCTCTTAGGGTCTTGTTGGTGACATGCTGGCTCCACGTGATGCCTTCTATCCTCCTGAGGGCTCTGGAATCAAAGCCATCTAGCCTGGCCGCCAGGATGTTATTCAGCGGCCATGTTTCCGAGCCGTACAGAAGGACAGAGACGACAGAGGAATTGTAGACCCTCAACTTGGTGTCCCGAGATATGTGCCGGTGTCGCCACAACGGTCTCCACAGGGACTGCATGACACCCCCGCTACCACCAAACCCCGCCCACCTCAAACAATTCCCGAATTCGAAGGTCTCAAGTCATACTTGCCAACCCTCCCGAATTTTCCGGGAGACTCCCGAATTTCAGTGCCTCTCCCGAAAATCTCCCGGGACAACCATTCTCCCGAATTTCTCCCGATTTCCAGCCGGACAACTATATTGGGGGCGTGCCTTAAAGGCACTGCCTTTAGCGTCGTCTCTCACCTGAAAAGGAGACTATTATATATGTCTCCGTTATCCATAAGTTGATCTATAACCCATAAAGTAGGCAGGCACGGAGCTATTTCTCAGCATGTTTATTCCGGCCGGCACGTTAATACACTGACACACAACATCCACAAGGCGGCGGCAACGCAGTATTATGGGCCACCTTGCAAGCAACATTCCGTTCTCATTTGCGAATATATAAATATAAGAAATACTTTAATTTCAGTGAATTCTAGCTATAAATATATTCCCCCCTCTTAACCCTGCCCCCGGTCCCGCCCACCCCCCCTAATCTCCCGAGTTTGGAGGTCTCAAGGTTGGCAAGTATGTCTACAGTCGTGGTTAAAAGTTTACATACACTTGTAAAGAACATAATGTCATGACTGTCTTGAGTTTCCAATAATTTCTACAACTCTTGTTTTTTTGTGATAGAGTGATTGGAGCACATACTTGTTGGTCACAAAAAACATTCATGAAGTTTGCTTCTTTTATGAATTTATTATGGGTCTACTGAAAATGTGAGCAAATCTGCTGAAGAAACAAGTCTAATACAGTTAGCTGAACTGGTGGTAGTATTATGCTCTGGGCCTGTTTTGCTGCCAATGGAACTGGTGCTTTAAATGGGACCATGAAAAAGGAGGATTAGCTCCAAATTCTTCAGGACAAGCTAAAATCATCAGCCCGGAGGTTGGGTCTTGGGCGCAGTTGGGTGTTCCAACAGGACAATGACCCCAAACACAGGTCAAAAGTGGTAAAGGAATGGCTAAATCAGACTAGAATGAAGGTTTTAGAATGGCCTTCCCAAAGTCCTGACTTAAACGTGTGGACAATGCTGAAGAAACAAGTCCGTGTCAGAAAACCAACACATTTAGCTGAACTGCACCAATTTTGTGGTCAAAAATTCAAGCAGAAGCTTGTGGATGGCTACCAAAAGCGCCTTATTGCAGTGAAACTTGCCAAGGGACATGTAAGCAAATATTAACATTGCTGTATGTATACTTTTGACCCAGCACATTTTCAGTAGACCCATAATAAATTCATAAAAGAAGCAAACTTCATGAATGTTTTTTGTGACCAACAAGTATGTGCTCCAACACAAAAAAAATAAGAGTTGTAGAAATGATTGGAAACTCAAGACATGATGTTCTTTACAGCTTTTGACCACGACTGTACATAACATGCGATGGTGGTTCTTTGGTCAAAATGTTGTAGCGGTGTAGCGTGCAAGGACGGGACTGGAAGAAGTGTCAAAAGATGGCGCTAACTGTTTTAATGACATTCAATTCAATCAATAACGGAGTAGCATCTCCTCATCCGTGGCTCACTAGTGCAACAACAACGCCGGAAATGTGTCCCGTTAAAAACCGTCCGACCAGAACTCTCTAATAACTAAAGTTCCTTGGGTGAATAATGTAAACTCACTACACCGGAATGTTTTAGTGCTTTCACGGTGAGTTTACTGACAGGTTTAAGTAAGAACTTTACACTACTTTATATTAGAAATGGCAACAGCAGAAGTTGAATGCCACATAAGAAGAAGCTTACGACTACATTGTCGGCACAGACTACAATGGCAGACACGCTCAAATTTTCAGGACTCATGCAAATCCCAAATATCAGCAGGTACCAGAAGGTAAGAAAAGTTGGTTTTGCATGATATTGCGAAACAAAACGCTAGATAATATGTCTGCTGTTAGGGTTGGAATTGGGGGTTAAATCACCAAAAATGATTCCCGGGCGTGGCCACCGCTGCTGCTCACTGCTCCCTTCACCTCCCGGGGGGGTGATCAAGGGCGATGGGTCAAATGCAGAGAATAATTTCGCCACACCTAGCGTGTGTGTGACAATCATTCGTACTTAATAATACTAATAATAGTAATAATACTCGTATGTTTAATGCGCCGACAATCCATCAAGCGGTGTGGCTTCATAGCTTACCGAAAACATTTTGACAGATTTTTGAGCGCCGTGTGTAATGTTCTAGATTCTCAATGAAACATTTAAAGTTTTTGGTGTTGTTTACTGCCATCATATTGCAGTCGACACGTATCTCTTATGTGTGACTGCCATCTACTGGTCACACTTACCATTACACCATGTATCAAATAAAATTGCTTTGAGGGCGGTAGGCACAACCAGAATTATGCCGTACATTAGGCGCACCGGGTTATAAGGCGCGCTGTCGATTTTTTTAATGAAAATGAAAGGATTTTAAGCGCGCCTTGTAGTCCGAAAAATACGGTAATGATATGGAGGCTACATTGGAGAATGCCGTCTCACCTTCTATATTCCAGTTTGGGCCTCCAGCTGGGGTACAAAATCGTATATATACGTTTTAAAAGAAATGTATATGTTTTGTTTCAAGAAATGCGTGCAGCAGCCTACAAGGTCAAGCTACAGGAACTAAGCTGAGAGCCAATATCTACTGGGGGGCCGGGGGGGGTATGTCAGCACATGCACTAAAAGCGGGGGTCGATGTACAGTATGATGCATGCTTGAAAGTCACAACTAGCTGCTCGACACTTAAGGAGAGGCACTATGAGAATTAGACAATTAAGGGAAAAGCTCATCCATCAATCAAGTGGGCCTAGGAGTTAGTTGACTAAGATACTCTACCGTGTCTGATACTTTCATGAAAGATTCTGGCTTCGTCTCTGTTCAACACCAGCATGGACTCACTGAGTCCTGTAATCAAGGCAGATTGACACGTACAGGTGGGGTAATCACAAAAAAAAAAAAAAACATCTTATCAGCTATAGAAAGATCCTTCAAAAACAGTCCCGAGCTCCATTCTAATGTGAGTGGGATGGGACTGGAGCCCTCAATCTAGAGACATGGTTTTTGAAAAGCGTACTTAATGTTAATCGGTGTTTCAGCTGAGCATGTTTGTGTGTGAGTCGCAGCTACAGTACTGATAGAATGCGGCGTGGAATGGTAATGAGACCTCCTGAGAACATGCAGAAGGACCTTGACTTTATTAGGATGGAAACTCAAAAACACAAGATTGCAAGTTAATACACACACACACACACACACACACGCACACACAAAAATCAACATGCAAGGATGCAAAATCAAATGCAGATAACAAAAAGTACATCGAGACACTTAACCTGACAAAAAGTGACAATAGTAAAAATGACTGCAAAAGTTGTGTTGAAAGATAACATTAAAAAAGTCTGTGTGATAAATAGCATAATACTGATTTTTTTATTGCAAAATAAAAAAGTGAACATTATTAACATATATATAATGCACTAATGTCTAAAGTTTTAATAGTTTTATTTTTTGTAAAAAAAAAAAAAAAAAAAAGATATAAATATATATAATGTATTCACTGCGAGACTTTTGACAAGAACAAGAAAGTTTGATCATATTACGCCTATACTGTATATACCTTTATATAAATATATACCTATACTGGCTCACCTGCACTGGCTTCCTGTGCACTTAAGATGAGACTTCAAGGTTTTACTACTTACATATAAAATACTACACGGTCTAGCTCCATCCTATCTTGCTGATTGTATTGTACCATATGTCCCGGCAAGAAATCTGCCTTCAAAGAACTCCGGCTTATTAGTGATTCCCAGAGCCCAAAAAAAGTCTGCGGGCTATAGAGCGTTTTTTTATTCGGGCTCCAGTACTATGGAATGCCCTCCCGGTAACAGTTAGAGATGCTACCTCAGTAGAAGCATTTAAGTCCCATCTTAAAACTCATTTGTATACTCTAGCCTTTAAATAGACCCCATTTTAGACCAGTTGATCTGCCGTTTCTTTTCTGCTCTGCCCCCCTCTCCTTCGTGGAGGTTCGGTGGCCAGGGATGAAGCGCTGGCTGTCCAAAGTCGGGACCGGGGGTGGACCGCTCGTCTGTGCATCGGTTGGGGACATCTCTGCGCTGCTGACCCGTCTCCGCTCGGGATGGTCCCCTGCTGTCCCCACTATGGACTGGACTCTCACTATTATGTTAGATCCACTATGGACTGGACTCTCACAATATTATGCTAGATCCACTCGACGTCCATTGCACCGGTCGCCCTCCAAGGTTTCTCATTGTCCCATTGGGTTGAGTTTTTCCTTGCCCTGATGTGGGATCTGAGCCGAGGATGTCGTTGTGGCTTGTGCAGCCCTTTGAGACACTCGTGATTTAGGGCTATATAAGTAAACACTGATTGATGATTGTAGTTTGGCTGCATTGTTCGAAAGACAAAGCAAACTTGCTAATAATAAACCATTTTTCGACTGCTTGGTTGCCAAATATTGACATAAACATTACTGTATACATAACATGTATTTTGTGGAAAAAGTAAAGCAATGTAAAAATAAAATGACAATGCATGCACTTGAAATGACAAAATAAATATGTGCCGTACATAAACTCAAGCTATGAGTTGTATGTATTGCTAAGTGGAAACATTAAAAAAAAGCATGCACAATCCACGGAGATATTTAACAGGAAAGAGGAAAATACAGTAGCCATCGACAATTGTTTGGAGTACTGATGATTGAAGAGCACACGACCAGGAATATCACTCAGCAGTAGCATGCATGACAAGCAAGTCCACACAGTAGAGTTCTTGCAATTGTCCCAGGTTCCATTTACCTTCACTGTCCGACATGGCACCTTGTAAGTCATCCATGATGAATGCGATATCTCGATCGTAGCCACGAGTCCGAGATTCTTCCCTCATATGTTGCTGAACCTCCGGCAGAGAATGGCTAGATCCAAATTGGTCCCTGGAGTCGGCAGAGATTGGAGGAAGTGGTCCCGCTGAAGCCCTGGCCATACCCATAGGCTGCCCCACAGGACTTAGAGGGCTCTCCTCTTCGGAGTTTTGAGCCACTATGGGGATACGGCCCCGACTTTGGCTGATAGGCAAACTGGTGGGCTTTGCTCTGGCCACACCGGGGGCAAATGCTGCATCCAACACATCCCCCTCTGTTTTGAGTCTGAGCGAGGAGCTGGAAAGATCCCGTTTGATCGATAAATCCAAGCCATAGACAGAGGAGGGCCGGGAAGATGGACGAGATGAAGGTCTGGAGCGGCTGCCGCTCGGATAGGTGCCGTCATCTTGGACAGTGACCCTAATAGTGGACCCAAGTCCAAGAGACTGCCCAAGAGAACCAGCAAGATTAGCCCCCAGGGAGGAGCCCAAGTATTTCTGTTGCTCTGATAAGTTCTTCCGGAGGCCAAATGTGATCTCATCCTGAAGCAATCTTGCTCTAGCAGCCAGATTGGTCACAGAAGAAGCTCCAGATCCGATGTAGCTACCAAAGTCTGGTTCCAAATCCCTACTCTCCTGAATTGGGGAGAATTTAGTTATGGCTTTTGGGTCAATCAAAGCCTTTTTGTTCTTCATCTGTTTCTGGTAAAGCACAGCAGCCGGGAGCTGTTTTGCAGCCTGTTTTTCCAGAGTGAGTCTTCCAATGCTATACTTTTCACTTTTTGGGAAGTGGCGAAAGTTGCTGTCACTGGGGAGATACTGGGGAAGGCCCAAGCCCGATAAATGCTCTAGTCCCTCAGTTCCTCGCCTGAACTCCTGCTTGATCTGTTGCTTCAGTAGTTTTAACTCATAAGGTTCCTCCATAGTGTCATCGTCTCCTTTACCATAACCTTGAAGTTGTGACGGTCCTAAAAAATCTGCTACCTAAAGGGAAAAAAAGTATCTTAATTAAAATAATGTCAAACTGAAAAGAACCTAAGTATACATAAAATTGATTATTAAGAAAATATAGGTGGGTGTACCTCTGTGCGTCTGACTTCTGCTGCCCTAAGTAGTCTGTCTGCCTTAGACAACTCCTTATCAGGGATTGTAAATCCTGAACCCAAGCCAGTGGTACCCAACCCTGTGGAGGCTTTGGTGAGTTCCCCAATGTCCTCAATCAGCACATAGTTTCTGGCATTATGGTGGTCAATGTCAGCATAGAAGGAATCTGCAGATATGCTTGACATGGGACTAGAGGCCATGCTCCTTTCCTCCAGCCCAAGCCTTAAGTCCAAACTGCCATACTTGCCTCCAAGATGAGCCACCCCATAGCCACTCTCTGAGGAGGTCGGCACTATGATTAAAGGTTGGTTACGTATGACCTCATAGTTACTGGAGATTTTGGGCTCTAAATCAGACAGGTTGTTTTGACGCTGCTTTCCTTGTTGCAAGAGCAGAGCATGTTGGTAGCTGCTAGGTTGATCCTGACCACGCGAAAGTGATAAGGTTGAGTAAGGTGACACCTGTTGGTGGTAAACAGACTGCTGCTCATATAGATTATGTTGACTGTAATGGCTGGTGGTTTGAGTCTGGGGAACATACTGGCCGTAATGGGAGTAGGGGCTTGTTAGCGTGTTGTACTGGGAATCCGCTTCAGTCTGTGGGGGAATGAATTGATCAAACTCAGATTGGGGCGCTGTCCGCGGCCTCTCCAGGCGATCACTCCGGTCATCTCTAATGTTGCTAACCTCGCTGTCTGACATGTAATCTCTTTCTTCTGCCACCCCCTGGAGATAGGCCCTCTCCCTCTTCTCTCGCTCTTTCAGTAAGGCATCCTTTCGGCGATTGATACCCATCTCCAGGTACCTACGGGGATAAAGACATACTCAGTCAAATGTCTTTTAAGGTTTTAAATAAAAACGGGTTTCTCACACCATAATACCTTTCACCATGTGTGAGTTTGGAGTGGTCTCACTGAGGGGTGTCAAGGCAGCCTTTTAGCCCATAAGCTATCAAGATAAGTGTGGGCATCATGCAGATGGATTAGGGAGGATGATTCCAAAACAGGGACGAAAGCAATGGTATTAAATCAATTTAATGGCGATGATAGTTTATTCGAATATGGCACACAAAATAATTTCCGAACTTATGTTTAATGCTAAATTTGCAGCATCTTACCGTAGTTTGGCGTCAATTTCCTTTTCCTCCTCGTCGAGTTCAGCCTGTTTCTTGCGTAGTTTTGAAGATTCCCTCTCTACCAGATCAAGCTCTTTGTCAATATCCTGCAGGATCTTCGCCCGAGCCATTGTAGTACTGCGGGCAAGACGGCGACGGGCAGAGTTGGTGCTGTAGCCAGACCGTCCCATTAACGAGTCATCCTCAGGAGGTGGATCTGGTAGCGTACGCTTGACCTTCTTGCCTGTTCCAGAGGGACAGCCTCGCCCCTATAACACATGGTCAACAAAAAGTTAAATCAGGATTTGAAACACAACCTACAATTAAATATTAACTGTATAACTTACAGAATAACTGTCTGCGTAGTATCCACTCATCCTGTTTTCTGTAGTGGGGCTCAGAGATTTAGGATCAGACATACACTTCTGGCCAGGCTTCAATCGAGGGCCTGAGTAAAACCTTGTTGGGTCCGCAGTCAGCATTCTCTGCCCTCCAAGTGATTTATCTGGCGATAATGGGGACACTGAGGTATAGAAACCTCTAGATCTAGGCGAAGCATCAGTCGGAATGTGAGTCGCGTAACCCATTTCATTGGGTGCAGGTCTTCTATCTGAATCGGTCTGACAGCTCAGACTACCACCTCGCTGAGAATTTTCAGGAGCTGAGATGTGTTTGATTATTTCCACCTTGGTGTCCATCTGGACGTTGGGTCGTTTGATGGTTCCAGAGTGGTCAGTCTGAACAGATATCTCAGCGACTGTCTGGATAGCAATGCTAGAGACCTTAGAACTATGTTTACCTTCACTGCTGTGCTTGCGAGACCGTCGGCGAGCTTTTGTGGGAGCATCCCATTCATCTTGGTCTTCATCGTCAGACTGAGCCGAGCTATCAATGTTTCTCTTATTTTTCTTCCTTCTTCCGATGTGCTGCTTTTCTGTTGAGTCTTCATCATCAGTCTGCACTCCACTGTCAATTATCTTTTTACCTGTGTCCTGACCATCTTGAATCTTTTTTGTTATGTTACGCTGGTCCTGACTTTCCTGTAACTGTGTACTAATAAATGGACCTGTAGATTCATCTTTGACAGGCCAGTACTGTCCACTGTCTCCAACTCCTGCATATTTGGCCTCAAGGAGGTTTGTCGTAGAACCTGTGTTACCATAGTGTTCATCTAACTGCCGCTGTAGTTGAAGCTGAAGTTGCTGAATTTGTTGCAACTGCTCTTTCTGCTGGGCATAAGTTTCCTGTTGGGCTATTATATGAGCATGGTGTTCTTCCTCTTGCTGCAGCAGAAGCTGTTGTTTCAGAGCTTGGAGCTCTTCCAGCTCTTGTTGCACCATTATCTGCTCTTGTTCACGATAACGCTGGATCTCTTGTCTCTCCCATTCTAACTCCTCTGCAAGACACAACTGTTTAAGCTTTTCCAGCTCTAGAAACTCCCTCTCCATCTGATACTGTGCCATTTTGGTACTGTCCAAGCCAGGGAATATTGGAGACAAAGCTAATGCATCCAAAGAAGCAGCTAATGCTTCCAGGGTGGTATCTGAATACATTTCGGGGAAGCCTGTTATGATGTCAACCAATGCTGTAGGTAGAATCTCCTTTGGTAGACCTGTGTCATAAGGAATGACTTGCCCCTGGTGTGTGTTAGGTACAAAATCATATTGTTGGGGCACAGATTGATTCTGGATTGTTGATGCAGGCACTAAGGTAGTGCTAAAAATGGAGCCAGGTTGTGTGGTAATTGCATATGTTGACGGAACTGGGGCAGCAACAGAGGAGTAAACTATTCCATCTGAAGTTTTTAGGGCACTATTTACACCAAAACCAGCAAGAGCATCCTGGGAAGATGGAGAGGCAGTCATCCCAGGGAATGTTCTGGTAGCTTTGCTCGTGTAGTCAAGAGCTTTACCTGCCATGACAAGTAAATTGTATAGTTTTTACTAAATATGCTACACACATTTTTTCATTATGTAATTATTTTTTAATTATGTCCATGCACATGCATATTTGCCTAGCATGTTGCAAAACCAAAATATTGAGGGAGCACACGGAGGCACACACATGCATCTGTTTAAAGACAAAAAAAAAAAAAAAAAAGTTAATAAAATAACAACCAAAAGTACAACAACATGCAAAATAAGAAACAGTTTGTGATACAAGTACACAAATCCAATGAATCTAATATTTGATCATGCAGCAGAACTATAATTGTACTTACCAGCAGAGAGTTTGGTGGCAGTGAGGTCTATAGCTCCATCTCTAGATCCATTGAGGTAGTCATATTCCTTATTGGGATCATAGGGAAAGAGTCCTACCTCTCTGAGGCTGGCCTTTGATATTGATGCATTTTCACCATTGATCCCTTTAAATCCATACTGTCCAGCACTATTATGCTGATCATCTTTGAAGTCCAAACGGTTGTCGGGCTGAGTTGTGACAGGGGGTTGTGTTCTGCAGCTCCCGGTAAATGGTAATTTGTATAATACATCACAGCATACACTCCTTCTACCAGCAGTAAGATCAACTGGTATCCCATCATCCTCGACAACAGTGGTTATTACTTCAGGACTTTTTCCAGATAAAGCTACCATCGATCTCACTGGCCTGTAATTGGACAGATCCACGGCCCCTGTTGCTTCCAAAGACAGGACATAGGCCCCACTCTTAATGTCTAATGCAGAAGTCATGGGTGTGCCTCCTCTGGCCAATGATCCAAACGAAAGGTTAATTGGTATGTCTTGCTCAGTAGATGCTACAACTGTGGCTACAGGTAGAGTGCTTACAGGTTTGTAGACAATCTGTGCCAATGGTTCAAATGCTTTGTACGTGGTGAGAGGAAGTGGCAATGATGTAACAGGCCCTTGCAAGTCAAGAGGTTTCTCTGCTGGAGGGTTGCTATATGAAGCAATAGTGGCTGTGCATGTGACTATTGTGATGCTATCAGTTACCACAGACAGTGTAGTCACTGGGATAACATCAGCGCTAAGATTTACAATTTCAGGTTGTACTGCCGTAATTTGACGAGCAGTGTCATTGGATGACTGTCTAAACAACTCAGTCGGAGTCAGGTCCATGCCTTGGTTAGTCATTTTCATGCCAGCCTTCATGGTCCGTAGATCCATAACATCCCCAGGATATGTTATCCTTCCATTTAGTTTAGGTTGAGCTTGGTATTCACTTTCATCAGGTTTTGTGGGTGGAGTATGCTGTGGAAGTCTTTCATGGACGACAGACACAGTAGTTCTCTGGACCTCAGTGGTGACTACCTGAGTCACTAAGCTAGGCAATATTTCAGCAGGCTGGCCTGTAGTAGAAACTGAAGAGTACTTGTGACTCATACTCGAGACAACTTTCTCTCGTCCCCGGATCTCTTGGCTTTCAATCGACTCTTGTTGAATTTTGGTGATGGTGACTGGAGCAACAGGTGTCCCAGTTGGTATGTCCTGGACAGCGGGTATTGAGGTCCTCCTTGTGTATGCCTCAGTAGTTATTATTTCAAAGGGACGATCATACTCTGATGAATATGTTATAAGCTGTGGTTGTTCGATTGAAGGATATGAACTTTTTCTATAGGTATCATATACATTGACAGGGATGTCTTTTTCAGCTGGCATGTTTATTACCAATGGTTGTTGTATGGTTAAAGATTGCCTTCTTGCAGCGGCAGCAACGTTTTCATTGTTGACATCCTGGCCAGGCATTTCATAATCAGTAGGAAAGGTAAATATTTCACCTGTGCTGTATGGTTGATTTCCTATGGATGATATAGATGTCCGCCTTTCCCTTGAAGGTTGTTCGGCTGGAATAACCTTATAGGACAATGAAGCCACTACCTGAGGCTGTATCAATGATGACATTTGTTCTTGTCTTGCTGGAGCCCCCTTTGTTATAGTCGGTGTTGGCTCCGGCTGTAATGCAATAACTTCAAGTGGAGGTGTTAAACATGGCATGGTGGTTGATGGAATAGTTCCATAGACATCAGGCATATAAGTGATAGAATGCTCCTCTGGTTGTGGTGTTCGATGTTGCACCTCCATTATTACAGGTGAGAAAATGTCTTCAGCATTTGGAGCTATCTTCTCCATTGTTAACTGAGTCATGTGTGTGGGAGCTGTGGCAATGTTATGATAGACATGAGGCGATGTTTGTACATCTGGTATTGTAACAACATAATCATATTGTGAGTCTCTCTCTGCTACAAGTGCCCTCACTTCACCTGCAGAATATGGATGTTGTGCAGGTATTTGCTGCATAGTTTGTTGAACTGACTGGAATTCACTAGTAAATGTCAAATGTGAGTCAGCCATTTGTATAAGTCCCGTTGGTTGTTGCTGACTCACTGCTATAGTTGAGCTTGGAACTGTAGCAGTGAAGATGGTTTCACCTGCCTTTTCTGGTTGTTTTTCTATTTCAGTTGAGTACATAATAACTGTACAGTCTCGGGGTATTTGTACATCAGAAAGTACCCCAGGCTCTAGTGGAATAACAATATGTTGTGTCAGGGGCTGACTTGGCAGTGTTTGAATTTGAACTGAGACTTGTTCTTCAGCTGAAATCTCTTGTGGAAGTTCCACACCCTGTGAGACAATTTTTGGACGTTGAGTGACTGATGTTTCAGGATGTGGTCCTGCAGTGACTTCACTCATTATTTCTGAGGTCTTCGTTGTGTCTTGTTGCATTGGTGTAGATGGTGGCAAGGACTGATAGACTGCGTGTTGCTGCTTCAGTATGACAGGTATGTATGGCTTCTTTATTGGGTCCGGTACATTATGGACCTGAATTATTGTTTCCTGATCAGAATCTCTACCAGCCTGCTCTTCAGAAACCACTGTCACTTGTTTTAATGGAGCAGTTGATGCTAAGGGCATAGGGGGTGGATGCCTAACAATGGGAACGGAAGCTCTCCGAACTGTGGCCTGTGCTGAAAATGTTTCACCAAGGGATTTCTGCTCTAAAGGCGTTGTTCGTACTTCTGGTCCTTTGGTAGATGGGATGGAGCCTCGTCTTATTGGTGCCTGGACTGTTATTACTTCTGTTGGTGAGCCAGGCTCAGATGGAAGCGTTATCACCACATATGTTTTCAAACATTTGCCATGTCTTGGAGATAGTGGTGACTTGGGAGATGTTGCCCCTGACTTACTCTCCACAGGTCTCGTCAAGGTAAGCGAAAGGGCATTTGGAGGTTCTTTGGTCCGAGGCAGTGTTGCAGCTTTTTGTGTAACATAAGGTGGTTTGACACTTTCTCCTGGTTTGTGACTGAAAACCAGTCCAGCTGGAATAATTACAGGCTTAGGTGGTATTGGTGGAGGGGCCTTTGGCAACGGACTAGAACCAGTTATTGTTACAGAAAACTGTTCCACTGCTGTGGGAATTGGTGGTTTTGGATATATAGTAGGCTTCGGTAAAGTGGAAGGACGTGGTGTATGTGTAACTGATGGAATTGAAACAAATGGCGCTACTGCCACTGTAGTGGAAGGGAATGCTGTACCTGCATTGGATGTATCTGACACAGCTGTCTTAGATGGGGTGATACTGGTAATAACGGGCTGTATACTTGGTACCTGAGACACGGTTGAAGAGATAGTGCTACTTTGTGGAGTGTGGCTAAGCCGAGACAGGTTTTCCATACTTGGCACAATGATGACCACATGCCCTGGTCTTGTTGGGGTCACAACTTGAGGTACAGCAACATCATCTGGTTTCATCTCCTCCATTCTTGGCTGTATATCAACAACTACGGACTGCATTGCCTGGACAACAACCGGGGTTCCTGTAGGGATTGTGGTCGCCATAGTTGTGGAGACATACTGAGCCTCACTTGTAGGTAGACGCTCCTTGCCAAGCTCGGGTAATGAAACTGAAGTAGATCTCGGGGGAGGAGGCGGTGGGACTTTCTTTTTGACTATAGTAGTTGAAGGAATAGATACAGGAATCACAGCAGGTTGAACAGGGACTTTGTTTACCACATTTGGTTTGGCCTGGGCCAGGGCTGTTGTTATTGCTGAGCCTTGAATAGGTGTTGGTGAGGAGATTTGAGACGCAGTTGAAACCAGGTCAGGCATCTGGACAATTACTGGTTCATGGTGTGATACTGCACCTATAGGAGCAGTAGCTACATTATCTAAGGATTGACTATAGACTTGAATTTTGCCGGTACCATATTCACTAAATTGAACTGGAGGCTTAGCTGTGACAATAACTGGTTCTGGACTTGGCGTGGACACCCCTAGCACAGATGCGTCAATTGGCATTTGAGACGGAGATGAAACCAAGTCTGGCATTTCAACAACTGGTGAAGTCTCCACTGGGACTTGAATTGGGACCTTGGGAATAGAGGTTTGGACCAATTCTGCTGTTTCACCTTTAAAAGGGTCAGACACCACATCAGGTATAGTTACTACAACTGCAGAGCTTTCTTTAAAAGTCTCACTTTTAGTGGGCAACAATGGTGAGCCCTCTCGGGAGGATTGAGTGACAAAGGAACGAGTAGGTGTAGAAACAGGAGTTGAATCTGATGACAGAGGAGTTTGAGCTTGAAAGGAGGGTGAAGATGTAGCATTAGAAGCCATGCTAGAATCTGGGGTCGCTGGTGAAGTTGGTGGGGACAGTGGCGATAAAGGAGAAGGTGTAGTGGTTAGTTCTGGAGCTGATATTGGAGTTGGAATAGGTTTTGGTTCTGGGATTTCACAGACCACGGAAATCTGTTCTATTTCAGTTGTGTCAGACAAAGGTGGGCTTATGGATTGATCATCTTTGGTTTCAGAATCATCACTTGGGGTAATGTCAGAAGAAATCCCAACACCATACTCTTCTGCAAGACTGTCATCCTCTTCTTCCCCTGATGAACACTGTGTAATCTTGAGGTCAGGTATGGGGAAAAGTGCCTTTCTAAGTGCAGGATCTAGTGGAATCATGGGCCGGACAAAACCTATAGAACCGGAAGGTGTGGCTGGAACAATTGTCACCTCAGGCCGCTTTGGGGGTTCTGAAGGGCGTGGTGGGGCTGGTCGTTTTCTTTTCTTGACTGGCAGCTCACTAGAATTGTCAAACCCAGGCTCACTTTCTTCAATGTGGGATATCGCTTCTGTGGGTATGACTACAACACAGGTCTCAGCATGTGAAGATGGTATATATTCCATGTCATTCTGGGCCTGTTGAAACTCTTGCTCTATCATCATTAATTCCCTCTTCTTTTCCATCATCTCTTCATAAACCTCCTCCGGAGACCTGAGTTTCTTTAAAGGTTCAGGACTGTAGTCCTCTTTGGGTTCAGTGTCGGCATAATCACACATTAAAATCTCTGGCTCCTCAACCAAGGATTCATAGAGATAGTCCTCTATTGACATTCCTCCATAAAGTGGCTCAACATCAGGAGGACTATCGCCTGGAATTGCTTTGGCCTTCTGGATCATTTGCTCATATGCTTCTTCTGCACTCTTTAATAATGTTGAAACAGGCTCCTTTTCTTCGACTGGGGTAAACGGTATCACTGTTGGAGAAGGTTTGCGCCCTCTCTGTACGGCTTGGCTTACTTCTGGTTCTGATTCGACACTGGCCCAGTACTCAGAGCCAAATGTTTTACTGATGTCATCCTTTACAATGACTTGTCTCATATCCTCTACTGAGGAAGCACTTTCACTGGCAGACAAGAGCTCATGCACACTTAGTTCATTCTTTTCTTTCCGAGATTTCTCGTCCTCAGAGGAGTCTTCAATTGTGGGTAGTGGCTGGGTTGCGTGTCTGTGTTTACCTTTGCGATACTGTCTGTCCCCACTAATTATTTTGTGACTTGGACTGCTATCACTGTCCTCCTCCAGGGATGATGCAGATGTCGGTGATGACCCTGGCGTAAAGCTAGATGCTTGAAGACTGGACGAACCCTTTGAAAGGGATTCAGTGATACTCTCTACCTCTTCATCAGTGCTTTGTCTTTGTTTGATGACTGGAACAGCTTTCTTAAAAGTTGTACTTGGAAATGCTTCGGAAGCTCCAGCACTAGTCATAAGAGGGGACTTTCTCCATGCGAGGGGTCCTTCATTATCTGTACTTCCTTCACTAGAGAGTGATTTAAATTTCATTGAGGAATTATCAAGCACAGCCTTCTTAACGACTTCTTCATTGGACAATGTTTTTTCTTTCTCATCCTCAGATAGAGACATTTCCTCTTCATCGCCCATACCCATTATCTGACTGCGGATAAAGTCTTCATCTTCTATTGACGAGTCAGCACTTTCAGTTTTGATGTCCTCACTGATAGATGTCACATCAGTCACTTTGAGCCTCCTCCTCTGAACCTCTGGTGATGGTGAAAGTGTGAAGTCACTCCCACTGCTCTCTTCCATTGCTTGGAAACTAAGGCGCCTTTTTCCACTTTCTACCGTTTCCTTTATTTGCAGTGTTTGTCCTTCTACATTATTTTTAATTCTACTGCATACCACCTGATCCTCTTTTGGTTTATCTGAAAAGGGTAAAATCTGAGGTTGAGTATCATTTTCTGCCTCCAATCTTGCCTTAGTAGCTGTCTCGGATACAACTATGTGCTCCAATTCAACTGTTCCACCAGCAAGGACATATGTTTCATTTGTCATTTTATCTGGCTCCTTTGTAGATTCTGGTTGTGGCTCTGGGGCGAGAATGGCATCAGCTATTTGTTCCACTACTTGATTACTGCCAGTAAGTGGCTCATGTGACTGTTCCTGAACTTCAGCCTTCTTAGCAGATGTTTCGGGCATGCTCAGTTTGATTTGGTCTTCAAGATTTGTTGTCTTGACTTCAGCCTTCATTGTTGGAGGTTGCTTCATTTTGTCTTCTAGAACAATTCCAACGGTAGACAATTCAAATGTGGCTTTTGAGGGCTCAGTTTTCTCAACGGATTTGGGAATTTCTTCCACACTTTGTTCCTTCTTCTCTAAATTTGTTATTTCCACTCCTACATCTGTTCTGGACAATTTAAGTTGAGGAGCCACTAGTGGTTTAATTGGTTCTGCTGTGGATTCAAATAACTGCTGTTTTTCTTTGATGACAGTTGACACCTCCACTGTTTTTGGTT